>NC_081407.1:745931750-746246750 GCF_030272615.1 Cryptomeria japonica | reverse complement strand
GAAGAGGAGATCACCAAGGATCTCATCCAACAAAGTGCCACCTTCCAAAATCTCATGGAAAGACTTATAGAATCAGAGAAACAAAAATACCTTGTCATGCTAAATATTAAAGGAGTCAAGATTCCCGTGGATTTTGACATAGAGAATTCAAGGAATACCAATGAAATAATCCCAAGAACAAGGTCAAGGACATACACATTAAATACTCAGAATCAAGAGCACCTGGGATGAGATGACACCGATGACCAAGACAACACCCACGACTGAGACGATACCCGTAATCATGTCAACATTAGTGAACAAGGGGATGCCAATCATCTAAGGTTCAATGAAGAAAATGTTCCCTTATCCAACATCACAACTAATTCCAAGCACTCCAATGATAGATGCAAGACATGCAACAAGGGTCTACGACGAGGTACTCTTTGGAGGACATTTATCCTCATCCTTTTGATAGAATAATAAACATGGTGCCCTTTCCACCAAACTCAGATATACCAAAGTATGACAAATACAATGGTAAGAATGATCCCCGGGAACACGTTAGGGAATTTTGTACTATGAGCTTAGAGTTTGCCCATAATGACACTTACATGATGAGGCTATTCCCAAGAAGTTTGGGAGGACAAACAATGGAGTGACTTTCAAAACTCACACCTCCTATTAGGTCATTTGATGAGTTAGTGAACAAATTCATTTCACAATACTCTTATAATATGAAACATGAGGTCACCATGCTTGACATATGCAATACAAAACAAAATAACAATGAAACTTTCATGGTGTTCTTACAAAGATGGAGGTGCATGGTCTCAAGGTACCCACGTGATGTGCCTGAAAAGGAGAAAAAGGAAATTTTTAAAGACAATTTGAATGACACAATGAGTTATCAACTCAAAATACAATGTCTACCTAGTTTCCAAAAGTTAACCGAGAATGGCATTCAAGTAGAAGAAGCCTCAATCAAAAAGGGAACCTTGAAATTCTCTAGGGAAGGTGCCAGTTCATCAAATAACAACACCTATAACAATCAATACAATAACAACTCAGACAAGTCAAAGTTTTGGACTAGGAACAAGAATGTTGTTAATGATGGTGTGGTTGATGCCAACAACATGAAATCCAAGCAACCGGTGCTAAATTTATTAGGTGGTACACCACCCAACAACAATCGATGAAATATCAATCAAGGCACTAACAACTATCAATGCACTACCTATCAAGGAAACAACAACAATCAAGGAAACAACAAAAATCGAGGGATCAATAACCAAGGGAGTAACACCAACACTCCACCTCCTAAATATTGAAGAATATTTACACCATTGGGACAAACCCTATAATCCACATTTCGAGAGCTTTTGGCAAACAAAATCATCACATTTCCAAACATAGGCAATTTTGAACCCAAGTCAAACCACCATGGTGGAATGAATCACACTATTGCGACTATCATAGAAACAAGGGGCATCACACAAATGATTGCCTAAGGTTGAAAAACCTGGTTCAAGACATGATAGACAAGGGTGATATAACAGCTGATGGCCATAAGACTAATAGTGATCATCAGGCATTCAAAGATCCCCTTCCTAATTATGACAAGGGAGGGGCATCAACAACCAACAACAACAAAGGAGCTCACATAAACCACATCTACGATAATGTCATTAATCACATATTGGCATATGACAACCAAGTGAATGTCATAAAAATCAAGGTTAAACAAGAACACACGCCAATGAATATGACAACAAGGGCACACAAATATGTCTTGAAGGGGAGAACATCTAAAGCAACCACTCTTCCTAAGACTCAATACAACTTGGTAGACCAATTGCAAAAGACACCTGCCTAAATAACGATATTAGAGTTGCTCAAAATCTCACCAAAACATAAGGACATTTTGGAACAAGCTCTTATAGATACTACAATTCCAAACAAATTGGACATCAATCGATTCCAAGACATGGTGGCACATATGATGGTGCCTCATAACCTATCTTTTTCAGACCATGATGATGTCTCTTTGAGTCATCCACACAACACCCCACTCCATATCAAAGTTCTTGTCTACAAACACCAAGTAAAACATGTGCTAATAGATGAAGGAGTTGGCCTAAATATACGTACCTTAAAACTTATCCATGCATTGGGATTCTCTGAGAAAGCTATTGGTTCCAAAAAGAAAATCACTATCAAGGCATATAATGATGAAGAGAGGTTGTCAGAAGGAATAGTGGTGCTACCCATTCAAGTAGGACCTGTGTAGAAGGACTAAATTTGCCAAGTCTTAGACATAGAATTGACATATAACATACTCTTGGGTCATCCTTAGATCCATGAAATGCAAGCGGTGCCTTCTACATACATAAATGTTTGAATTTCCCTTACAATGGTCAAGAGATCTCAATATTAGCGGACACCAACCCCTTTCAGTATTGCAACACTATGAGGGAAACTCAAAATGTTCTAGTACCACATAACAGGGAGGCCCAAGATTCCTCATCATCCAATAATCAATAAAAACTCAAGTCTTTGTCCATAGAATTTGAAAAGAAGATGAAGATAAAAGACCAAGGCATGGGGGAATACTGTTTTGAATCCTTATGTCTATCAAAGTTTTCAATTTTGCCAAGGTCTCACAGACAACCTGCAACTTCAAGGCATAAAGAAGCACAACCCATCAAAAAGTTTGATGGAAAATTTATTCAAGTAGGCACACTCGTAGAAGAATCAGAAGATAAGGATATCCTCAACTGACTATATAAAGATGAGGAAGAGACAAGAGTCGATGCTCTAGAGGTTACCATCCGCACACAACAATTGTGTAATGGATTCAGGATCATGCAGAGAATGGGATACAAAGGAAAGGGACCTCTTGGCAAGCGTCAAGAAGGCATCACAGAGCCAATTCAACCCCTTTCACAACTTACCAAAGATAAATTTGGACTTGGGTATGGCCAACATATTCAACCTATACAAAAATAAGATCATCATAATCCCCGATGGAGAAGAAGTATAAAACATAATGAGGAATCATGGAAAGAAGTGATACACCGAGCAGCTAAAAGACAAACAAAGATCAAAAGGATGAAGAATATAAGAAACAACAAGAGGAACTCAATATTCAAAGAGAGGAGGCGTCCTATAAACATATACATCACGTGCAAGCAATAACAGGACCTGATCAAGCCAAATATGAACCACAACAAGATTAACTTGTCATTCAAAGGGAGGAAATTGTTTATGAACGAATACAAAGAGTACAAGCAAGCACTGAACCTGAATCAACACAAGAAACAAAAGTTCTATCAATTATCACCGAACTCTTCTCGCTATACAATGTTCCTATAAGATATAGTGGTGTAACCTTAGAAAGTGATTCTAAAACAAACTTAAATGAATATGAATGGGATACTTGCTCTGATGTCACTGAAGACATTGAGGTAGATACTGTGTGCGGGAAAAGTGGTGCAATGAAACCAAAAATGTGTATTCGGGACTTGTCCACACACCAATGGGACTCTTGGTGCAAGTTATGGAGCTATATGGAATAACTCAACTTCCCAAGGGGTGTTCCATTGTTCTCTATCTCACAACACCCCTCAAGCCAATGCCTTTGCTCTCAGATCACTGAGCAAAGTGACTTAGGGATGACAATCATGAGAATGAGGGATGCTTTGATTAATCTAACATGAATGCAATCCTAAATATGCATGATATTAACAAATATGAATTAAACTAGCATGCATATGATGATAAGATGACAAGATTAGTAAAAGAACTATCCTAACATGATATACTAGCTTAATATGATTATTTATGATGATAGAAATGCTTCTAAAATGTTTATTAGATTATTTCTATTCAAAGAGAGATTAAATGCTTAGTAAAATGCCTATAAGTGTGATGCTAAAGACTTGGATATAAAAATGGAGAAATGAGGGATATATTTATAGGTAAAATAGGGCAATGACGATTGGATGATCCTATCAAGGGCCAGGATTGAAAGTTAATCAATCCATGTTTATAATTCTCACCAATGAAATGGTGACAATTGTCAACATAAGACTACTTGAGAGGAGATGTAAGAAGCATTAAATGCTTGAGAAGACCTCATGGTTACCTTAGGGGGTTAGGGTTAAGGTTAGGTTAGGGTTATCCATTGGATAAAGATTTTACCCAAAGGATAAACTCTTGTGCAAGGGTTAAAGGGAACCAAGGGTAAAGCCTTGAATGCTTGATGAGACCCTTGGGTTAGATGAAGGTTGAGTTAGAGAGAAAGTCTCTAATCATGCAAGAGGGTTGAGTTAACCATTAATGGTTTGGAAGACTTTCAAGGTTAACTTGTTGAAGACGTAAAGCCTTTAATGGTTTCCAAAGACTTTGAGGGTTTGAGAAGTGACTTTCCTTTACTTAGGGATGTGACAATATTTAGTAGATGGGTTAGGCTAATTTAGAAGGGATTAGAAGAATCTAGAAGGGGGTTTAGAGAGGCAAGTGGAAGATGTAGGAAAATGCAAGTGGATGGGGGGTAAATTTAATTAAAATAAATTGCTTTATTTCAATAAAAATAGATGCAAGTGGGGGTTTTAAATAAATTAGATTTATTTATTTGAAGTGAACAATTTAATTAAATGTAAATTTAATTAAAAAGAGTAGAAAGGGGATTTAATTAAATAAAGTGATTTATTCAATTAAATGATATGAAAGGCCTAAGTGAATTTAATTAAATAAATTGAATAACTTATTTAATCAAATAAATGAATTGTGAATGCTTTAATTAAATAGAGGAATGAGAATAAAATGAATATTAAATATTTACTTAGGAAAGTGGTCATTTTTATACGTCTACATTTTGCCCCTCTTTGAAGTGACGTGTGTGCACATGTTAATTTAAATAAAAATTTGATGTGTTGCCAAAATTTGATAGGTGTGACGTCGTGTGTCGAGATGTGAATGTCGTGCCCCAGATTTAATAATGATATTGATGATGCCCCCTCAGGAGATGAATCAAAAAAAGTGAAAATTTTGTTGAGTTGATAATCGTTTTAGTTTTGATCGCAGTTTTAAATTTTGTCTGTGTTTAATGCGTGCCAATTGATTCATCTCTCGATAATGATGTTTGTTAGGGTTAAAAGCGAGAAAACGAGCAAAATACATGCCCACCTATTAACCCTAATTTACTTTTACCCTATAAAAAGGTAAAAAGTGATTTCATTTGTATTAGTTGCACCTTTTGGCTTTTGGTGAGAGTGACATTTGGAGAGTGACAAGATGCCGGTTCCCTATGCTTCGCACCGATTCGAGCGCGTTTGTCGATACTGGAGGCCCGCCATGTATGGTCTACCTGTAAGTCATCTAAATTTTACCTCTTTTGCTTTTTGATTTGTCGATTTTGGTCACATTTTTAATTTTTTGTGTTGAATTTTCACTGTTTAGCGCGTCCAGTTTGTCGCTTAGCGCAATTGATACAACAGTTAGCGCATAGGGTTAGTGAACTAGGGTAGCATCTAGGAGTCGTTGGGTAGCGCATCGTAGGTTTAGGGTAGCGCATAGGATAAAATAGCGCATAGGGATAACAGGGCAGTGCATGTGGGGAACAGGGTAGCGCGTAGGGTAGCCTAGTGCATAGGGTTCACAGGCTAGTGTAGAGGGTAATTGTGGTAGCGTGTAGGGTAACCTAGCACATAGGGTAAAGTTTTTAGTGCGTAGTCGAGTTTAGCTAGTGCATAGGTGGCAGCGTAGTGCATGGGAGGGTTTTCCTAGCGCATGAGTAGAAAAATAGCTAGAAAGGAGTGGAAAGGTGGCGGTGCAAGGGAAAAATAGATGAAGGAAGATAATTGGGGGGTGGGTAGGTTTTTGCCAAGTTCTCCAGGATGGGTGTTTAGCCAATTTTGTGCCTGCTGTGCTGATGTGCAATTTTTTGATAGATTTGTGAAATTGCTTTTGTTGTTGAAGTACCAAGTTGATTGATTGAATGATGATCTTGATTTTGTTTTGATTTGGATCTTGGATTTTTGCCTTGCCATTGAATTGGATGTCCAATATGAGTTCTGATTTATGATTTCCGATATGGTTCCTGATATGCATCTTGCGGCATGGTGCCTGATATGGATTGTTGAGTTGTTTGTGTTATGGGTCTTTGATGTGATTTCTTGATATGGGTCTTTGAGTTGAATTCTTGATATGGTGCTGGTGTTATGAGTCTTGATGTGTGATATGAAGCTTAATTTGATACTTGTGTTGTTTCAAGTTGATTTGGTTCGGATTTCGATATGGGATTTGATTTTTAATATGGATTTGATTTTCGATATGGATTTGATTTTCGATATGGAACTTGATTTGGTATTTCGTTGTTTCAAGTTGATATTGATGATTAGATTTTGATATGGGATTTGGAATTCTGATATGAAACTTGATTTGATATTTCGTTGTTTCAAGTTGATATTGATGAGTGGATTTTGATATGGGATTTGGAATTCTGATATAAAACTTGATTTGATATTTCATTGTTTCAAGTTGATATTGTTTGGATTTTGATATGGGATTTGGAATTCTGATATGAAACTTGATTTGATATTTTCTTGTTTCAATTTGATATTGATGATTGGATTTTCATATGGGATTTGGAATTCTGATATGAAACTTGATTTGATATTTTGTTGTTTCAAGTTGATATTGATGATCGGATTTTGATATGGGATTTGGAATTCTGATATGAAACTTGATTTGATATTTCATTGTTTCAAGTTGATATTGATGATTGGATTTATCAAATAGATGTGGAAACTCATATGTGGACATGTTTTGCTGTTACAGGAATGACTTGGCGTACTCCAGTCGCGAGAGCGATTTCTGAGACTATGGTCTCTGATTCCTCGATTGACACAAATAGATAGTGATATCATTAAGAGGTGTGGGTTGTCCTCTTTGTTGGACATGCCTCAGTATATCATTAATCAAGGTTTACTAACAGAGTTGGCAGAGAGGTGGCACAGTGACACGAACACCTTTCACTTGGCTACTAGTGAGATTACAGTCACTCCAGAGGACAGTTATCAAATTCTACGGATTCCTATGATAGGGGCATTATTTCCATATGAGCAGACAGAGGAGGATGTGACAAAGGCTCTTCGCTAGATATTCCATGATGATCAGATTTGTGGATATGAGATCCCTTGGCAGGAGTTCATAGATTTTGATTATGCTCCACTACCTTCTATACTGGCAGGTTTCATAGGTGGCTTCTTGTGTCCCGACCGTAGGTCGAAGGGACTGGCAGTGGGATGGGGATTGGTTCTTGAGGATATGGTGACACATGATCGCAGGTTTGCATGGGGGTCTTGCATGTTGGCCCATCTGTACAAAGATCTACATCAGGTGGTGTATTTAGGATACAATAGTTTATCAGTCGGGGTCACATTATTACAGGTGTGGGCTTGGGAGCACATTCCCACAACGAGGCCACTTGCAGACAGGGATAGGCCATCTGGTCGGGCGTATGCATATGGGTACACAGGGATAGTTGTCCAGCGTAAGCTGGGCAAGCTAGAGCACTGGAGGAGGGTACTGGATGACATTGATATGGTCATTTGGAGATCGTATATGGATTGCAAGGTGTGGGCAAAGGATGGGCTAGAGATTCCCTATGTATATATGTCACAATACTTGATAGGGCGGACGTTGTTTATCATTAAGAGGTTCTTGCATAGCTGTGTAAATCGGCAGTATAGTCGATAATAGGGTATACCACAGGGAGCATGTTTATATGCTTGTCGGAGGCAGGATGTGCTAGAGTGGGGCCCAACCATTGATAGTGCAGTGGCGATGGAGGAGTATATGCATTTGGCCAGACAAATATGGGACTACCGGTTTTGAGTGGTAGATGTTGGGATAATAGAGGAGTTTGGAGCACTCTTTATGGCCCATGCCATAGCACAGATATCAGATCCAACAAAGATGATTCTTGCTTTTGATGATGATAAGGATGAGCAGCCTGAGAGGCTAGGGAGATGGAGAGATAAGGGAGATGGGAGGGGAGGTGGTAGAGGGAGATGAGGAGATAGAGGAGGGGATGGAGGAGATAGAGGGAGGATTGGAGGAGGAGATGGAGGGAGGATTGGAGGGGGAGATGGAGGGAGGTTTGGAGGAGATGGAGGGAGGAGAGGAGGTGGATTAGTTAGGCAAGCAGTTGGTGAGGGAGGGAGGGGAGGTTTGGTGGTTGGAGCTAGTGGAGTTGGTTAGGTGGGTGAGGTGATAGCAGCTATGGGTGGGATGGATGAGTTTAGCTGGCCAACTCAGAGGAGGAGATAAGATGTATTACCTCCCCCGACGCCTAGGATAGGGACAGGGATCGATGGTACCATGACACATGTACCCATTCAGGTTTGGGTACCCACCCACCGAGAGGACGCATAGATTAGTTCCCTACAGTTGTCAGTGCAGTAGCTTCAGGAATAAGTTCTAGCTCAGCAGTGCTAGATTACGCAAATTACCGTAGAGTGGGATACGGTGATAGAGTGCTTAGGTCAAGCAGAGGCTCAGGTGGATAGCTTGGAGAGAGTGGCAGCTGGTGGTTCTGTGAGAGACACATTGAGAGAGATGTAGTACGCAACCAATGAGGTTGAGTACTATAGGCGTTTATACGAGGAGGTGGTTCCTAGAGATCACAGAGCTCCTAGCTATGATGCGGTGAGGTCCAGTCGATCCATGCAGACTCATTCGAGGACAAAGAGCAGAGGTGTGACTAGGCCGTCTCGACATGATCCACCCAAAGATCCAGGTGCTGGGACATCTACTGCGAGACCATCAACCTCAGGAGATAGTCATACCTGAGAGACTTGTCTCTAGTGTAATTTGATCATTGTGTTGTAGTTTGACAGATATGACATCTTTTGTATATTTTGACCATTTTTGAGAGATATATATATATATATATATATATATATATATATATATATATATATATATATATATATATATATATATATATATATATATATATATATATTTTCTTGATATGATTGATGATGACGATGCTGTGATATGATTTGGGAGATGTATGATAATGATATGATGTGAGATGTATCTTGAAAATGAGATGTATGATAATGATATGCTGTGAGATGTATCTTGAAAATGAGATGTATGATAATGATATGCTGTGAGATGTATTTTGAAAATGAGATGTATGATAATGATATGCTATGAGATGTATCTTGAAAATGAGATGTATGATAATGATATGTTGTGAGATGTATCTTGAAAATGAGATGTATGATAATGATATGATGCAACTAAATTCAAATTTACATGATATGCAATTAATTTGTAAAATGATATGCAACTAATTGATCATCCTCATTCCGTCGTTTGTCATTCCTGTATAGTCACACGTTTTTGCTTTCTTTGTGTTTACCATCATTGAGCTATTTGATATGTTGAAAATTTATACAAGCATGATGGTATAATTGAACCATAATAACCTGAGAAAAAATTACATGGTTTTTGATATTGCAAGATGGCACATGCGTCGAGGTATAATTGAATCAAGACGACCTGAGTGTTTCTTGCGTAAACGAACAAGATTAAATCCTTTGTATGCACAAAGTGGAACAATGTCTTCAGTGATATGTTTTGAATCATGTCTCAAGACAAGTATTTGCATAGTACAAGTGATTGCCTCATAGATAGAAAACTAAAAAAATATTAGAGTCTCCAATGATTTTCTCTAGCTCGATGCATCGTTGAGAAAATTTAGGGGATCCAATAATTCAAGAAGGTTCAAGTGCAAAAAAAGTCAAAAAGTTAAAGCAAAATGTTAACAAATTATACTTTAGAAAATCATCCATTATGTGTGTTGAAGTTGTTGATCAGATCAGTGGTTTGTTTTCTTGGCTGCTTTGGAGTATTGGCTTGACATGATTTGTTTGGCATGTTGCGATTGTTGTTTTGAGGTTAGATGAATGTTGCCCCTAGTTAGAGATACCGATCGATGTGGATATGTACAGTAATTACCAAGCCATGGTGGGATATAATGAACTGATTTTCAGATAAGCAAGGACAGTGACTGCGCTAAGTATGTCCAGGATAATGCTATTTGATAAAGTGTTGGACAATGGCCAGTGGTTTTGAATTTGTATACAAAAGATATGAGCAATGATTGATAGAGGAGATGTTCCCTCACAAGTAGCGCCTATTGCCAGGTTTTCACCATTTGTTTTTATTTCACCTTTTTGTTGTTTTTGATTTTTTGTGTTATTTTTTTGATTTTTTGATTTTTTTTTTTGTATTTTTCACTTTTTTTGTGCATTAGACGACTCAAGTATAGTATTTCTTTAGATGGATTTTGTTGGTTGGTTCATCGAGCACATCTCCTTCTAAAGTTGTTAGCTAATAGGTGCCTAATCCATGGGTTGAGATGATGACATAGGGACCCAACCAGTTAGGTTCAAACTTTCCCTTCTTTTCTCAATCCTATTGATTTCTGGGATTGTCTTTGAGTACGAAATCACCGACTTCAAAAATCCTACGGATAACTTTGTGGTTGTAGCTTCTGCACGTGCGCTGTTGGTATGCTTTCAGGTGATTATATGCATGTTGTCATTTTTCATCTAGAAGCTCTAGTTCTTGCAATTTGTTTACTCGATACTCCTCATCTGGAATGAGGCCTTTCAAAGATACTCTAAGTGATGGAATTTCTACCTCAGGAGGTAAAATTGCTTCTGATCCATACACCAATGAATATGGCGTAGCTCCTGTAGGTGTCCTGATGCTAGTCCTATATGTCCAAAGTGTTGGGTTGAGTTGCACATGCCAATCCTTTCCGGCATCATTTACTATTTTTTTTAGGATTTTCAATATTGTTTTATTTGATGCCTTTGCTTGACCATTCCCCTATGGGTAGTAAGGTGTAGAGAAACGGTGTTGGATTTTAAATTGTTCACATAGTTCTCGCACATCCTGGTTTTTGAAGGGACGTTCGTTATCTGTGATGATGGAACTGGGAATGCTGTATCTGCAGATTAGATAATTGAGAATAAAAGAGGCAATTTGTTTTCCAGTTACTGTGGTCATTGGGACTGCTTCAATCCATTTTGTAAAACACTCTGTTGCAGTGATAATGAACTTGTGTCCATTTGAAGATGAAGGGTGTATTTTGCCTACTAAGTCAAGTCCCCACTAACAAAAAGGCCAAGATGTTGTAAATGGCTGTAATTCCTGTGCTGGTGCATGGATACGATTGCCATGGATTTGGCACTTAGGATATTTATTTTCAAAGAGATAAGAGTTTTTCTCCATTGTCGGCTGGTAATATCTCATTCTCAGAAGTTTTTTTAGCAAGAGTAGGAGCACTTGAATGTGTGCCACAGATACCTTCATGAAGTTTGTGTAAAGCAGAGTTAGATTCATTACAATCAAAGCAATGAAGAAGAGTACCATCTAGACCTTGACGATAAAGAGTATCAACAGTTAGGGTATAACGGGCGGCTTGCTGGATAAAGTTGTGTTTTTGATTTTGAGATAGGTCAATGGGTAGGGTATTGGTTTTAAGATACTCATAGATTGTTTCGTA
Organism: Cryptomeria japonica; assembly: GCF_030272615.1. NCBI lineage: Eukaryota > Viridiplantae > Streptophyta > Pinopsida > Cupressales > Cupressaceae > Cryptomeria > Cryptomeria japonica. The sequence goes on along the minus strand of NC_081407.1, from coordinate 746,235,172 downwards.
TAAAGGAGAGTCTAAACCGGTTAAGGCATAGATAACATGGGATATAAAATTGTCATAGGCTGGGGAAAATAGTTGCTTTACCAGAAACTTATAACGACTCTATTGCTTTGGAATTTGTAGTAGTGAAGCGACAGTAGACATTGCATCAGTAGCTCTGTTGTCCAACCTTGGTATTTGCTCGAAGGTAATGTGTACAAAATACTGTTTGAAGTCATCCACCATTCCTTTGTATGGCAACAACTTATCATCTTTTGTCTGATATTCATTGTTGATATGATTTATGACCAATTGGGAGTCTCCATAGACTTTTAGTTCCATGATTCTCCATCCTACGACCATTTTGATTCCTATGACCAGTGCCTCATACTTAGCGATATTATTGGTGCATGGAAACATAAGTCTATATGATCTTGGTATGGTGTGTCCTTCAGGAGTGATGAACAAGATGCCGACACCTGAGCCATGTTGAGTGTAGGAACCATCAAAGTACAGGGTTCATTGCTTGGTGGTAACAGTAAGGACATCCCTATCTAGGAATTTGACCTCCATTGGTTGCTTATCTGGTAGTGGTGCTTCAACTAATTGATCTGCAAGTACTTGTCCCTTGATAGCCCGACGCTCTATGTAGTGGATATCAAATTCGCTGAGAATCATGACCCATTTAGATAATCTTCTTGTAAGAGCTGCTTTGCTGAGTAAATACTTGAGAGGATCAATTTCTGCTACTAGCTTGATTGTGTGAGCTAGCATGTAATGCCGGAACTTTTGAGAGGCGAAGACTATAGCTAAGTAAGCCTTCTCAATGAATGTGTAATTCAGCTCATATCCATTTAATGTTCTGTTGATGTAATAGATAGCTCGTTCCTTGCCTTCTTGATCTTCTTGTGCTAATAGTGCCCCCAATGATATGCCCGTTGTTGATATGTAGAGAATAAGTGGATTCCCTGCTATTGGTGGTACTAGAACTGGTGGGTTCATTAGATATTGCTTGATTTGATAGAATGATTCTATACATTTGGCTTCCCATCTGAATGGTATATTCTTATGTAGCAAATGATTGAATGGTAGAATTTATCTGCTAATTGGGTGATGAATCGCCTGATTGACTAGAGCCATCCTTGTAGAGATCTGAGTTGGCTAATGTTCTTGGGAGGTGGCATCTCCATGATGGCATGTACCTTTGCTAGATCTACTTCAATGCCTTTTGCTGACATGATGTAGCCTAATAATTTGCCTGATATTACCTCGAAGACACACTTCTTAGGGTTGAGCCTAACTTGGAATTTCTCCAATCTTTCAAATATTTTCTCTAATATGCCCAAATGTTCTGCCCGGGTAAATGACTTAGCTAGTAAATCATCCACATTGTCCTCCATGAAGGTATGCATCATATCATGAAAGATCATTGTCATTGCTTGTTGATAAGTTGCCCCAACATTCTTTAAGCCAAAAGGCATGACATTCCAACAATACGTTCCCCAAGGATAGGTGAACACTATTTTATCTTGATCCTCTGGAGCTATCTTGATTTTATTATAGCTAAAAAAACCATCCATTAATGATAGCATTGCATGGCCTGCTGTGAGGTCTACAATTATGTCGATGTTGGGCAAAGGAAAGTAATTCTTTGGATAGGCTTTGTTAACATCCCTAAAATTTGTGCATATCTTGATGCTTCCATCTAGTTTTGAAATTGGCATAATGTTTGAAATCCATTCAGCATAGTCTATAGGTCGAATAAATCTGACATCTAATAACTTCTTTAGTTCATATTTGACCATTAGTGCTACATGCGGATTCATCTTTCTCAAATTTTGCTTGACTGGCTTAGCTCCTGGAGCAATAGATAAATGATGCATGATTAAGTGTGGATCAATCCTGGGCATATCTGCATAGGACCAAGCAAAGTTGATTTTATTTTCTTTGAAGAATCTGATAAACTTTGGTTTTTCTTCATTTGTCAGTGATTCTGCTAAATGTATGTTTTTAGTTGTTTCTTTTGTACCAATGTTGATTAATTGAGTGGGCTCAATCAATATGGGTGATTGCTCCTGATAGTGTTCAGGAAGAGTGTCAAGTCTCCCATCCTTAGGTGCCTTAAAAAGGTTTTCACCCTCAAATGCATCATTTATTTTGACTTTTTTGTGATCTAGTGCTGCCATTGATTGGTTTTCAGCATTAGATCCTTTATTTATTTCATTTTTGCGATTGAGAGGCTTGGCACCCTCTTGATTGCATATATCATTACTTTGTTTACTGGTAGAGTCTATTTTCGGGTTGACAATACATAGGTAATGAATAATGGATTCGTCATCTGGGAAAATGGGTAAGTTATGGTGTTCAGGTTCATCCTAGTCTATGAGATCAGGAAATATGAGTGGTAAAGAATCATTTGGTGGGTTGAGGTCGGCTGAGGTAAGTGTCATGATAGAGGAATCATTAAGGTTGCCTTATATTGGATAAGTTAATGATATTGTCGAGGTCTTCGATGGTATCGTCTTCCATGTAGACTTGCTCGTAGTGTCACTGCTCATTTTCTATGGCTTTGTGGATATGTTGTGGACCAAATTCAAGCAGTCTAGACTTGGTGCCTTGTGCTTCTTGAGAAAGGGGTGTATGAATAGTACACTCAGGAATATCTTCAGTAACATTTAAACAACTGCCCCATTCATAGTCATTAGAATCAGTCTCAGAAGTATTGTCCCAGAGTCTTCCAGTGCTACTGACAGGTATGTTGTAAGGTGAAAAGAGATCCTTGATAATTGATACCAGTCTAATAGTTTTCTCTGATTTTGTATTAGAACCTACGTGTACTCTTTGCATCTATTCATATACTGTTTCTCCTTGGGGAGTAGTGATTTCTTCAGAGGGTGATTCTGCCTTGCTTGGAATAGGTTCTTGAATGTGGTGTACTTCCACATAAGATGCTTCTTCTCTTTGAATGGCCAAATCCTCTTGTTGTTTCTCTTTTTCCTGGTGTTCTTTCTCTTTCCTTATTGTTTCTGCTACTTCATGTAGGGCCTCTTGCCACGAGTCCTCATTGTATTTCTTCTTTGCTTTCCACTGAGGTTTTTGATATTTGTTCTTCTTTTGCCTTGGGGGTAGGTTGTGTTCATATCCCAATCCTATTTTGTCTCTAGAAAACTGTGAAGGAGGGTCCAATGGTTCTGTAATACCTTCTTTACATTTTCCTATAGGTCCTTTGCCATTATATCCCATCTGTTGCATGATCAGGAATCCTTTTCCATACTATTGTGTTGGTATAACTACCTCCATAGTATCAACTTTGACTTCTTCCTCATCCTTGTATAGCCAACTAAGGATCTCTTTCTCTTCTGATTCATGTGCTAGTGTGCCTAATTGGATAAATTTGCCATCAAAATTGGTGATGGGCTGTGTTGCTTGATGTGTCGATGTAGAAGGTTGCCCATGAGTTTTTGGTAATGCTAGTAATTTGGTTAGACACATGAGTTCGAAAGAGTATTCTCCCATGCCTTTCTCTTTGATTTTCATCTTTTGTTTGAAATCCATGGATAAAGATTTGAGCTTTTCTTGATGATGATCTAGTGTAGAGGAAGTTTGGGATTCCTTGTTGTGTGGAACCAAGCTGTCTTAGGCTGCCCCCATGGCATTGCAATGTTGAAAGGGGTTATTGTCAACTGATATAGAAATCTCCTCCCCATTATATGGGAATTTGACACACTGGTGGTAGGTTGACGGCACCGCTTGCATTTCATTTACCAAGGACGACCCAATAAAATATTATATGTGAGATCTATGTCTAAGACTTGGCACATAATGTCCCTTCGTATCGATCCTACCTAAATAGGTAATATTGCTGTTCCCTTGGATGATCTCTCTTTATCATCATATTCTTTGATTGTGATATTTTTGTGTGGATTAATAGACTGTTCAGAGAAGCCTAATGCACATATAAGTTTTAAGGTACAAATATTGAGACCAACTCCTCCATCTATTAATACTCTTTTAAGTCGATGTTTGTAGACTAAGACTTCAATGTGAAGAGGAGTATTATGCAGATGGCTCAATGAGATATTATCATGCTCAGAAAAGGTGATATTATGAGGCCCAGTCATGTGAGCCACCATGGCTTGAAATTTTTCAATATCCAGATCTTGAGGTACATTTGTTTTGATTAGTTCTTGTTCCAAGATGTCCTTATGTTTTGGCAAAAGTTTGAGAAACTCAAGTATGGATATTTGAGCTGGAGTTCTCCGCAGTTGACTTACCAAATCATATTGAGTCTTGGGGATAGTGGTTGTTGTTGATGTATGCCCTTTTAAGACATATTTTTGAGCTTTGGTGGTTACATTGAGTGATTCATGTTCGTGTTTGTCTTTGACTTTAATGACATTTACTTGATTGTCATCTGTCAATATATGATTGATGGTGTTATTGTATATGTGATTTATGCGAGCTCCTCTGGTATCATTTGATAATGAAGCTCCATCCTTGTTGTAATTTGGAAGAGGATTTTTAAAGGCGTCATGATCACCATTTGTCTTGAGACCATCGACCGTTAAATCACCTCTATCAATCATGTCTTGAACAATGTTTTTAAGCCTCATACAATCATTTGTTTGATGTCCCTTTTTTCGATGAAAATCACAGAAGTGTGAGTCATTCCACCAAGGTGGTTTAAACTGGGGTTCAAATTTGATTATAGCTAGTAATGTGATAATCTTGTTTGCCAGGAGTTCTCGGAATGCTGATTCTAAGGTTTGCCCCAATGGTGTGTAAATGCGTTTATTTGGAAAATTGTTGGTGTTACCCCTTGAATTTGGATTAGGTCCTCGATTTATGTTGTTGCCTTGGGTATTGTTGGTGTTGTTTGTATTTGAAGGTCTTGGATTGGTATTTGGTGTATAAGTGTTAGTGTCTTGGTTAGCACCTTTTTGATTCTTGGCAGCCCTAGGATTACCTGATAAAGCCAATACTGGTTGTTTGGATTTTATATCATTAGCATCAGTTCCTCCCTCATTACCAGAGTTCTTGTTTCTGGTCTAGAACCTAGATTTGTCCAAATTGTTATTGTTGTTCTGATTGTTAAAATGAGAGTTGGATGAATTAGATCCTTCTTTGAAGAACTTCAATGTTTCTTTCTTAATACATGCCTCTTCTACTTGGATTCCTTTTTTGATTAATTTGGCAAAAGATGGTATGCATTGGAGCTTGAGTATGTAACTCATCTCACCATTCAGATTATCGATGAAAATTTCCATCTTTTCCTTTTTGGGCACATCTCGAGGATATCTCGAAACCATCTGTCTCCAACGTTGAAGAAACATCATGAATGTTTCATTGTTTTTCTGTTTGGTATTACATACGTCTAGCATGGTGATTACGTGTTGAATATTTTCAGAGTATTGAGTGATAAATTTATCGACCAACTCATCAAAGGATTTGACGGGAGGTGTAAGTTTGGATAACCACTCCATTGTTTGTCCTCCCAAGATTCTAGGGAATAGCCTCATCAAATAGGTGTCATCATGGGCAAATTCAAGGCTCATGGTAAAAAAATCCTGAACATGATCGCGATGATCGCTCTTACCATCATATTTGTCATATTTGAGTATGTCCAAATTCAGGGGAAAAGGTATCATGTTCAATCTTCTGTCAAAGGGGTAAGGACAAATTTTGTTTAAGGAATACCGTACTATGGTCCCCTGTTGCATTTTCTACATTTTTCTTTGTAGCATTTGCATTTGTTGTGCAAGAGCGACCATGGGTGCATTTGTTTTCCGAGGGAAGGGTTCTTCCCTTTCGTTATCCCTAGTTCAGGCATGGATGTGTTCTGGTATGTTATGTTGTTCAGGTATGTTTTTCTCAGGTATGTTTTGTTCAGGTTCATGTATTTCCTCTTCTCTCTGTTGTTCTTGATAAGTATAATCTTGAGACCTTGTCCTAAAGATTTCAATGTCTAAGTCTTCTAGAATCCTAACTCCTTTTCTTGTTAGCATGAGCATGCATTTTTCTTTGTCGGCCTCTATGAGTCTTTCCATAAGTTTTTGGAAGGAGGCACTTTCTTGACATTCTTGGAGGAGCTCGTCAGTAATTTTTGTGTCCTCTAGATTTGGATACTCGAAAGGATTTGATAGTCTTCGATCCATACTGGACTCTGGTTGTGGTTCACTTTTCTTGTTTCGTTGAGAGCGAGTGACAAAAAACATCTAATAGAAACTTTCTGTGAAAAAAGGGGACAAACTCTTCTTCTTCGTGTTGTTCGGGGGTTGGTGGTTCGAATCGAGCTATGTTATAAGTGATGCAAACTTCCGGGAAGAAAGATGGATTGATCTTTCCTCCACGATTTAAGCGTTGGCAGAATGCTGATTTTTGCCAAAAGGCTCTACTTCTCAATGGCTCGTCATCAAATTCATTTGACTTGTCTTGAAGATATAAGCGCATATGATGGAGAAATGTGCGATGATATTTGAAGAGTTGGCGATTGATGTAGAGAAATCTATTCCGTTTAGCAAGTTTCTGGGAACTAGGTTGTTGTTTCTTCAACTTAGTGTTGTGATGAAGACTTTTTCTTCTCAAAATATGAGGAGTGGTCATACACAAGTGATCAATGGTTTCCTTTGATTTGGTTGGATTATGATACTTGGTTTGAAAATTTAAGCCTACTTTATCAAATGAAGGTTTAGATGCCCCCTCACGACAAAGTGCATCAAATGATATGGAATAAGAGTTTCTCGATATGGAAACTCGATTTGACAACTTAGTTTAAACTAGGTATGTTTTGATGATGGATTCCGTTTAATTGGTGGGTCTTTTGATCAGTGTGATGATGTTACCCGATTTTGATAGGAGAAAGTGTTATCCTTAGCTAGTTTTAGATTTTTGACAACTGTTGTTCTAAGAATGTCTTGTTTGATTGTTTGATCGTTTGGAATAGTTTCTAATGTTCTGACTCAAGTTTTGCCTAATGAGTTCGACTGAAGATCCAAAAGGGTATTCGAAACTGATGTTAATCTTTTTCAAGAATGTTCAGTTTTGCTCTCTGCTTTTCATAGTTTTACCTATGCGCTAAGACTGGATGCGCTAAAGTTTGAATTAGATGTGCTATTTAAAACCACCAATGCGCTAAGCTGCCTATGCTATGCGCTAAACTAGAGTTTTGACTTTTGCTATTTCAAGAATGGTTATGCGCTAATCTGTCTTCAAAAAGCGCTAATGTTTTGCTTTAAAATGCTACAGTTTGCCCCCAATGCGCTAGGCTGATGTTTTAATGCACTAATATGGTGCCTAAGAGTGCTAGTGATAAATTTACAAATGTTCAAATGGTTATGCGCTAGTTTTGAGGATGAATGCGCTACGTTTTAGCTTTGATGCACTAGGATGTGGCTCCTATGTGCTAAACTACTCTGTTTTGTGCTGTTTGTGGGTTTTTTTTGTAAATTTTAACACTTTTTCAACTTTGATGGATGATTTTTTGAAGTATAAAATGCAAACACAACACGAAAAAGACAACCATTTTGGCCTATTCTAAACAAAGAGTGTATGTTCTGCGAGTATGTGTTCAAATCCCTAATGTTTTCATAGGTTTGGATACAAAAAATACAATTCAGGCAGACTCTTTATTCAAAGGTCATCAACAATACCATAGCTCATTGTTATCTCATCATTCATCCTTCATAGCAGGAGTAAATCGCCCTACAAAATTTTATTTGAGTCCTTATCTTTCTAGAAATTCCTTGGTTCAATCCTTAATCCGTTTGTAAATCATCTCTTAATTCGTAGCGCCAAGTTTTAATGGTCTATTTGAACCCCATGAACTCATTGAACCATTTTGAAGGGAGTTCATAATGTTCATTTAGGTTCTGCAGGTTCTAAGGTGTCTAAAAGGTTTTCATGCTAATGTTCACTCAAAGTGTTTTGTAGCGGTTCTTTTTCATGGTCACGTATGATGTGCTATATCCTCTTTCTTCAGGTCGTGAACCCTTTGAACCTAGTTCAAATAGTTTAGTGGTGTTCAACATGTTCAATGAAGTTCAAAAGACTAGCGGCACTTAACAGAGTTAATCTTTTCAAAGAGAATTTTCTTGACGCAGTGTATGCTTTACACTACTTGAACTCTCGTGAAGTCAGTTCAGATTGTTCATGCATGCTCAAATTAGGTGGGTCCCATGGGATAAAAGACATGATGGTGCATTTATTGCTAAGTATGATCAAGATTGAACCATATCTTGAGTGACGTCAACTGGTTGAGTTTTCAAGGCAAGTAATCATTTTTGGGAATTGGCGGTTACTCCAAAAACACCGCCATGCATTCAATGCACGTGTGTGATGTCCAATCCCAACGCTCAACACATTTGAGTTGACGATTGGAATTAATGCACTAAATAAGTTCGTATCACTTCTTTTGCTATAAGGTATGAAGTGATTAATTTTTGAAAACTTGTTCTTCATTGCTGTGGAGTTTTTGGATAGAAGGTTTGTTTGCTAGTAGTCGTCCGATTGGTCTCAACTGTGAAGGTGAGTTTGTTTCTGTTAGTTAGATGAGAGGGGGGGTGAATTAGATAAGCTGACAATTCAATATATTCACCAGATTCAACCTTGGTAGCTTCTACTTGATATGCAACAATGACAGTAAATCATTCAAACTCATAAATTGATAAACTTAAAACATCAAAACACATTTAACACCAGATTTAATGTGGAAACCCAAATAGGGAAAAACCACTGTGGGATTTCGGACCCACTAAGAAATATGCTCTTCTAGAGTATACTCGGTTAAAAGCCAATCCTGTTATAGATTACATAAACACATTGCTAGATGTGACCCGGTTAAGGGATTTCCCTCGGATCTGTTAGAATCTTGCACTTTGTTAGAAGTGACCTTGTCAAAGGATTTCAAACACTCAACTAGAATGTTACCTTGCTAGAGGATTTACAAATAAGACTGTTAGGTCCACTAAGTTAAGAGATTTCCTATCACTTACAAAAATAAATAACAGTAATAAAATATATCTGTAACTTCACATCTGAAATGCTAAAGCAGACTCTATGTGCTCAAAATAATCTTGTCATAAGACTTATCTTGCTCCTTGTTGGGCTTCTCAATCTGTTCTTCAATCAGATCTTCAATCTTCCGTGCTCGGTAATCACTTTTGTAGCATCACTGTGCTTCAATTTTCCCACATATGTTGTTCATCAACAATTCCTTATTTATAAGCAATTCCTAACCGCTTAATCTCCTTAATCATATTTTCCATGATTAATCTTAGCCATCAGCTCTTCAAACTTGATTAGGTACATTGAATCCTTCGATCTGAAAAATGTTTTATCTTGCCTTGGAACTTGTATTCCTTCCTTGGTACTTGTGCTAGGTTATGACCGTTCAATCTATGCTGTAGATCTAACTCTTGTATTTTCATTATCGTAGATCCTCAACAAACTTCTTGCACGACATACCAATCATCTACACATCTCCAACTCATTGGCATCCTTCATTTAATAATGTATTTATCCATCCAATGCATTCTGTTACTACTCGGTTGTTACTCGGTTAATACCGAACTTTACTCGGTAGACATTCTGCCTTCTTTAACTGATATCGATAACCTTGGTGTTTATCTACTAGCTCTTTGCTTGGTAAAATAGAACAGTATCAAACCTTTACTCATCTACTACATGAGATCTTTTCTCCTTCTTAATCAGTCTTTGAATACACATATATAGAATATCAAAACAATCAAAATAGCATAATCTCATCACTAAATAGCTCAGTAATAGTTGCCCATTGAATAACTTATTATTCCCCTTCATTTTCACATTCTTTCTATGTCACTTACCGACATCTTTATACTCATAAAAATATACTTTTTAAGATATGGCAACATCATACTGAATTAGAAAATCAATTTCTTGACATCAATGACAAAATAATATTATTAAGACAGTAATCATCCTTTATCAATTATATCATCAATCTCCAACAACCTTCTCAATATCCTCATATCAACAAACCATTGTAATGCCAAGAATCTCCCCCTTTGGCATTGATGGCAATACCAACATTTGATGTATTCCAATTGATTCAGACTACTGTAATTCTTCTCATGTTGTCCTTGAGCTGTAAAAATTCTCCTGAAATTTTCTCCCCCAGTCATTAGTCTTCACCCAATAGTCTTCTCCCCCTTTAGTCTTCTCTCCCTTTGACAACAATGCCAAAAGTAAAACTAATTCATGATGACTTCCCCTGTGAAGTAATTTCCTTGCAGTTAAAACATATACAAATGTATCATCTTAGTCTTGATCAGAGTAGCTTGTCTTCATTCACTAATTCTTGCACAACTTTAGAAATCCCTCCTAAAGTGTGTAAATTAGCATCAACTCACAAATAGTATTCTGTAGAGTCATAGAACTGATGCTTTCACCGATCTCTGTTAGTGAGTAGTAGATAGGGGTAGGACCCCTAATTTGCTTCTGAGATACTCAAAAGTGTCCCTTGGCAATGATTTAGTGAAGATGTCTGCTAATTGTTCCTTTGTGCTAACATACTCCAGCACAACTTTCTTTTCTTGAACTTCTTCTCTTAGATAATGATACTTTATAGAGATATGCTTTGTCTTAGAGTGCATTACCGAGTTCTTTGAAATGTTAATAGCACTAGTATTATCATAGAATATAGTTACTGGCTCGGTAACTATCTCATTCATACCTTCCAGCAGTTGTTTGATCCATGCTATATTGGTACAATTTAATGCTGCGGTGCAATATTCAGCTTCAGCTGTTGACTGTGGAATGCATCCTTGTTTCTTGCTAAGCCAACTCACTAGTCTTTCTCCCAAAAAGAAAGCTCCACCGCTTGTGCTTTTCCTATCATCAAAATTTCCTACCCAATCAGCATCAATATAGACTTTTAAGTCAAAATCATTCCTCTTTTTGTATACTAAACCATAATCTTCAATGCCTCTTAAGTATCTGAAAATTCTCTTGATTGCTATCATATGGGTTTCTTTGGGATCTGCAGAAAATCTAGCAACTATACCAACTGCATGTGCTAAATTAGGCCTGCTGTGAACTACATATTGCAACTTTCCAATCATAGATCGGTAAAGTGTCTCATCAACAGATGCAGATTCATCATTCTTTAATAATTTACAATTAGTAGTCATAGGAGTACTTACAGGTTTAGAATTCTCCATTCCAAATTTCTTCAAGATTTCCTTTATATACTTGGATTGAGTAATGAAAATCTTATTTTTCATTTGCAGTATTTGTAAACCTATAAAATACTTTATTTCACCGATTAATGACATCTCAAATTCTTTGCACATTTCATTTCCAAAGTTCTTACATAAAGAATCATTTCCACAAAAAATAATATCATCAACAAATATGGCTGACATCAGTATTCCATTCTCCTTGTCATTCTTCATATACATGTTGTTGTTTTCACTAGTCCTTATAAATCTAATCTTGATTAAGTAAGAGTGCAATCTTTCATACCATGCTCTAGGTGCTTGCTTTAGGGCATATAGAGCTTTGTTCAACTTACATACCCGATCCTTATTCTTCTCTTCAATAAATCCTTTAGGCTGTTCAATATAAACTTCTTCTTCTAGTATACCATTCAGAAATGCAAATTTAACATCCATTTGATATACCTTGAAATTTTTGTAAGCAGCATATGCCAACAATGTTCTCACTCCCTCAAGTCTTGCCACAGGTGCAAAAGTCTCACCATAGTCTATTCCTTCTTCTTGAGCATAGCCTTTGCAAACTAATCTTTCTTTATTTCGAATGACCTCACCTTTTTCATTTAGCTTATTCTTGAAAATCCACTTTGTACCAATTACATTTTTCTCTTTCGGTCTTGTGACTAGTGTCCATGTTTCATTTTTCTTGATTTGTTCAATCTCCTCTATCATAGCATTCACCCAATATTCATTGGTTAATGCCTCTTTTACTATCCTCGGTTCAAATTCGGATATCAGACATGTGTTCTGTCTCAGTTTGTTCCTTGTCATCACTAGGTCATCCTTATCTCCTATAATCTGACTTGATGCATGATTTCTTCTGACATATTTTGCTAATATAGGCTCGACAGGCTCTATATGATCTTCTTCATCATTCGGTAACTGAGTATTTTCTTCATTTTCTTCATCAACTTTCTCAGTAGGACTTCTTGGTTGTACATATACAAAATCTTCATAATCTTCTGGTTCTTTGGAGTTCCCTTCATCATTCCTTTCTACAAATTCATCAATTTTCACATTAGCACTTTCCATAATTTTATTAGATGATTTGATCAGACATTTAAATGCTTTACTCCTAGAGGAATAACCAAGAAATGTTCCTTCCTCGCTTTTCTGATCAAACTTTCCATTTTTGTCATCTTTGTGAACATAACATCTACTTCCAAATATTTTAAAATAACTTACATTCGGTTTCTTGTCATACCAGATTTCATACGGTGTCTTCAAAGTTCCTTTCTTTAGTTGTACTCGGTTCAGGGTGTAAACTGCAGTGCTTATTGCTTCTCTCGAAAATGTTTGAGGTACTTTCTTTTCTATCGACAATGTTTTGGCACAATCTAAAATAGATCTGTTTCTTCTTTCAGTGATTCCATTTTGCTGTGGTGTCCTTGGTGCTGACACTTGTCTCTTTATACCATGATAATTGCAAAATAAGTTAAATTCATTTGAAATGAATTCTCCTCCTCTATCAGATCTTAGACATTTCAACTATCTTCCTGTTTCATTTTCAACTCTTGCCTTATACCATTTGAACATTTGAAAGGCTTCCGATTTCTCTTTTAAAAACATAACTGACATCATCCTTGAGTAATCATCCACAAATAATATGAAGTATTTATCACCATAATAACTTTGAACTTTCATAGGACCACAAAGATCAGTGTGCACAAGATCTAAAATTCCTTTAGAAGTGTAAGACTTACTTGTAAAGCTTGATTTTGTCATCTTAATCTGGCATCTTCGACACATTGCATTCTTAGGTTTTTCCAAGCTCGGTAGACCTCTTACTCGGTGCTTCTTACTTATTTTGATCAGGTTATCAAAATTTACATGACAAAACCTTTTATGCCATAACCAAGTATCTTCTATTTTTGCATACAGATAATTGTTCCGAGTTGAGTCAAGATGAAATGTATTACCTTTTGTTTGAGTCCCGATAGCAGCCAACTTTCCATGTTTGTCATGAACTTTGACAATTCCCTTCTGAAATTCTATTCGGTATCCTGAATTGTTTAGTTGTGCTACACTCAACAAATTGTATCTTAGACCTTCAACCCAAAATACATCATCACATTTAGCATTGTCAAGAAGTGTGATAGAACCTTTACCTTTCATCGGACATGGTGCATCATTAACAAATCTTACATAACCTCCATCATAATCTTCTAATTTAACAAACTTGTGTTTATCACCTATCATGTGATGTGAGCATCGACTATCTATGATCCAAGAATCATTATTATTTATGTGTGATATCAAGGCTTTTTCTTCATACCTTTCTTCATCTGATCCATCTTTGATAGCCACATATACAAATTCCTCTGTCTCAGTCCCATCAGATTTATCATCGTTGGATTCCTCATCAACTACTAGGCATGTCTTTCTATCTCTCCTTCTGAAGTCTCGGTGCCCTCTGTATTGGTTGTCTTTCTGTCTATCATCTTGGTATTCCCTCTTTTCACTAGATTCTTTATCAGGACAGTTAGAAGCCATATGTCCTATTTTATCACAGTTAAAACATTTCAAAGGTAACTTTCCTTTATACTTACCTTTGGCTCTCGGCAACCTTCTAGCTAATAATGCTTCAAACTCTTCTTGCTTTCTGATTTCCTCATATAGTTTGTGTACTTCTTCCATGTTCTTGTGAAATCTTTCACTTGCTCCATTGTGACTTCCTTCAATATACTTATACATTCTATCATTGTAATCATTAGATTCACCAAGATGAAAAGAACTGAATGCATATTCAACTTTGTTTACCGAAGACCCACTGTTATCAAAGTTACTTAACTCAAAAGCATGTAGCTTACCGATAGTAGTATCCAAAGAGACTGGCATGTTTGGTACATACCTTAATTCATTAATTGCAGAGACTTGAATAGCATAAGCAGGTAGAAGTGTTCTCAGCAACTTACTTGTTACATCCTTTTCTTCAATAGTTCCTCCTGCTCCTTTGATTTGATTGACAGTTTCCTTTAACCTCGTACTATATTGGATTATGTTCTCACCTTCATTCATTCTCATGGATTCAATTTGTCCTCTTAGACTGTCTACTTTTTCTCTTTGAACATGTTCATCACCACCATACACATATATAAGCTTATTCCACATAGCTTTGGCATCATTACAACCTTCTAGGTCATTAAACTTTGAGTCGGTCAATGCTGATGTTATTTCAATCATAGCTTGAATATGTTCTTTCTTTTCCTTTATTTCTTCCTTCGTCATCGGGTAGGTGCTAGGTGCAGTGTAATCATTCTCCAGATAATATGTTGCATATTCTCCAATTCTTAATAAATGCAGCTTCATCCTTTTCTGCCATGTGGAGAAACTTGACTTGTTTAGCTTTGGTGCATCCCTTTTATACATCTTCAGATCTTGCCTCAAGTTCCTTTAAAATTTTCTTTCGGAGTCCAAAGCTCTGATACCAATTGTTAGTTAGATGAGAGGGGGGGTGAATTAAATAAGCTCACAATTCAATATATTCATTAGATTCAACCTCGATAGCTTCTACTTGATATGCAACAATGACAGTAAATCATTCAAACTCATAAACTGATAAACTTAAAACATCAAAACACATTTAACACCAGAATTAATGTGGAAACCCAAATAGGGAAAAACCATTGTGGGATTTCGGACCCACTAAGAAATATACTCTTCTAGAGTATGCTCGGTTAAAAGCCAATCCTGTTACAGATTACATAAACACATTGCTAGATGTGACCCGGTTAAGGGATTTCCCTCAGATCTGTTAGAATCTTGCACTTTGTTAGAAGTGACCTTGTCAAAGGATTTCAAACACTCAACTAGAATGTTACCTTGCTAGAGGATTTACAAATAAGACTGTTAGGTCCACTCGGTTAAGAGATTTCCTGTCACTTACAAAAATAAATAATAGTAATAAAATATATCTGTAACTTCACATCTGAAATGCTAAAGCAGACTCTATGTGATCAAAATAATCTTGTCATAAGACTTAACTTGCTTCTTGTTGGGCTTCTCAATCTATTCTTCAATCTTCTATGCTCGGTAATCACTTCTATAGCATCACTGTGCTTCAGTTTGCCCGCATATGTTGTTCATCAACAATTCCTTATTTATAAGCAATTCCTAACTGCTTAATCTCCTTAATCACATTTCCCATGATTAATCTTAGCCATCAGATCTTCAAACTTGATTACGTACATTGAATCCTTTGATCTGAAAAATGTTTTATCTTGCCTTGGAACTTGTATTCCTTCCTTGGTTCTTGTGCTAGGTTATAACCGTTCAATTTGTGCTATAGATCTAACTCTTGTATTTTCATTGTCGTAGATCCTCAACAAACTTCTTGCACGACATACCAATCATCTATACATCTCCAACTCACTGGCATCCTTCATTTAATAATGTATTTATCCATCCAATGCGTTTTGTTACTACTCGGTTGTTACTCGGTTAATACTGAACTTTACTCAGTAGACATTCTTCCTTCTTTAACCGATATCGATAACCTTGGTGTTTACCGACTAGCTCTTTGCTTGGTAAAATAGAACAATATCAAACCTTTACTCATCTACTACATGAGATCTTTTCTCCTTCTTAATCAGTCTTTGAATACACATATATAGGATATCAAAACAATCAAAATAGCATAATCTCATCACTGACTAACTCGGTAATAGTTGCCCATTGATTAACTTATTAATCCCCTTCATTTTCACATTCTTTATGTGTCACTTACCGACATCTTTATACTCATCAAAACATACTTTTTAAGATATGGCAACATCATACTGAATCAGGAAATCAATTTCTTGACATCAATGACAAAATAATATTATTAAGACAGTAATCATCCTTTATCAATTATATCATCAATCTCCAACAACCTTCTCAATATCCTCATATCAACAAACCATTGTAATGCCAACAATCTCCCCCTTTGGCATTGATGGCAATACCAATATTTGATGTATTCCAATTGATTTGGACTGCTTTGAAGCACTTCCCATATCACACGCTTCAGAAAGTTTTGACCCTACTACGCCAGAGAACAAGAAGCTGATGGGTCAAGTTCAGCGAGCCAAAAGCATCGTGGGGGCTATCGAGAAATGGATTGAAGGAGTGATTAAAGATGGTGAAAAGTATATCACAAGCTCCAGGAAGTTATGTGATGAGATGCAAAGCCTCATTGCAGAGATTCGGAATCAGATCCTGCCATGGGAAAAATAAGATCATAAATGGGAAACTGTCTTGCCCATGCTCACCAAGATAGAAGAGTACGAAGCCACCAAATTTTTGATAGAACATTCAATCAAGTT
This sequence comes from Cryptomeria japonica, assembly GCF_030272615.1. Taxonomy (NCBI): domain Eukaryota; kingdom Viridiplantae; phylum Streptophyta; class Pinopsida; order Cupressales; family Cupressaceae; genus Cryptomeria; species Cryptomeria japonica. The sequence continues at coordinate 746,218,638 of NC_081407.1, read as the reverse complement.
GGTAACTGATGAGTGCCAACTCTTTGTATTGAAGAAGACTATAATGTGGCAGGTACTCACATTCAAGTCTGTGATTTCTGATGCCAGGATTTTTTTTTATGAGCTTCAGGACCTTCAGTGCAGCTTGGTTAATGACAACAAAGTGGTTAATCTAGACAATGATTGGCAACTGGGAATTTGTAGACTGAACACGCAGGACGCAATAAAGGCTTTTAGGCTGCACATGGAGAAAGTTAAAGCCAAAGGAAATTTCACTCCCGAAGATATAACACAAGTCACCGAAATTGAGTCCATGACATTTATCGGTAATGATCACTTACCTAAGCATGTTGAGAAAATGGTGAAGCATAGGTGGGATAAAGAAGCCGCAAAAGAAAAGATCAATGCCATGAAAAATCCTTGCCAGTCTATAATTCAGGAGCTTGCAACTGCCCATGATGCCCAGAAAAGTGGAGGAGAGGATGATGATGGAGAAGAAGCGTAGCATGCTGATAATGCTCTGTTTTTTATTTTATGTGTTTTTCATAATCTTGCAAATGACTTCGGGACATCTATCCCTAAAATACTTTGTTGGTTTTTATAACTGTTTCAGAGGAGGTCGGGTTTTGAGGGAGACCTCCTCTGTTCTTTAAAGCTATTATAAATTAGATTAAGACAAAGAGAGAAGGGGTTAGAATAAGTGACTTACATTTTGGTTTTTAGAAGTTCTATTTTTGTTGGAAGGAAGTCACCAGTTTCTGGAAATCTGAAATTAGAAAGAACTTATACGTGTATTGTTGTGTCTTTGTTGCATGAAATACATATATACATATAAAGATCATATGCATTTTGGAGAAGGAAAACCTTCAAGTTTTGAATCCGTGGAGTGGTATTTCTTTGCAGATATTAATCTAATTGAACGACTGTGATCACCTTTCTGATGGTAAATATTGTTATTATTCTGGAGCTCCTTTCTATGTGATTTTAAAAGATATGTGTTTGAAAAGCGATTTTATTTCTCTTCCCTATTTTTATGAAGTCATGAATCGGTGTTTCTAAACTTGGTTTCGATCACCTCTGTTTTTCATGTTGAAGCATTTTGAAGAATAGTTTTTCTCTGAAATATTTGTAAAACATTAGCCTCTCATCCAAGAATGAAGTAGACAGCCTTATGTGCTTTCGGGTTAAAACCATACCAGTTTAATTTAATTAGATTATTCCCTGAATAACTAATGGAGGGAGCTGTACCTATCAAAAATTCAGAGGGAAGTGGTGTATGTCACACTTACCCAACTGTTTAGTTGAACTTTTGTCTTTCAAAGAAGGCAACATAGTTTGAATCAATTTAATTTGAAGAAAGGCAAAAATCTGTTCACTAACACTCACTAATCTTGATACTTTGTCAGCTCAAACAACCCTGTCACCACCTAGGGGGCACCCATTTTTTTGCCTTTTGCCAGAAGTTAACCCAAAGTAAATTGATTCACAATTGAGTAGCTATCTTGGGAGATATATGGTGAGCAATCTTGGGGGCGGATTCTTCCCCACCCTTTCACTATGATATTGAAGATGTCTGGATACTGACTCGGCTCAAGGTTTCTATTTCTAAGGTTTGTAATCAAGCTTCCTGTTCAGTTTTCAATGATAAACTCCCTCAGGAGGCTTCCCAACCTTTATAACAAAGACTTTACATATAGTAAAGATACTGGGGGAAGGCTAATCACTGAGCAAAACCGTTGAAGGGACTTTCGTCACCCTCCACTTTTGATTATAGTGGGTTGGAACACTTGGCGATAAATTCGTTTCCCACTTAGGTCGTTCCCCTCTCACCAACCATTTAAATGGCACTCTAAGAGCAACTCGGGAGGGCAGGCCTGCTAAAGCTTTTAAATGCTTGAAATACTGAAAGCGTAAGAGTGGTTTGGCTTTTTGATCACCCAGTTAAGGGGAGAGCATATACCTTCCACTTTCGAGACAAGGCACACAAAGTTATTTTTATCCTTTAAAGCAATGATTCGCTAACTTCTATTTGGAGATGTTGCTCCAAAAAATCATGGTGTTCTTTTTAACTCCCAAATCAGTGATTTTTTAAGCTAAGTAATGAAATCCTGGTCAACAAAGCAAATTTTTCGAGATGGTCAACAAAATGAATTCGATAGGGTAAAGGTTTCCCTCTTTTGTTTTATCTATAACTTGAGAACAAGTGAGGTTCTTTAACTTATGCAAGACAACATAATGGATCCTTTTAGACACCAAAGGATGGTGACGTTCTTTTTAAGACTTTGCATAAATAAAGTTTGTTTTGTTCTTTTTAAAAGCCAAAAATGAAATGTTTCCTCTTCCTATGAAAGCAAGGTAAGGTTTTGTTTGTTGATCTTTTTAAGTTACCCAAAAGAAAAATGAGTTCAATTTTACTAATGAGGAAATGAATGAAACTTTAAATAACTAACTTAACCAAGTTAGAAATAAAAAATTTAATCACAAGCCTAACTTAGTAAAAAAAAGCTCCCGATCCTGCAAACAAACATTAGTTACCTGCAATAAAAACCAGTTAGAAAACAAAATTTCTAAGGTGCACTTCTACAAGTCTATTTTTTTGTCTCTGTTACAATTTTGTTTTTCTCTCTGTATTTTCTATGCGCTAATTTATAGTCCGGATGCTCTAGAGAATAGAACCGATGCGCTATCCAAAAGCCTAGATGTGCTATGCTATTGCCTGGATGCGCTTCACTGATGTTTTAAAGCGCTGAGACCTACAAGAATCAACATAAGAGATTATGCGCTAAGGTTAAGTCAAGATGCACTTAAGTATGGTATCAATGCGCTAAACAATGAACAAGATGTGCCAAAGGAAAGACTAGATGCACTAGAGAATGGTATCCACGCACTAATTCAAGTTTTCCGTGTACTTGCAAATTTAGTCCTGCATCAAATACGATTTGATAAATGGGGTTATACCCCACGGTGGGTGCCATAAATGTTTGTAGGAAAAGTGGTGCAATGAAATGGAAAATACGTATTTGGGACCTGTCCACACACCAATGGGACTCTTGGTGCAAGTTATGGAGCTATATGGAATAGCTAAACTTCCCAAGGGGTGTTCCATTTTTCTCTATCTCACAAGACCCCTCAAGCCAATGCCTTTGCTCTCAGATCACTGAGCAAAGTGACTTAGGGATGACAATCATGAGAATGAGGGATGCTTTGATCAATCTAACATGAATGCAATCCTAAATATGCATGATATTAACAAATATGAATTAAACTAGCATGTATACGATGATACGATGAAAAGATTAGCAAAAGAACTATCCTAACATGATATACTAGCTTAATATGATTATTTATGATGATAGAAATGATTCTAAAATGTTTATTAGATTATTTCTATTCAAAGAGAGATTAAATGCTTAGTAAAATGCCTATAAGTGTGATGCTAAAGACTTTGATATGAAAATGGAGAAATGAGGGATCTATTTATAGGGAAAATAGGGCAATGAAGGGTGAAGATTGGATGATCCTATCAAGGGTCAGGATTGAAAGTTAATCAATCCATGTTTATAATTCTCACCAATGAAATGGTGACAATTGTCAACATAAGACTGCTTGAGAGGAGATGTAAGAAGCATTAAATGCTTGAGAAGACCTCATGGTTACCTTAGGGGGTAAGGGTTAAGATTAGGTTAGGGTTATCCATTGGATAATGCTTTTACCCAAAGGATAAACTCTTGTGCAAGGGTTAAAGGGATAACCAAGGGTAAAGCCTTGAATGCTTGATGAGACCCTTGGGTTAGATGAAGGTTGATTTAGAGAGAAAGTCTCTAATCATGCAAGAGGGTTGAGTTAACCATTAATGGTTTGGAAGACTTTCAAGGTTAACTTGTTGAAGACATAAAGCCTTTAATGGTTTCCAAAGACTTTGAGGGTTTGAAAAGTGACTTCCCTTTACTTAGGGATGTGACAATATTTAGTAGATGGGTTAGGCTAATTTAGAAGGGATTAGAAGAATCTAGAAGGGGGTTTAGAGAGGCAAGTGGGAGATGTAGGAAAATGCAAGTGGATGGGGGGTAATTTTAATTAATATAAATTGCTTTATTTCAACAAAAATAGATGCAAGTGGGGGCTTTAAATAAATTAGATTTATTTATTTGAAGTGAACAATTTAATTAAATGTAAATTTAATTAAAAAGAGTATAAAGGGGATTTAATTAAATAAAGTGATTTATTCAATTAAATGATATGAAAGGCCTAAGTGAATTTTAATTAAATAAATTGAATAACTTATTTAATCAAATAGATGAATTGTGAATGCTTTAATTAAATAGAGGAATGAGAATAAAATGAATATTAAATATTTACTTAGGAAAGTGGTCATTTTTATACGTCTATAGATACAATCCACACATATACACCCATACCCTATGATGGACTAGGTTTGAGGTCTAGATCATTTGAATTTGGACCATTACATATGTATGAGGCTAGTGAGAACGAGCAAGATCAATACGAAACATGCAACATTGAAGAGAGTACAATTGAAGACCTTGATACCATCATAGACTTTGATACATCCAATAACAACTATGACAACATCTCCATCATGAATCTTACAACGGCGGACCTTGACCCATGAAACAATTCCCTACCCCTCATACATCTTGAACTTATAGACTGCAAACAACCTGAACACATTAATATACCAACCTTTCAAAACAATGATGCCATTGTCCAATACCTTTGCTCAGTCAACCCAGAAACATGCTCCACCAGTGAACCCCATAACGATGTTTACAATCAAGGGAGTGCCAAGTCTCTTAGTCGCAAAATGAATAAAATAAAAAATTGATCTAATGGTGAAAACCATTTAATGACAGTATTAGATCATAAAAAAGTAAAAACAAAGGACGTACCCGATGGTGAAAACCTCTTTGAGGCACATGAGGATGAGAAATTTGACACTCTTCCTGAACATTATCAGGAAAGATCAACAATTTTGATTGAGCCAACTCAATCAATCAATATCAACACTGAAGCTGTGACAAGAACCATACATCTGGCAGAATCACTAACACAACAAGAAAGACTTGACTTCATCAAATTATTTGAGGAAAAGCAATTAACTTTGCTTGGTCTTGTGCAAATATGCCAGGGGTAGATCTAAACCTCATTATGCATCACTTATCAATCACTCTAGGAGATAAGCTCATTAAACACAAACTCAGAAAGATGAATTGACATGTGGCATTGCTAGTCAAAGATGAACTATAGAAACTACTAGATGTCAGTTTTATCCGACCTATAGACTATGCATAATGGATTTCCAACATTGTACTGGTCACCAAGTTAGACAAAAGCATCTGAATTAGTACCAACTTTAGGGACCTCAACAAGGCTTGTCTGAAAGATGAATTTCCTCTACCAAGCATCGATACAATTGTGGATCTCACGGCAGGGCACGCGATGCTATCACTCATGGATGGTTTCTCATGTTACAACCAAATAAAGATAGCTACAGAGGATCAAGATAAAATGACATTCACATGCCCATGGGGTACATACTTCTAGAATGTCATGCCTTTTGGCTTGAAAAATGCTGGTGCAACCTATCAAAGAGAAATGACAACAATCTTCTATGACATGATGCATACTTTTATGGAGGATTACGTAGATGACTTGCTAGCCAAATCATTCACAAGAGAGGGACACCTAGACATTCTTGATAAAATATTTTTGAGACGAGCAATTCAATGTCAGATTAAACCCTAAAATGTGTGTTTTCAGGGTCACATCCGATAAACTCTTGGGCTACATTGTATCAGAAAAAGGCATCGAGGTGGATCTTGCAAAGTTTTAGGCCATCATGAAAATTCCACCTCTAAGGAACATTAGTCACGTACGATCTCTTCAAGGCAAGCTACAATCTATCAGAAGGTTCTTTGCTCAACTGACAGATAAATGTCTCCCATTCAACCATCTACTTCATAAAAATGTACCTTTCAGATGGGAGGACAAGTGTGCATAATCATTCCATCAGCTCAAGCAATATCTCATGAATCCATCTATTTTGGTGCCACCAATAGCAAGCAAGCCACTCATTCTCTACATATCGGCAATGAAAGTGTCACTGAGGGCATTACTAGCACAAGAAGACTCAACAGGCAAGAAAAGAGCCATTTATTACATTAGCAAGATGCTGAATGGCTACGAACTCAATTACACCTTCATTGAAAAAGCTTGTCTAGTTGTAGTGTTCACTTCCCAAAATTTGTGACACTATATGTTATCTCATACTATCAAGCTAGTAGCAAAGATCGATCCATTAAAATACTTACTCAATAAATCTTCTCTCCCAGGGAGGTTAGCTAAATGGGTTATGATCTTAAGTGAGTTCAATATTTAGTACATAGAACATAGGGCTATCAAAGGACAAGCAATAGCAGATCAAATGGCAGAAGAACCACTATGGGACAAACACCCACTACATATGGAATTTCCAAATATCGACGTGCTCACTGTTACGCCAAAGCAATCAATCTTATACTTTGATGGGTCCTATACACATCATGGATCAGGTGCGAGCATCTTGTTCGTCACTCCAGAAGGGAACACAATTATGAGATCCTATAGGTTGATGTTCCTATGCACCAATAATATCGCTGAGTACGAAGCTCTAGTGACAGGTATCAAAGTAGCCATGGAGTGGAAAATCACAAAATTGAAAGTCTATGGGGATTCTCAATTAGTTATCAATTAGGTCAATGAGGATTATTAAACGAAGGACAATAAGTTGATGCCCTACAAACGCATGGTGGATGATTTTAAGAAATACTTTGTACACATCACGTTTGAGCATATTCCAAGACTAGACAATAGAGCTGCTGATGTAATGGCCACCATTGCCTCACTCCTACAAATTATAGATAGAAAGAATTGTTATGAATTCCTGGTGGAGCGATTATTTTCCCCTGCCTACGATAATTCAGAGTCCCAAGTCATCTGTACCCTAGACGGTTCTTATTCCCCCCTCTATGAAAAAATATACACCTACTTAAAAGACAATAACCTTCCACCACACCTATCTTGTAACCAGAAACACAACTTCATTCATCAAGAAACCTGCTATACCTTAACCTTTGATATGCTCTATCGCCGAGGTCTTGATGGTACTCTTCTTTGGTGCCTCGATCATAGCAAATTTGACTCTGCCTTACATGAGCTCCATGAAGGTATTTGTGCCACACATTCAAGTGGTCCTACTCTTGCCAAGAAACTTCTAAGGATGGGATATTATTGGTCAACAATGGAGAAAGAGTCCTACCAGTTTGCTAGGAAATGCCCTAAGTGCTAGATTCATGGCAATCTTATACATGCACCAGCACATGAGCTACAACCATTCACCACATCATGGACTTTCGACAAATGGGGACTTGACCTCATAGGAAATATTCATCCTTCCTCATCAAATGGTCACAAGTTTATCATCACAGCCACTGAGTACTTCACAAAGTGGATTGAGGCAGTTCCATTGACCATAGTTATCGACAAATAGATATCTTCCTTCATTTTGAAGTACCTCATCTGTCGGTATGACATTCCTAGTTCTATCATCATGGATAATGGATGATCTTTCTAGAATCAATATGTACAAGAACTTTGTGAGTGATTCCATTTCCAACATCGCTTTTCAACACCATATTATCTACAAGGGAATGGCCAAGAAGATGCCTCAAACAAAACAATCCTGAAGATCCTCAAGAAGACAGTGAATGATGCTATTAAAGATTGACATGTCCAGCTTAATCCTGCACTTTGGGAATATAGAACAAGTATCCATGAATCCACAGGAGCTACACCACTCATTGGTGTATGGATCAGAAGCTATCCTACCTATTGAGGTAGAAATTCCATCACCCCGGGTATCATTGAAAGGCCTCATTCCAGATGAAGAGTATTGAGTCAATATACTGCAAGAGCTAGAGCTACTAGATGAACGTCGACAACATGCCTTTGATCATCTCAAGGCATATCAACAACAAATGTGCCAAAGCTACAATCACAAGGTTATACCAAGGGCATTCAAAATTGGTGATCTAGTCCTAAAAGAAAATCCCCGAAATCAACAAGATCGGGAAAAGAGGAGAAATTTGAACCTAATTGGTTGGGACCCTTTGTCATCATGTCAGCTTATGGATTAGGGGCATATCAATTGTCAACTTTAGAAGGGGACGTGCTTGATGAGCCAACCAACAACATTCATCTGAATAAATTCTACACTTGAGTCATCCAATGCATGAATCAAGCAAAAAAATAAAAAAATAATCAAAAAATCATCACTAGGGTGAAAACCTGGTAAACAGGCACTTTGTGGCATTAAAAAAAAAATAAAAATAAAGAAAATACAAAAAAAAAAATGAAAAAAAAAAGTGCAATAAAAATAGGTGGTGAAAACTTGGCAACAGACGTTATTTGTGATAGAGCAGCTCCTCTATCTATTAATACTCGTATCATATCTTTGGTTCCATCTGATCTAAACCAATAGCCATTGCAGAACACTTATGCATGCAGTGTTATCCCAAACATACTTAGCACAATCACTATCCTTGATTATTTGAATCAGTTATCTGAATCATATCCCACCATGGCTTGGTGATTAGTGTACATATCCATATTGAAGTAGTATCAACAACAAGGGGCCAATGCTGACCTCGCTGGGTGCATTTTGCCTTGTGGACTTAGATACCAGACCAAACACGTAGTAAGACAACAAGGATCGGAACAACCAATAGTGGACATAGCAACATGAGAGCGCAACCATCAAGGATAGACATCAAGGACTTGAACAGATTTCAATCTATTTGCAAGATGTTTTATTTGACAAGATAGTATGCATGCTTACTTATGGTTATTAATTTTTGCTTATCATATCTCCTAAGCAACTCAAGGATGTCTCAAAGACTAGAGAAGCAAGGAAGGAATGTGATGTTTTCTTTGTCTACTATTTGGGACTGAAGCCTTCTACTATGCAAATTTGTCTTACGACGTGATCTGACAACATATCACCGAGGACATTTCGGATTTGTATTGGACTAAGGTTAACTTTTGTCTATTTTATGCAAGCAACATTTAGGTCGTCTTGGTTCAATTATACCTCGACGATTGTGTCATCTTGCAATATCAACATCCTTGTAAGTTATACTCAGGTCATTATGGTTCAATTATACCATGATGTTTGTATCAACTTTCAACAAATCAAGGCTCGATGATGAAAAAAGGGAAGGATTGGAAACTTGATCAAATAGATGGCAACATTGAGAACGAGAATGCATATTAAGCTTTGCATTAGTTGCATTATCATTATCATTTTAATCTGCATTTAGTTGCATCTTCATGTGTATTATCATTATCATGTTAAGGTTGCATTTAGATTGCATTATCATAATCATTTTCATATCATGTTAAGGTTGCATTTAGGTACATTCTCATTCTCATTATCATATCATGTTAAATTTGCATTATATCGCATTATCATTGCATTCCCATAGCTCATTTCATATCATGTTCCAATCACATTTAGTTACATGTACATTTCCATATCATTTTACGAGTGCATTAATTAAGAATTGCATTAGTTGCATTTTCACATCATTATCATTTTCAAGATACATCTCATATCATTATCATTCCCATTCTCATTTTATATCTCATTTTCAAGATACATCTCACATAATCTCATATCATTATCATCCTCATTTTACATCTCATTTTCAAGATACATCTCATATCATTATCATTCTCATTTTCAAGATACATTTAACATCATCATTATATCCTAATCAAATTGGATTAGATGCATTATCATATCATCTCATATCAAAGTACATTCACATACATGAACATTACCATATCATATCAAAAACATTTTGCATGTCAAATGACATCATAAAAAGAACACAAAAGGGACAAAAATATGTTAAACACATTCACATATTCATCCATGTACATTCATGCATTGCATTTAGCAGCACAATAAAAGGCATACATTCATCACATTTAAGCATATCACCTGGAAAACATATAGTTAAGCATGATCATCAAAACATCTTAAGAATATAGATCACAATGTCATAAAATGACATCATCACACACATCACATAGGCAATCATCTACATTATCAAAACAAAAGTCATATAGATCTCATCAAATAAAGGCATCCATAACATGTAGTAGCATATCTAGTATCATATCATCAGGCACATGTGTGACCCATGCTGATCCAAAGGAAAATCAAAGATATAAGTCAAAATGAATCATCAGTGAAACAATAAATGTCCAAAATCCCTGGATATCACATCAATAACAAAGTACATGAATCAAGAGACATGAACATCTATAAATCAATCAATATGTATCATATCAAATCAATCAAATACAACAATGTACATATCAACCAAATCATCAAAGATACAATAATGTGTATATATAATCAATAGAATACATCAAGGGTACATCATCATCATCACAAAGGAGGCTAAGAGTGGCTGCCTCCTGAATCTAACTGCCTAGCGCTAGAGCTACCTGCACCTGCACCACCACTGGGAGGATCTCTCCTAGGACCCATCACACCCTCGCTGGCTCCTCGTCTCTGGGAGCCCTCGCGCTGAGAACTAGTAGCATAGCTAGATGCATGCTGATCTGGGGGCACGACCTAAAAATACAATCCTATAATAGGTAGATCACTCTATCTGATCAATGAGACTCCTATTGGTGTCCCCTATGACACCCTGTGCAATCGCCTGTTATAGTGTCTGCATTGTCTCCTCTGTGCAGCCTTGTGGCTCTATCTATGTATCCCTCTCGATCATCAACTGTGGCACATGTGCCCGCAACTGCGTAATTTGTCCTTGAGCCTAGACAAGCTAAGTCTGGACTCCCTGTAGCTAAGCTATCTGACCATGTGCTTGTACTAGTTGAGTTTGAAGGCTCTGCACTAAGGTTTGTAACCCTGCTATCTGTGCCTGTTACTGGTGTGAGGGAACTGTAATCCGAATCGAGGGAGGTCGTGATGACTGCGGGACCTGTGGTGCTAGAACCTGTGAGGAACTCGCTTGTCCTATGGTCAATGGGGGCATCTCTATCATCCTTCGTTGTATCAAAGACTAGACATCCTCCTCCTCCTCCTCCATATAAAATCCCATGCCACCCAATCCTACTGTCCCACCAACCAACTCTGACTCCATCTCCTCATCAAATCCCTCACCCTCAGAGCTCTCCTCATCCCCACCTCCAACTGCTGCTACGACCTCTGGATGTACAAGCCCTCCTCGACCTAGCATCTATCTCCAACCACCACCCCTAACCCTCACCCCCTGGCTACTGGATCCTCCTTCTCCTCCCCTCCTATCTCCACCATCATCCCCACCTTGACCCAATTGTCCTTTTCCTCGACCTACTCCTCGATCTCCCCCTTGACCTCTCTTCCCTCTCTCCACACCTCGGACCCATTGGCCCCCTCATCATCCTCCATCACCACCACCACCACCATCATCATCATCATCATCATCATCATCATCTACCTCCTATGGTGGTGGTACTGACTCTCCTGGCCCTATCAATCGAGGAAAATGATGGCTCATCAAATATAGGGTATAATCCTGGTACATGTCCGCATTAGTCATTGTTGACCTCATATCCCAAACAACAAAAGGACGAGAGTGGAATTCTACACAGGCTATGGTGTAATCTAATGGCAACCCCCACTTTTCTCTCTCCTTGTACACTCTCGCGTACAAGGTTGTCCCCTGTGGCATCATCTGTGGTTGACCAAACTGTTGATATACTCAAGACAAGAGGAATCTCTCTACTACATAGGGCATCTGCCCAATCAGATATCTTCTCTATAACAAAACTCGAACCTCTATGGAATCCTCAGGCAATGGCTCACGATCCAAATATGGGTGGTAGACCACTATATCCATGTCATCTATAATGCACCTCCAATACTCTAGCTTCCTGAGCATAGGCTAAGAAGCTGCCTGTCTGTACATGTAAAGATATGGGTACCCCACTGGTCGAGATATCTGCACAATGGGGCGTGTAATAGCTATATGCTCCCAAGCCCAAATCTGAAGCAATGTGCACCCTGCTACTAGACTCGACCCCCGATCCCTGCCATTTACTATCTGGTGTAGCTCATGATACAGGTGGGACAAAATGCATATCCCCCACGCATAACAGGTCCTCTCTTGTACCATCCACCGAAGCACACGGCCCCATCCAACTGACAACCCATGAGATCTACTATCAGGAAGGAGGAAACCACCAACCAATCTAGCTACAACTGATGGAAGTGGGACATATCTGTCCACCATATCTTGCAAACCCACTGAATATCCATCAATATGGGGATCACCAAAAATCTCCCACAGCGCATCAATTCTTCCAATCTCCTCAACATCATAGACTACTAGCTCGCTAGTAATCGGAATCCGATAGACATCCTTAGGACTGACTATGATCTCTCATGTTGGCAAGTGAAAGGTTTTATGCTCACTGTGCCATCGCTTAGCCAAGGTTGTCAGAAGTTCTATGTTCTTCCAGTAGGAAAACATGAGTAACAGGTGTATCAATCCGCACGCCTTGGGCACCGCTCGATCATCATCTGTCAAACAACCCCACATGGAGAGTGTCTTCGGGTATCGCTCCCGAAGCTAGATAACACCTAAGTTCGCCTATATCAACACATGAGTAACATATCATTTCCACCTATTCTAAGCAATCAAGCATCAACTCTCAATCAAAAAGGGGCACCTATCAAAGTGACGACAGTCACGATATCACACAAAGAGTCCCAAATCAAACACTCTTGACAACTAAGTGGGTTCAACTTAACCTATCTATTGAAATCAAAGTCTCATCGCATGAAGAATCATATCAAAATCAAGTCTCATATCGAAATCAAACCTCATATCCAAATCTAAGTTTCATATCAAAATCCAGCAACATATCGAAATCAAAGCATCATATCAAATCAAGTATCATATCGCAATCAGTTGAATCAATCAATCCAAGATGCATATTAAGCATCCTATCGACCTTTGACGCATATCGACAAGTTTGACCCATATCAACCTTTGACCCATATCGACAAGTTTGTCCCATATCGACAAGTTTGACCCATATCGACAAGTTGACTCATATTGACCTTTGACCCATATCGACCAATTTGACCCATATCGACAATCAATTTGACTCATATCAACCTATTAAACCATATCGACGCTTATCGACAATAGACAATCAGGATCCATACCAACGTGGCCCATATCGACATTTGACTCATATTGCACGATGACTCATATCAACCCTAGACTGACTTTTTGACATCTCGCATCTCAAAGGATGCAATTGACGCATATCAACACATCGAAAAGGTGTAAAACATCATAACGAACCGAAGAATCCACTTTGCACGTGTTAAAAGTTTTAAAATTTTCAAAAAAATAATCACTGTCACAAATGCATTAAAACAGTCAAGAAATGCGCTAAAGCAAATGCATTGTATGACTTTACAAATGCACTAATTAAATAAATGTATGCGCTATGGTAAAAATTAAATGCACTATGTCGTACGACAAATGTGCTTCGAAATAGAACAAATGCGCTAAACCATAAAACCAAAAAAAAATAAAATGGAAAAACCCCTTCTGCATGAGCGAAAATTTTGAAAAATCTAGCCTAAAAACATGAAAATCTAACTAAAAATTCACAAAAGAGGGTTAGAAATTTGAACTTAGTGGTGGGCCATACTTTGCTGGTAGCACCGAACTCGCTCAAATCGATGTTTGTGATAGGGGGGGTCTATTTCTTCTCTCCTCTCCAAACTCCACTCTCCAAATTCCAAGTGCACAAATGAAGTGGAAATGGGCCCTTGAGGGTTTATATAGCCCATGCTGACGCATGCGACTGTGGTGCCTCAATGGACGTGTGGGGCATGTACGCGCTATGCCCACATCATCTCTTCACCATTTTTCACTATTCTTTTTAATAAAATTTATCTGTAGATAAATATTGAAAAATTAAAAAATTCCCCCCAAAAAATGGAAAAATTGAAAAATTCCAAAAAAACTAAAAAACTAAAAAAATTCAAAAAATTCAAACAATTTAAAATCGTCCAAAAATTTCAAAAATCATCATGCATCGCGACACTACCCCGAAAATCGTAATTTTTCTCAATTTATGTCCCAAGGGGGCATATCCACATTAATTCCATATCGACACCAACTTCATATTGACTTCTCATATCGAATCAATTCTTCATATCCAGGGCTTCGTATCGACAATTTTGACAACAACACCATATCAAGAATTTTGGTGACATATCGAGCATTTTTCTTTGAATCAACATGTGGTCACACGTCACTTCAAAGAGGAATGTAGACACCTAAAACTTGCACAACTAATTAAATTTAATCATCATTTATTTGTCTATTAATTAGACTAAGGTTCAATTAATATTTCTATTCTTTCAATCAACCTATTAATCAAATTAAAGATTTGATTAAAATCCTTTTCTTCTAGCCTAACCTATTAATTAAACTAAGGTTTGATTAAGTACCCCTTTAGCCATTTAATTGAATAAATATTATTTATTTTAAACCCCCCTTTTTCCCTTTTAATTGAATTTACATTTTATTAAAATCCCTTTGCATTTAAATAAATCATTATTTATTTGTGAATAGTCCCCCCACTTGCAAAATCCTACAAATGCAAGTTGCACCCCTTTTGGCTAAAATAAATATTTTATTTTATCTAAAAATACCTATTTCCCTCCACTTGCATTCTCCTACATTTTCCATTAGCATGCTAATATTTTTTAGAACCCCTCTAACCCCTCATTAACTATCCAAATTTGGGGAAAGTCTTCAAAATGTGTTGAAGACTTTACCTTCTTCAACAAGTTAACTTGTTGATTCTTCTAAACTTGTAAGGCTCTTACAAAATCCTTGAAGGTTATCTACCTTCCAACAAGTTAACCTCCAAAGTCTTCAAAGACCATTTAATGCCTCTTACAAGATATCATCCTAGCCCATGATGGTTGTCCCTTTTGCCATCCTCAACTTTGCGCAAGAGTTTACCCCTTGGACAATAGCATGCTCCCTTGGATAATAGCATTATCCAATGATGTCATCTCTTGAGGTTATCCCTAATGATTACTTAGAATCCTCTCAAGCCATCTCAAGGTGACATTTGTCAACTTGGGATTGGATTGAATCCCCCTCATGGATTGATAACTTTCAATCATATCCCTTGTTAAGATTGCTCAATCTTGGCCATCCATTTCTCTATTTTCTCTATAAATAGAGCCCATTTATTCAATCTTAGCATCCATCATCTTGTGCATCAAACTTATAGTCATTTTGCAGGTTATCAAGGAGCTCAATTTGTCATCTTCAAGCACTTAGATCATCTTAGTTGCATGCTAGTTTAGCTTTCATCATGTTGATAGTATCATGCTAATCACATTTTCATGCTAGCTTAATTCATAACCATTGTATATCAATTTTATAGCAATATTTATGTTAATTTAATTAGCACACCTAAGATTTCAATTTGGAATCAATCTTAGTCTCATATCATGCATTTCATCTTTTCATATCATTTGATCATATAGCTAGGATCTTAGTTGCTTTCATTTTTATCTTGGCACATCCTTCAATCTCGTTCTTTAGGTCGATATCTAAAAGATCAAGTGCTCTTCCAAGTGAGAGCCATCTTGAATCTTGAAGATTCTTGGAGATAGAGGAGCATGAGACGTGCTTGGGGTTCTTGATTTTGAAGCTAACTTAGTTTAGTTTCTATTTTGATTTCTAACTCTAACATAATGTTTCATGTGTGTGTTGATGTTGTTTGGTTATCTTTTGCAGATTCCACACTTTCTCAGCACACAATTGATTATTTATTTGTTATTATTTATGTACCTACACCTTATTATGATTAGCCCTCTTGGGAGTTGTGTTGTGAGGATATTATTATTTAATTGTTTTCTTTGTTTATTTATATTATTTGTGGTTTATATTTAATTGAAACATTTTTTTATAATGCCTTTGATTTATTTTATTTGGCTTTAATTTATTATTATTGTTTATTATATTATTATTAGATTCTCTTGTTACTAATTGAGTAATGAAATATTGTGTTTATACCTACCCTATTATTTTATTGGTTGAGATTTGAGGGTAAGTAAATAATATTATTTTATATTCTTACCTCGATTTTGGAAGGTGGGGGGGTTGGTATAGAATATATTTTATTGGAATATTTTGATTGCCAGATATTCTTATGTAGTTTTGAATGAGATTTTATTTATTGGCCTTGTGAGCATTTTTGTGGTGTGCTTCTGGATATCTTTCTACGACTTTTGGATTTTCGAATTTCTTGGAGTGAGAATTGCTTGGTTGGATTGGATTTTGGAAAGCTTGCTGGTTTGGATTTTTACTCTTCTACGATTTAATTACCATCACTCTATTTCTAGGTTGGAGATCTTTTTCTATTCTTGCATTTTGATTTTTGAAAAGATCTGTTTTCTTCGTGACTGCTAAAAGATTGTTCGGGGAAATTTTGGGGGTGATTTCAGTTATTTATTATGGTTTGATTGAAAGGAAATAAATTAAAAAAGATTGCATTTGAATTTGGAATTCTAATTTTGTGTAGTGAAGGAAATGGGTGTTTTGATATGTGAATTTTATGGCTATGTTCTTCTTGTGAATATTCTATGTGATGGTTTTTGAGTTGTGGAGGCTTGTATTACCCTTGTGAATCCTATTTCAGGACCTCTTATTGTTTGGTGATCTTGTGTTGTGTTTTGGTTTGATATGGTTGTCTCCATGACACTTTCTTGTGCAAGTATTCACTGGTTGAAGTCAAATTCTTGGATATATGACCTTTTTGGGCTTGTGTATTTGTTATTCTAATTTTATGTTGATTGTTGGTGTGTTCTGGGTCAGTTTCAGACCCTGATTGAGCCCCTGCTTGAATCTGGGCAAGTTTGATTGCATCTTTTCCCCGTTTTCCAAATGTTGCAACTTAGTTACAAAAGTGCTAATTCAGAGTGCAAAAGTGCTACTCTGGGTGAAAAAAGTGCTATAGTACTAACAAAAGCACCAAAACAATATCAAAAAGTTTATGGGTTGGGTTTTGACTTCTCTGTTGACTTTCTTTGATGGATTTTCACTCCACAGGATACGTAATGTTATTTTTGGTGATTTTGGGCATTGTTCTATTCATTTATGATGTGTATGAATCCATTTTGGCTCCGACAAGTGGTTTTGTGCTTGTCCATTGAGGTATTGATATGTTGCTCTAGCAAGTTGAGTGTGTCCTTGCTGTTGAGGAAGGTTAATTTGCAGCTCCTACGAGAGGATATGTAGTGCCTCGATGTGGAGGAGTGTTCCATGTTATTGGATTCATGTATTGCCCTTATCTATGCACATTTGACATTCTTGAGGCTCTCTTTATTGTTGCATTATGATGCTTTGAGCTTATGGCATGATTATTGTTATATGACATTTGTTTGTATGTTTATAGCTATCCTTTATGATTCAGTTTGTATTAGATTTGTAATGACTTTTGGATGCTTTCCTTGATGAGTTTCATGCTGTTATTGTGAGGTCCCTTGTTTATGTCCACCCTATGGTTATGGTCCATGCTTGGGAGAGTGGACTCTTGCATGTGTAGGACCAAGGTCATGAGCATTAGATCTCTAGGAGGGGCTCTAGACCTATGGAACCACATGAAGAGTTTTCTTGCAATTACAAGTGATAATCTTAACAATTGATTAGTGGGTTTGGGTATTTAGGAATTCACTAAACAAAATAATAATTGGTTGTCTGACCCCATCTAATAGCCCTAGAAGCGTGTGCACTTGGGATGAGCTTGGGAAGACCGTTGGAGTGGTAAACCAATCTCCCTTGAATGGCTCCAAGGTTGAGATGGTTCCACATGTTTATTAGGGTGAGGCTTGGCCCCTTCTTTGTGAGGATAGCATGTGATGACAATATTTCCCTTCATATGTCCATTATCCATATGCCCTTGTTGTTGATTATGCCTCTGGAAGTTTCATTGATTTGATTAAGCCTCGTGATGTGATTTGCATGTTATATTTATGTTGGGGTCTTGTGAAGTCATGTTGTATCCTATGGTTGTTAGGTGTCAATTTAGGTCTTGAGTGTGAGTTGGAACCTTATGTCATCTCCTAGCATGGGGGGTGGTTCTTATTAGGTTCCACATGTTCAGGTGATTTGATGCCTTCTTCCATTGGGATATTCTTCTTGGGTGTTAGCGTGCGTGGAACTAGATTCTTGGATACCTTATTATGTGGATATTCTATGGAGCTAGTTTCTATGTAATTGGATTAGAAAACAATGTATCATGATGGTTTGTATATGTAAAAGAGATTATGTATTCTTGAGACATGTATATTTATGTATCTGTAAACGTAATTGAAAAGGAATATGAGGTAGTAGTATATGAGTAGTCCTCATTGTACATTCATTGATGTATTGGGTATTCATTATGTAATGTTAGATTATGAGGTCTATGTGGATAAGAAAGAGTTAGTGTGTATGCCTTTGTATTGTATTGAAAGTGTAAGTTGGAATTTTATGTATAATCTTATGAAATTAAGTTGGAAGAACAATAGTTGCTATTATAGATCTTGTTTAAGCAATGGAAGTTATCTAGAAGAAATGGATTATGTTACTTGGGTAAATGAGCTAGATATCTTAGATATATGTAATGAAACTTGAAGGATAATCTAGTCTTATTGAAGGGAATGGTTATAGAAACTATGATGCTTTTATGATGAATGAAAGAATGGATATTAGGAGTATATGGTTTGGTAATTTCCTAATGAATCTAAAGGAGTATGTTATAATGATTTATTATAGTTGTATGGAAAGTAGATGGATAGATGGATAATATAATATGATGTTCTAAGATGGATACATGATGTGTTAGGATTTTGTCAAGTAATGACGTTGAGATACCCTAGGGAATGGATTTGCATTGTATGAGTGTATATAGAGATTGTGCTAATGATTAAATGGTCATTCTGCTCGCGTAATGTGATTCTATGGATATGTTCATGTTGATTTATGCATTGATGTAAATAGTTAATGATGTATTGATGAATAATGGTAGTAATGTTGCATTAATGGAATGTTAGTAATAACATAGAAGTAATAGTTGCCTTTAAGGAATTTTTTTTTTATCTCCTTTTGTTAGTAGATTTTGGTTTATTTCTCTAAGGTATTTTGGCGAGCATTACATATATCCTCTTTCTTGATATAATAAATATACAACCACAAGTTTATAACTAGGAAGTACTTATGCCACACTCTAATACTTTTCTTAGTGAAGATAAACATGTTGCATTGTAGTCCTCTTAACATTTTTTCTAAGAAATGAATTAGTTGTTGTACATAATAAACATATCCTAAATTCCTCAGAGGTGTTAATTACATGACATAATATAGACCAATTGAGGGGAGGATCCTCTTTAAATATCAACGATGAGCAACACTATGTTCTTATGTATTGATCGACAAGTTATGCCCACTTCAAGTTTATGGGTTGTTCCAAATCTTGTCATTGGAGCACTAGGATAAATCATTTCTATTATCTACAAAATTGATGGAAAACGAGTAGATCTTTGAATATTTTTGCTGTCAAGTTTGAACATTATGTGGGCCAACCATGGGATGTGCATGACCCACACCTTGTGCCAATCATTTTAGCTATTGAAAGAAGTTGACCCCCAACTTTCACTCAAATGGTGTGGGTTTTAACAATTTGTAAGTCCTAAGGTCTTATACTTGAAAGAGCACCATTTGACATAAGATGCATTGATCATCAAGGTCTCACATTAATTGCAATCTTGTAGGTGTAGCATTTAGTAGATCTACATATCACCGCAACTTTAACTAGTAACAATATACCCACATGTAGGACAATGCATATGTCTCCCTCAAGAAGAAGGATGCAACAATATATATGCAATATCAACCTCAAATTATTAAATGATTTAATCAATAATTCATCCCCTCATAGTGTACATTGCACAATAACTTTCATCACCTAATTTTTTTACATTTCTTTATAATTTTCTACTTAATTGAAAATTATACTCATTACAGATATTTATCGACATACGTATGCCATATTAAATATCCTTTACTAAAAGAAATAGTTGAAATCTAACCTAGTCCTTGAATATGTAAGGTTGACTTATAGATCTATATCAAACTCATAACATAATAAAGAAACAATAAAGACAGACCAAACTATCCTTCTAAACTAAAAACCACCACAATGATCAACCTCAAAAAAAAAAAAAAAAAAATGCCCCTTAGATTTAAAAGTCTCCCTTGAAGGGATGGTTAAGGGGACCACAATATTTGTTCCCTTAAATGGCCTTAGGAATCTTAAGGAAAAGTTTCCAACATGAGGGGCACACTTTGATTGTCTTTAGATTGTTAAGAGATTTTTTTTTATTAAAAAAAGGTACATAAACAACAAAACTAATGTGGGGCAGAAGGAGTTAAAAGTGGGACACACCACAACAAAACTAATGTGGGGCAGAAAGAGTTAAAAGGGGGGACACACCGTATAAGTAACTTTCCAAAATGAAAGCCTAGTGCGTAGGAAACAAGGCAAATTATTTGATTATTACCGTTTCCGTTCTTCCGCGTGATGACGTGGATCGATAACAATGTGTGATTGGTTGTGATTATAATATGATACCGTGTTTCACTATTTGGGGTTTTGATTGTAACAGGATGGTTATTCATGACAATATGTTTTAGTTGTACATATTGTCCCACATTATTACTATTTGACATTCGAAAGTTCTAGTTATCTGTATATTAACACCTAAAGTTATTGCTATTATTTTTACTATTTGTTAAATTAGTTATGAGATTTGATCATTGATAAGAAAGTTGATCATTAGGTTCTAATAACACTTTTAAACATCTTTTAGTTTCTCTTTATATTGATATATATATATCAAATATACATCTTTTTGTAAGTTTTGATGATTAGATTTAGCTTTGGAATAAAATTGGAATTGGATGAATAGGATAACGTCCCATCATATATGACATAATTGTATGCTGCTACTACATCCATCCATAAATTTGAAGGGCAACCTAGTTCATATTTGTTGTTATGCTTTAAGTGCATCCAATTATAATAACTAGCACTTGCACCAAATGGAGGTGCAATGGTAACGCCAATAGTAATATATACTAATTTTTTTAAATTTCTAAATATAATATAGGATATTTGTTCAAGGTAAGATATGAATCACTATGTTCTTGGAGTTGGGTACATTAAATACATTTATTTCTCAAAACCAAAGTGGTTTTTCTAGTCTTCGTGTTGTTCATTCAAAGATATTGCTGCATGATATCTACACTACTATGAATCACTATAAACATTATATACTTAAAAATTATAGCCACAAGAAAATATAAGAACAAGAACATGCAAGTAAGTAAATATAATTGATTGACTATAAATATGACATCAATTTTTTTTGAGTATATATATAAAATATATAACTACGTGACAAGTATAAGAGATATAAGAATTGGAGTATATGATATATAAATATGAAAACAAAAAAGAGAATAAATCCAAGTAAAAAAGAGAGTAAAATATAAGAAAATAGGAATCTAAAAGCTTGCAAGCCTATACATGCACAAATGAATTAAAAGTATAAAACACATTTTTTGTTTCAGTTAATTTACTTCAATTAGTTTATCATATTCAAGTCCTTTATATATCTTAAATTTTATTCTAATTAATTAATTGTATTCATTCATTATCCCAAAATATTTTTGAAGAGACATGTTTTATTTCCTTTATAATAGTAATATGAAATTGAAAAGATAAAAATATGAAGTCTTTGAACCTTCAAATTATGGATTCTAGTGATTGCTTAGGAGAGAGTTTGAAAGAGCTTCAAATGGATGTTGAAATTTGACACAATTTTAGTTAGGGGTCTCAATGAAGGATGCCTTAGACAACACCGCCCTTATAATAAACACGGTGCTCATGCAAATAGCTACATAATTCAATAATAAATGTGGACAACACAAAAATGACACATAATATCAATTCTTATTTCAATTTCAAATAGAAAGATTGCAATGGATTATCAAATGAGAACTGACAATAAAATACATAGAGACCACATATAAGGCACAAGTTGCAATAACTTCCTTCAAGCTCATCTATACTAACAATGACCAACCATCCCAACTATCCAAATTGACCTTCAAAATGACATTGACCTAGGTACATAAGGGTAAAATAACTAGTTGTGGTAGTTGAGTAGTTTATTTTCCTTTTACTATTTATCTCATTCAACACATGTAGGTGATGTTACATCTTTTCACTTCATCATAAATGTATACAAGTGAAATTTTTTATGCAAGATGTTACTAGGCAAGTGAGCACATCATCACACAAGCTACTCTATTACATAGAGTCACACATACTTAAGATTAAGCTACTCTATTACATAGAGTCACACATAGTTAAGATTATATGCAAGAATTTAATTTGTAAGAATTCTTTGTTTTGCCCATCCGTGCTGTAACTCTTTATTTTTTCACTATATTATTTTTTACACACAAGATCTATGCAAGCCACTTAGTTTTATTGGTCTTTTTTTTGTTGACAAGGATTGCTAATGTGAACTCTTTCTTTAGCACATTTCATTTGGTTTGCTATAAATTTATCATACTTACAAATTTATATGTTCTTGACTACATCACATCTTCAACTTCAAAACCCTTCCCCTTGACCAAATATTCCTTATATCCAGTTTTGTACATATTCTTAACTTTGGTATCTATTATTTACGAAATCTCCTTCCACACTTTCTTAAATAATTATTATCTTCATTATACTTCTCTAGAATCTATGCTATCATTTTCAATCATCCCTTAATGTAAGGGTACAATTTTGTGATACTAAAGATAGATGGTATATCTATTCCTTTTGGCAACTCTATCTTGTACTACATTTTTATCAAATTTTCACAAGAATTTACACTATCTAATTATCTTCAATGATAATTTATTATGCAATCCTTTGGGAACCTTTCCTTGCACAAATATGCAAAGGCCATGTCACCAACCCAAAATTATAATTTTATTTTGTTTTGATCCCCATGTTGTTTGTATCACATATTAGTTTTCTCTAGCTATATGCACACTTGTTTGTGCACATCACACATATACTTTACAAAATACTTTTTCAATTCTTCATTCACTCCTTGGATATCTCAAATTTTAGGAACACCTCTTAGAATCTACCCCCCCAAAAATAAATAGAATGGGCCTTTCTAGTTATTATCTTTAGTGAATTATTATATGAAAATTCACTTGTACCAAGTTTGAGTCCCAAACCTCTGTTACAAATATATGCTTTGTTGTCATTGATGTCAAATAGTGTAGTCCATATGGGTTTTGGTCTGGACATTAGCAGAGTTAGCTATAGTGATGAAGTATTTGCATTTATGCTTTTGGATGGGAGGTCACTTTAGTTTGGTATTATGATTTGGTCATAAAATACTTTGCCTTGGTAGTTGATTTGATTGATATTAGCATGTTTGAATGTTGTTGGAAGTCTACTTGTTTCGGTCCAGGTGTTGCTTGTTTTTGGTCCAGACATTCACAATTGTGAAATGATATAGATTGGTTCATATGTTTGGGTTAGATGTAACATTTTTTGATCCGGTGATTGCATGTGAAGTATCTTTTAGTCTAGTGTTGTACATTCAGATTGGTTTGGTTCGGATGAACTTCTATGTGTTTATGGTGAAAATGGAAACAACAATATTGAAAGACTAAATGAATTCAACCACAAAACCCTAGCCTAACAACAACAAAGATCCACCATAACATATGAAGATTACCTAAGACAATGCAAATCAAATGAAATCACAAAGATTATACCATCACATGTCCAATAGGGTTTGAATCTCCATTCTTCCTATCTCCATTGATCTTGCTTGATATATTTACTCTCAGATTTTATGTGCACAAGAGCTCAACAAAGAACGGAAATGTGGTTGCAAGTAGGCTTGATTGCATATGCAAGTTCGGAAGCGTAGTCGGGGCTGAATGCATAGTGAGGGTTTGATAATGATGGAAGCATCTCCTTATATAGAAGACACTATAAGAAGTGGAGGGATAAGATTGAGAAGTGTAAAAGAGGTTGGCTATGATTAGAGGGTAGGTAAATAAAATAATAAAATAATGAAAGGGGTAGGTAGTGTAGGAATTAAGAGATGAATGACATGTGTCATGGGTAGAAAAGGCTAATGAATTAATTAAATAAATAAAGATTTATTTAATTAATAGAAGAAGTGGGATCAATTAAATAAATAAGATATTTATTTAATTTAGGAAAAGGGATAATTTAAATAAATAAAGGTATTTATTCAAATGAGAAATAAGGCTAGAAGAGGATAAATGAATTAATTAAATAAATTAAGATTTATTTAATTAATAGAAGAATTAGGATTAGATAATTAAATAAATAAAATATTTATTTAATTAGACTGGACAATTTTAGGTGTCTACATTTTGCCCCTCTTTGAGACAATGCAGCTTGTCATGTTGTTTCAAAGAAGATAATATGAACTGATACAAAGTTGCCCCAAGATGGGAATGATATGCCCCCTCGAGAGATTGGATGAAAATGTGTGAAAAGATCACAGACAATCTCTCGATAAGAAAGAAAGGCTAGAATGGACTGACCAGATAGGATAGAGTGACAAAGTCACGAGATAAAGAAGACTGACTTGGGAGACAAGGGCTAGGGCAGTCTATAAGATAGACCACAAGGGCAAAACATCCTCATTATCATCCACACATCCAAGAGATCAGAGTGCAGAGAGAGAATAGATCAGCAACAGTCAGCAACGATGGCATTGGTTCACAGATTCGATCGTGTTCGCCGATTTCAGAGGCCAGCAGATGCAGGAGAGCCGGTAAGTACCACAAAACCTCCTTGTATTTTGTCGCAATAAATGTTGTCATTAATGCATCTTAGGTAGTGCAATAAATGCATGTTAGGTATGTCTAGAAAAATGTCAAGCGGGGTAAAATGTCAAGGCGTGTCTACGTCATGAATGCGCGTTTGTGTCTTCAAGGCCAAATCGGCAGTTCTGTGATGAACATACATTGTCAATTAGATAAGTTGCTGAGAGGATTCACTCAAGTAGGTCCTCCAGGGAAGACTAGAATAGATCAAGGCACTTTGTGATGAACAGTGAGTACCAAGATAGTACTTTGTGATGAACAGGGAGTACAAATATGAGTAGCACTTTGTGATGAACAGGGAGTGCTAATATGAACAACACTTTGTGATGAATAGTGAGTGCAAATATGAGCAACACTTTGTGATGAACAGGGAGTGCTAATATGAACAACACTTTGTGATGAACAGTGAGTGCAAAAACACGTAGTACTTTGTGATGAACAGGGAGTACCACTAGGGAAAAATAGCAACACTTTGTGATGAACAGTGAGTGTCACTTTGACTGAGTGCCATATGATAGATATATAAGCACTAGGATAATAAGCATCATTTTGTGATGAACAGGGAATGCCACTATGACTGACATGATTGATTTGCTTGACTGCAGGAGTACCTACCTATGCTGGAGTCACGGGAGAGATTCCTATCGACTTAGAGGTTACGACCAAAGCTGATATTTGAGGACAGAGCCGTGATTGATGTTATGGGTCTGCAATTTATTCTATATATACCTAAGTTTCGGGCGAACATGGGATTGCTGACTGCGCTGGCTGAGAGATGGCACTCAGAGACTTGCACTTTCCATTTGTCGATGGGTGAGATGACAGTCACCTTAGAGGATGTATACAGGATTTTGAGGATACCGATTGATGGGGAGTTGATACCCTATGATCGAGATAGAGACAGGGATGCCCTGAGACGAGTGTTTCAGGATCTCAGACTGGAGATGAGGGTTGGACACGTGGCTTGGGATACTATGACACAGACATGATTAGCACTACTGGTGGTGCTGGGAGGAGTGATCAGTGGATTCCTCTGTATCAGTTTTGTACCATTTTGTATGATGATGTAGACACCTTCGGGTGATTGTAGCCATATGATTTTGACATCATTGTATCATGACACTTTTGATTATATATATGGGATGATTCATCTTTGCGGCAGCTATATGCATGCGTACCTATGTGATGAGATGTTTCATGATGTATGTTTCTATGTGATGAGATGTTTCATGATGTATGTTTCTATGTGATGGTTATGATATGGATGCAAATATGTACATGATGAAATGCAATATTTTTTTTTTGTTCTTTTATGTTTTTAATATGTTATGCCAATGCAAATGTGAATGTATGAAATGCAAATGATTATTTACATGATGAAAATGTAAAATGTGCTAAATGTGTTGTGTTTAGGATGTGATGCAATTGTGATATCTATATGTATGTATGAAATGCTAACATGTGATAATGCAGGTGCAACTACATGAAATGAAAATGTTTTTGGCGTGTCATTATACTCAGTCGTGTGATAGCAGGTTACGCGGATTCAAGAAGGATGATGGAAGTCAATCAAGAAATGGGGATGGAAGATAGAAGATATGGAAGTGAAAGAGCTTCTTGTGCATTATCATCATTGAGCTTTATTATGGCAAGTAGGTTATGACAATCGAGGCATATGTTTGACTCAGAAAGTCATTGTACCTATTTGCATGGAGATAAGACAGTCACAAACAAGGAATGCCCCAGTTCATACTAGACTCTCAGTGTCCTCATATCCTTGGACAAGTCATAGCATTACTAAGAGACAATCCACAGATAGCAAAAGAAAAATAGGTGACGATACCCCATCCTCGCCTTTCTAGTCAAAGACATCCTGGAGATAGAATCTCTAGTCAAAGACATCGCGAAAAAGCTAAAAGACATGTCACCAAAAGATAAAATCAAAATAACACCAAGACTCGACACCAACATCCACTATAGTCCTCAAGTTTAGTGTCTCTTATCACTTGTATAAGTCTTATTTGATTGTGGTCACAATGTTTACTTTCACAAAAAAGATAGATAGCATTGAACCATAATGTTGTCGGAGTCTGCTAAAAGATTTGATTTGTTGTCGGAGTTTGCTGAAAGATTTGATCAGTGAAGCAATTGTAGCCTTGGCATCTGTGGCTCGATTCTGCTCTCTTGGTATCTACTCAAAGTCTAACTTCATGAAATGTTGTTGTATGTAGTGTGTTGACAAAGTATGATGAGGACAAGCAAGTGACCTTTTGACTCAAGTTTAGACAAATGTGAATGTAATGTAAGGTGTAAAGCAATGATGGACTTTGTGAGACCCAAAGATAGGTTGAATGCTAGATGAAAACCTGAAGAGAAAGCTTAGGAAGCTCAAGAATTTTGAAACTGATTGCTCTTGTTTGTTGGACTGTAAATGTTTCCAATTTGTTTGTTGTTTGTTGTGACCAAATCTGAATGTTTGACTATTTTTCGTGACAAGAGGACATAATGTTGATGAGGACTCAATGTTTGCAAGTGTTTAGACTCAAAATGACTCCAAGAAAAGTGTGTTGTTTGATGTAAGAATGTTTTGCATATACTTGAAGACACAAAAGACACAATGTTTTGCTGTTTGGTCTTGAATGTTTGATTGTTCAAAATAAGACAAGCACAATTCTTATGGTTGGCCAAGACAATAGTTGTTGATCCCACATGGAGTTTCCCCCGAGGCTACGCTATTTAGAGCGGATACTTAGATGCTTGACCCCACTGGCTCCACCCTCGACACTCACTTCTTGGGGTAGCCAAGCATCAGTCCCCATGAAAAATCCCCGTGGCAAACTTTGTATCTCTACTAAGAACCGTATGTGTGTGGGCCACTACCAGAGGTCCGACCTCCTGCCCCAACAACTAGAAGGATTTTGGCTTCTAAAACAAAAAGGTTCTAGTAAGGGCATCCAATCATGTGGCCATACATGCGACACTTTCATCTCTGTAAATACGGAAGACTCCCAGCCGGTAGGGGTTACGCCCTACAAATGATCCAATAAATTTGATCAAACAGGTTTATGGGGAGACATAGTGTCGATATGAACTAATCAGCACACGTTATTCATAGTTTTCACCATGAATACAATTATTTATAGTGGTTTGGAAGAAGATGGCTTTTATTTTGCTACCACTTGGGTCGTTTTCTCCTCACTAGTAGTCCTAATGACCACACGGGGAGACATGCCCTCTAAAGATTAAACAAAAAGAGCCTATTGCCCAAGACACAAAGGACACTGGTTCAATTTTAGTGCACCAATTGAAGTGTTTGCTAGTCTATGAAAACAAGGCACACAATAAAAATCAAAAACCCTTGCTAAGGTCCTACAACAAAGATTTGTTAGTAGTTTGGATTGTTTGAAATGATCACCCCTTCCTGCAAGCACACAAGTTAGGTAAATTTTAGATCCAAAAGACTTTGTGAAATAGGGGCCTTCAACAATACATTTTGTTGATCAATTCAAAGATCTGATTCATCATAAAAAAAGACCACCTGTAAAATTTTAAGAGATTTCCAGAAATGTAAGAAAATCCAAAAAATTTGCTAATTTGCTCCAAAAATTAATTTTTTTAAAACATAAAAAATTCATATAAAATGCAAAATCGATCCAAAAAATCTAAAATTTTTACTGGAGATTCCTGATGGGCTTCCAAACTCGCATAAAAAACTTTCTGCAACAAATCCAAGCAGTTTGTGAGATATGAGTAAAATAATGCAAAACCCTAATTTTCAAAGATCTGATTTTTGAGGAATGATTTTTCATCAAATTTAAAATCACAAAGAATAGATCCTATGTATAATTCTAAGGGATTTCCAAAAATGTAAGAAAATTTGAAAAATTCGCTAATTTTCTCTCAAAATTAATTTTTTATGAAAACTCATAAAAAATTCATATAAAATGAAAATTTGATTCAAAAAATCTAAAATTTTTATTGAACCCTTTTGATACTTTTCCTGACCTACACACAAAATTTGATGCCAAAATTTGAAGACGTTTGTGAGATCTGATCAAAATAAGGAAAAACGCTAATTTTTAAAGATCCAATTTTTAAGGAAATATTTTGCATCAAAATTAAAATGACAAACAATAGATCCTCTATATAATTATGAGAGATTTCCAAAATGTAAGAAAATCCAAAAAATTCGCTCATTTTCTCTCAAAATTATTTTTTTATGAAAATTCATAAAAAAATCATAGAAAATTAAATTATGGTCGAATAGATCTGAATTTTTTTTGAGAGCTCCTGATACTGTCTTAAACCTGCAAAAAACAATTGGTGCAAAATTTCCAAGCCGTTTGTGAGATATGATCAAATCTCTCAAAGATCTTGATTTTGTGTCCAAAACCCTAGCTGCACAAGGTTATTCTCCAAATTATTTTACAAAATAACAATATAGGGTTAGAAAAATCTGCAAAAAACACAGATCTAACAAAAATTCATGTCCCACGGGGTGTGCCAAAATGTTTATGGTGAAAATGGAAACAACAATATTGAAAGACTAAATGAATTCAACCACAAAACCCTAGCCTAACAACAACAAAGATCCACCATAACATATGAAGATTACCTAAGACAATGCAAATCAAATGAAATCACAAAGATTATACCATCACATGTCCAATAGGGTTTGAATCTCCATTCTTCCTATCTCCATTGATCTTGCTTGATATATTTGCTCTCAGATTTTATGTGCACAAGAGCTTAACAAAGAACGGAAATGTGGTTGCAAGTAGGCTTGATTGCATAGTGAGGGTTTGATAATGAAGGAAGCATCTCCTTATATAGAAGACACTATAAGAAGTGGAGGGATAAGATTGAGAGGTGTAAAAGAGGTCGGCTATGATTAGAGGGTAGGTAAATAAAATAATAAAATAATGAAAGGGGTAGGTAGTGTAGAAATTAAGAGATGAATGACATGTGTCATGGGTAGAAAAGGCTAATGAATTAATTAAATAAATAAAGATTTATTTAATTAATAGAAGAAGTGGGATCAATTAAATAAATAAGATATTTATTTAATTTAGGAAAAGGGATAATTTAAATAAATAAAGGTATTTATTCAAATGAGAAATAAGGTTAGAAGAGGATAAATGAATTAATTAAATAAATAAAGATTTATTTAATTAATAGAAGAATTAGGCTTAGATAATTAAATAAATAAAATATTTTTTTAATTAGACTGGACAATTTTAGGTGTCTACACTATGCATTTCACTATTTTGGTTTAGTTGTATAGTTTGGGTCAGAGATGTGCATACACGTTACAATCTTTCTTTTGGTTGACTTGGTGAAGATGTTTTTATTTTGGATTGGTATATATACATACACATGATAGACAAAATATATACATAGATATAGATGAAGTGTGGAATATAGTGTGGTGAATACATGTGCAATTTAATGTAAGGATGGAAATGGAAGTGATGTTGCTACATTAGAATGTATTGTAGTATAGAGGTGACAATTGATGTAAGAGCAGTGATTTGGAGACTTGGAGGTCTGAATATTTCAGTTAGGTTAAAATTTATGCTGTGATAGAGACTGTAATCAATATACTAAGATGCCTTTATTTATGCAATTCTTTTTCTATAAGTTGTAATTTTGTATCTTGCCCTATACTAGTTAGCATTAGGTTTGCAAGTCATTTTGTATCTTGCCCCAAGTGCAATTAGCCTTGGTTTGCAAGTCTGAAGCAATTATCTCCCTTTTTGTTAAACATTTCTATATAGTGGATCTTGTGAGTTGGCACTCACCGTGGTTTTTCCCAGTTTAGGTTTTCCATGTATAAGATATTGGTGTTCATGTGTGATTGGTGTGAATGTTTTTATGATGTGTTTGAAGTGAAATCTGTTAGATGCAAGATTGAAGTCCAAAATTTTAGTTAATGCATATTCACCAACCCCTCTCAACATCCGGTGTGTGTTCATCAATTGGTATCAGAGCAAGGTTCCTCTTGAGTAAACTTAACCCCTTGAGGTAGATCCAAAGTCTTGAACACTATGTTTGAAGAAGAGCCAAATGATATGGATGCTTTTGAACAAGGTTATTGGGATGATGTTGAAGGAGTTGTTGACATGGAAGGATAACTAAGATCTACATTAATAGATCTAGATGAATGTAGAGACAAGTACAAGAAGGTAGTTGAGAAGATTTCTCACTTAAAGGGTTTATTAGATAGAGGAAAGAACGCTATTGATGAATATGAAACAAAGTTTGATGAAAAGACTAGAGAATGTTCAAAGTTAGAAGAAGAAGTGATGAATCTGAAAAGGGAACTCAAAGATGCTAAAGATCATATTAGTAATAGCTTAATCTTGGAAGGTGTAAAGGAGATACGAGAATTTTCTTTTCAGTTTCAGAATAATGAAGAGCCTAGTGAATGCTCGAAGATCAATGAAGAAAAGGGCAAAGTAATGAAGAATGCTACTGAAGATAAGAAGAATTCCACGCCTAACCGAAGTTTTAGAAAGTTTGTGATGAACCGTAGACCTCCTCCCATTTCTTCCAAGTATTTATCTTTCAAAGTAAACTATTTTTCATGTAATGCACTAGAGCACAAAGCAAATTAAAATTGTCATTATTGCAACAAATTTGGACACACGACTAGTGAATATAGAAGCAAAATGTATATAAATAGAAATTTCAAAATTTTCAATTGACATTGCTATGTTTGTAGTGGATATGGACACAAAGCTATTGAATGCAGGATGAATAAGAACTTCATAAGAAATGAGAATGAAAGTATGATGCAGGATGGTTCGCTATGCTATAATTGTAAAAATGTTGGGCATATTACAAATTTTGTAAAAGTAGTAAATAAAAGATTATTAGTTTGAAGAGTGTAGTTGACTCTAAAGAAAAAGGAAAGCTATTGTAGGTGAAGAAATCTGAAGAGAAGCTTGAAGGAAATATTGAAGGTGGTTCGACATTTGCAATGGATGTGGTTCCCTCTTCTAGTAATTAAGTCAGAAAATAAGATCTGAGGGGGAGCTTTATTGAAGACATCTTTCAACCCATCTTGGTTTGGTGTAGAGTTTCCTCTTAGCATGATAGATGTGTGTGAATATTTTTCGGAGGTTATAAGCATGTCTTGTGGTCAAGAAGTGATACTTGATGGTTTGGCAAATAATGTATCAACTTTTTGAAAACCTAACTTGTGAGTATTTATTTATGTGGCTAGAATCATTTGTGCACTTACAATTTGAGAATGAAGGAGAGTGAAGGAGTGAATTCAAGTGAAAGAGTAAGAAAAGATTACAAAGTAGTAGTTTGGCAGTATGACAAAAATTGTAAGTATTAATTATAAACCCATACCTGAATGTGAATTGAAACCCTTCATTTTGATGGATGAAGACTTAGTCAAAGCATTTTCTAGTATCAATGATCATGTTATTCACAAAGAAAATGTTTTTTATTACATTGATGTTAATCTAGAGGAATAAGATCATGGGAAAATTAGAACTTTCAGGCATAATTACTTGGTTGACAATTCGTAGAGGTTGAAGAGTGAATTTGGTAATGTAGGGCACAAGGGTTTAGACAATTAGAATTTTTTCCTGATGATTGATGATGAAGAGATTATAATAATTATTCTTAGTAGAATTCATGGTGAATAAATCTGGCCTGATAGACCGTACTTGATTTCAAAGGAGGTGCTACGAATTGTAACAGGGTTGTGGGCAACCAAAGAAATACCTGTGTTGAAATCTATGAAGTATGTTGAGGGGAATCATTTGATCGGGGTAATTTCAAATGGAAGAGAATTAAAAATTGACACTATCAGGGATATGGATGTCAGATATTCGACAATGGGGATATCTTATAAGGTTTACTCTAGAAATAGAGAAGGTTCTTGTGCGCCCACTGGTGTGCATGTGGCTTATCGAATGAACAAAGAAAATGTAGAATATGATGTGTGTGAGATACTATGACAATAGTTATTAGATAACATCAAAATGTCAAAGAGTGAGATGTATCCATTCTAGTATGGTTCTATAATTGTTTGTTTAGTCTTCTATTTTTTGAATGCTCTACCTGGTACTAAAAATGTTGCATGGAGAAACGACATGACTGTTGGGTCACAGATTAAGGGTTATTTGGATGGTTTGGATGATAGTTCAAAAATGTGTAAAAATTTCTTTGTGAAGCTTAGAAGTGATTTGATTTTGAGGAATTAGATTCCTCCTAAGGTCATATATTGGCATGGGAATGATATTGTATTTTTAGTAGATAAAGGTAATTATTTTTTGGAAGCTGTGGTTCTGAGAGTTTCATGGGTAACTCTGTTACCCTATGAAGTGTCTGAAAATGAATGTATGAGTTTAGTAGAAAAATTATTGAAGATGCCATAGGATCCGAATGAGGAAAGGTATGGAACAAAAGAGGAGATTCTAGGAAGGTGCAAAATGATGGAACCAAAGAAAAGAGAAAACAAGTCAAGGAAGCTATCTGCAGAGACCTCTGCCTCTAGTTCTAAAATTTAGAAGAGTAAAAAGATGGTTCCGGAGAAGGAGATTGAACCTGTAACAATTGAAAGTGATGATGAAGAAGAGGAGAAGAAGGCAAAAACATAGAGATACTCAATGTAAGGAAGTAGAAAACGAGCATAATGGTTTTGTGAGGTGACTGATGATGATGAACTTAATGAAGAGAAAGTACTTGAAATGACCAGGAAGCTTGGTGGAGTGTAGACCGTTGGTGATTGACATCATAATCATGTTTCTTATGAGAAAGGTGTTATTGAAAAGGCATTTGTAAAGTACTTGGTTTAGAATGATTTAGTTGCTATTGATGTTGTTGATCTTCTTTCAGAGAAGTTTGTGGAGATACTTGTAGAAAGAATGGCTGAAGGCGATGACAATGGATCTAAGGAAGGATTTAGTGAAACAAACTTGCAAGAAAAGATGATATAAAAATGTAAAAGAGCACATTAGGTGTTGATTCTTAACTTAATGAATTTCAAAAAATCTATGGAGGATGCTGAAATGTTAGACAAATACTGTTTGAGGTGGTCTACTGCCACTCAAAAATTCAAGGATGAAATTGATCATATTGAATCTCATTTATTGGAAATGACTAAGAATTATGAATTCTATGAAGATGCTTATGGAAAAGAAAGAGATAAGGCTTGGGAATTGCATGATCAATTATCTCTAAGAAAATGTCATAAAGATGATTACATGTTTGGAGAGTTGTGAGCTGACATTGAATGAAAAATTTCTACCTATACAAGATTGTTGGCTGATGTAGAAAAGGTTGAGAAAGATGCTAAAAATATAGATTCTTTTGATCATGTAGTGAACAAGTGTATTGACTGTGAATGCCAGAGTAGGATTCTAGTTGCTGCTACTTGTGTCTAGAATGCCGCAGTGATTAGGTTAAATAAACAGTTCAAAGATATTTGGCTGGATAATTTATAATAATGTTTTATGTTATGCATCATGATTCTTTGGTTTGGCCTTTGTCTTTGATGACAAATAGGGAGAAAGATACTGAAAAATGTTTTATATCTGCTTAAAGTAAATAGAAGGATTTTTATAGTTAGGGGGAGTTATTAAGAAAGGTTTATTGAGAGTGAAAACATTTTGGGTTGTTTTTCATTAATGACAAAGGGGAAGATTGTTACAACTATATGCTTTGTCATCATTGATGTCAAACCATGTGGTTCAGATGGGTTCTAGTCCACACATTAGTAGAGTTAGCTACAATGATGAAGTATTTGCAGTTATGCTTTTGGATCAGAGGTCAGTTTGGTTTGGTATTATGGTTTGGTCATAAATTTTTTTCTTGAGCAATTGATTCGATTGATATTAGCATGTTTGAATGTTGTTGGAAGTTTGCTTGTTGTGGTTCAGGTGTTGCTTGTTTTTGGTCTGAACTTTCACAATTGTGAAATGATATGATTGGTTCATATGTTTGGGTTAGATGTAACATATTTTTTGATCCGGTGATGGAGTGTGAAGTATTCTTTTGGTCTGGTGTAGATTTGGTTTGGTTTTGGTCCAAAATAATTTATGTGTTTCACATTTTTGGTCCGGTTGTATAGTTTGGGTCAGAGATGTGCATACATGTTACAATCTTTCTATTGGCTAACTTGATGAAGATGTTTTATTTCGGATTGGTATATATACATACACATGATAGACAAAATATATACAGAGATATAGATGAAGTGTGGAATATAGTGTGGTAAATGTGTGTGACTTAATGTAAGGATGATGATGTAAGCGATGTTGCTGCATTAGAAGGTATTGCGGTACGATGATAGTTTATGTAAGAGAAGTGATCTAGAGACTTGGAGGTCTGAATATCTTAGTTAGGTCAAAATTTGTGCTAAAATATAGACTGTAATCAATATAATGAGATGCCTTTATACATGTAGTTCTTTTTCTATAAGTTATAATTTTGTATCTTGCCCTGTTGTAGCTAGCATCAGGTTTGCATTTCATTTTGTATCTTTTCCCAAGTGCAGTTAGCCTTGGTCTACAAGTCTAGAGCAGTTAGCTCCTTTTTTGTAAAACATTTTTATATAGTGGATCATTTTTGTGAGTTAGCACTCACCGTGGTTTTTCCTAGTTTGTCTTTTCCATGTATAAAATATTGGTGTGAATCTTTTTATGGTGTGTTTAAAGAAATCTATTAGATGCAAGATTGAAGTACTTAATGTTGATTCACCCCCCCTCTTAGCATCCAGTGTGTGTTCATCAACCTAAGTTTTTCTCCTCTTAAACATCACAAAAATTTAATAAGGCCCATGTTATCCACCTTTGATCAATAATCCATTCAAGGGTGATTTGTTGAACTAAACTATAATTATGTTCAAAATTTTCTACAATATCCTCCATAAGTATTCCACAAACTTGGTATCTCTATTACACACAATGCCAGGTGGAAATCCATGTAGCCTCAATATATACTTGAAAACAAAACTTATTAATTACATTGTGTCATTAGTTCACTTAGAATCCCCAAAAAGTACCATTTTAAAAATCATATCGATCATAATAAAACTATAATCATGATCCTTAGGCATTTTATGCAATCCAAGAACAAAGTCCATTTTCACATGCTTTCATGGCCTCCTAGGATTTGAAAAAGGTTAATACAAAACTAGGTTCTAACTTTAGCCTTTTACCATTTGACAAACACTACACTAAATTATATATGTTTTTTTGCACATTTGTAGACATCAATGACAAAAAAGAGGGTTTAGGATAAGGGAATTGGTTTATTCTTTCAAAGCTTTTAATTAATTAACAAAATTTATTGCAAATGTAGACAATGATGATGCAATCAATTACCTGATGATATGAAATTATTGTTTTAGATTAAGAAAATGATTACACTATGTGATATAACAATGGTATGATCAAGTAACCACCTAATTAAGCAATACAAGCTAACAAAATGATAATTAATTAATGAATGCAATCACAGGAAATATGAATTTCAGATATAAATGCCTCTAAATCTGAAAAGTATTATAAAAATAAACTTAGATCTGAACATCCAAATAAAAAATGGTGCAAAAATAGTCAAGTTCACCAAAATGAAATGTATGAAATGGATCCTTTGCCTAGAAATGCAAGCTAGGGACTTATTTGTTCACTATTTCCAATTAGGGATCATTTAATTGGAGGAACAATCAATTAGGTCTAGCTTTATTCCTCAAGCAAAGTTTAACGCTTTGACTAATTGTTCCTCTTTTTGATTTGATATAATTGGATATGATTGGATATGATTTGATTATGATTATACAAGATCTAGGTAAAATGATGCAAATTTGACAATATTCAATATAAACAAATAGATACAAATCTGAAAGAAAACAAAGAAGTACATATATGGAAATGAAATGTAGAGAAGGACATGTAACTAATTTTTTACTTGAAAGTACCAATTTATGGATATAGGCATCGTATACCTAGAGGTATCTTTGTCAGTTAAGCCTTTAAAATTTGGATTTAGATTCTTTCCCTCTAAAATTGATCCTAAAAGTTTTGGTAAAGTTAGCTAATTGACATATTCTAGGGATTTTGGCATGTTCAAAGTTTGGGATTGTGCATCTTAATCTACTTTACATAATTCTACAATTTTTGGTTGCCAAATCCATAACTTCTACACATAGAAGAGGGAAAATTTTTATTCTGTATATGGGCTTTCCTAAGTCAAACCTTGTGTTGGTGTTTCTACCTTCACTATAGCAATGTTGGATGAAAGAGAGCATACCCTTGGTAGGGTAGACACTGAAAAGCTTAAAGAAAATGCTTGAAATGATGAATGATACCTTTGATGTGAAACCACTTGTCTTGAAGCCTCACGTGAAGCTTGATGTTTCTTGATAGATGTTAATGGATACCTTCATCATGGAGGAACACATAACTTAATCATTTTTGTTGAACTTGAATGCTTGATTGAAAACCTTTCCTCAATTTCCCTGGGGATGATTGATTGAATGCTCAATTGTAATTGATAGGAGCTATGACAAATGTGAGATTGTAGCATCCTAAAATTGTACCCCTTTACATTTTTTACAACATTTGGGTTCTTACCTTAGCATTTGCACCTCTAGGCCTGACTAGGACCGGATTCTTCTCACACCATGCAAATATGACCTCATTTCGGCCTCATACATCAACTCAACCCCTTATCCTAGCCCCCAAAATGGGTAGGACCAGGGCGTGGAACCTTGGTCCTCAATAGGACTAGGGCACCATGCCTTGGTCCTCCTTTTGAGCCCCTTGGCCATTTCAAAGTGTCACCTCATGTCGGAAAATTAATATGTTTTTTGACTGAAAAGTATAAAAGGAGGCTTTCCCCTCTCATTTTGAAAATGAAAAAACACACATAGGCATATACATGATCAATCTGACAATTACATTCAAGCATTCCTTCAACCATTCAAGCAATTGAGCAAGTAATCAATCTTCCTTCAAGCCTTGGAGCAACAATAGAGTCAAGATTCAAGCATTGAAGTGGACATTCACATTCTATTTTGTTAAAGACTTCATGAAAGCCTAATCTCACGTGGAGACAAAGAAAACTTCACAAGGAGGTATATTATTTGGTTTTTAGTCATTATTCAACATCTCCCTCAAAAGGGGAATCTTTAATTACAACAATTCAATTAAATTTTATCTCAATTTCATGGTTAATTTCAAAACTAGGGTTTGACCTAAGGCAAACCCTATTCCCAACTCTTTTCCTTTCCTGAATGTGTGTAGGTGCAAATATGGAGCTACGATCTTTAGGATAAGCATTATTTATAGTGACAAATCAATCCCTCTTTGATGTGTGGTCCTGACAAATCAAAATCTCCTTTGGGGATCAGATCCAAATCTACTTATATTTCTTAGTTCTAGGTTGGTGGCTCAGTCCCACATCTGTAGCTTGTTGTTTCCGTGTTTCTATTCTCATTTGCAACACTTTACCCTAATTTTAGCAATTCAACTTACAAAAGAGGTTAAACAAATTTACACCTTGAATCCAATTAGTATATTCAATCCTTATCCTTGCTGGTTTGTGACTAAATCTATTGGATTCAACCCATCTTTTGAATGTAAAGGTTCCTAAGCAAAAATTGGTGGTTTTACTCCTATATTTGAAATCCCATTTTTTCACCCTTTACAGATATAGATGTTCAAATGAGAGAGGGAGTTGTATTTATACACAAATTACACCTTTTTGAGGTTTAATTTTTGAAGAAGGCTGACATTGGTGAGCACTTTCCTTCTACTTGCCAAGCCGACCATTATGATTTCAAATTTGAAGACAAAATGACTATGTGGGGGCACTAGGTGCCCTAGTCTTGACATTTTAGGCTAAAATAAGGTCTCTAAGTATGGGATTATATCAAGCTTCAAAAGTGGCCATGGAGCTACACATAGTTAGGCATGAATTAGGGGCATGAGGCATAACCACCAAAGTGAGCCCAAAATGAGTGTGAAATTGTAAAGGGGTACAATTTACAATACTACAGATACAAAAGAGAAACTTAATTATTTGATATTTTTTGATATTTATGTTGACATCAATGCCTATAATGGTTCTTCTTATCTTCCCATTGAGGATTCTACTAGTTCTTTGTATTATATCAATCTTAATCTAGATTCTAGATTTAGAGGCTTCATCTTTTTTATCTCCAAGTTAGTATCTTGAGGTTGAGGATTCTTGTAATTCAATATTAACATATTCATATCCTAGTGTTCATGTTTAGATATCCTATGTACACACATACTTGTGGGTTAGCCAATATAGTTGGATGATATACATTGAGATCAAATATATCCATCAATTGTTGCTTCCAATAATTATTTGCAATAGGAACATATTAGTCTTCCAAATTCAGTATAATGCGATGAGTACTTGATAGATATTACAAGTGTGATTTGGAGGACACACTTGAGGATATTTATCTCCTCTTTGATGAAAAAACCATAATATGTTCATTTTTATCTTTGGATTATTTTCTTCATTCATGTCCACATGGTCTTGGCTTGTCACCTTCTTCTTTCATTGATCTTGGGCCTGATTCGATTGTGGCATAATTTCATATGAACATGGTGAAATCTGAGAAATGTTGAAAATAAAATATCTTATATCACATGTGATATTTTTTCCTTTATGGGAAGGCATCCTTCTTCTACATTGGACTTTATTTATTCCCAAGGGGAGGCATTTTGTTCAGCATTCTTGGATTTTCATCATCATCCTTTATTAAGCATCTACCATCATTACAAGAGATTATAAATTATGGGGGGAATACATATACTCTCTTTTCTCTCTCTAATGGGGGCGGGGGGTAGGGGGAGGGCGCATTGATTATACATTGGTGACATAATTAGTTCTTGGGAACCTTCTTGATTCCTCTTTCATTCCATCTACATTTTTATTTGCATCTCTTCTCTTTTGCATAGGGGTTGTTCCTATGAATTTTTCTCCTTTAATCCACTTATGGGAGATTTTTAATACATGGGTACCTAATATAGAATTGTAGCCAAGATCTATTCTTGCATCTTTACATATTTTATAATAATACCTAAATTAAAATTAGGCATTGATGTGAATGTGGTATTTTACCTTACTAGTATACCTCTATTTCCTATTCATCATTGCATACTTAATGATGCTCTGCAAAAAGGACAAGGTTAGGATGAACAAACACCTAAACAAGAAACAACAAGAGTCGATTGTTAGATGTTAGAAAATCATAAATTAAAAACTATCCTAAGCAAGCATATCAAGAAAGACACTACTAAGCACAAAGAAAGCTTAAGGAATCTACAAAAAACAACTAAGCTCCTCCAAATGCTCTCTACCATGCTGATAGTTTCTCCTTCCTTGTTCCTCTCCTCTCCAAGTTCCAAAATAGTGTAGGTCTCAGCAGCTTTTTGCACTATGGATGCTTATGGAGATTCAAGATTGTAAATGATCTCAAGCTTAAGCTATGCAAATGTAAAACAAACTAATAAAACATATTATGAAAAAGAACTAAGATTTATTTTAGTCCAAGATGACAATACATGAGTTATTTATACTAAATGCTCTCTAAAATTCACTATAGGTTAAATGCATACAAGTTTTCAGGATCTGGATTATGAAGAAATGGGCTCTATTTATAGGAAAAATGGAGCAATGGATGGTTGAGATTGAGTAATCTCAACAAGGATCAGGATTGAATGATATTCAATCCATGTGAGGGCTTTCAACCCAATCCCTGGCTGACAAGTGTCAATGTGAGATAGGTTGAGAGGAGAGGGAATAAACATTAAATGCTTGACATGACCTGAGAGTTAACTTGGGGGTTAGGGTCAAGGTTAGTTGAATGATTAAATTATTTATTCAAAGAATAAAGCTTTTATCCAATGGATAAACTCTTGTGCAAAGGCAAAAGGGATAACCATGGTCAAAGCAATAAATGCTTGAGGAGACCCATAACCATAAATGGTTATGTAAGAGCCATAAATGGTCATGTAAGAGCCATTAATGGTTTGGAAGACTTTGGAAGTTAAATTGTTGAACACACAAAGCATTAAATGCTTTCCAAAGACTTTGAAGTCTTTGAGAAGTGACTCCAAGTTGCTTAGGAATGTGACAATAATTAGGGGATGGATTAGGCTAATTAGGAAGGGGTTAGAAGAATCTAGAAGGGGATTAGATTGCAAGTGGGTTTGGTGGGTGAGGGAAAATAGGATTTTTAAATAAAATAAAATTCATTTATTTCAATAAATAGGTGCAAGTTGCATTTGTAGGAAAATGCAAGTGGGGGGATAAATGATTTAAATAAATGTTTTATTTAATTTATTTAAAAGAGGAATAGGGGATTAAATGAAATAAATGTGATTTATTCATTTAATTGATTTGAATTTGGTTTAATGAATTAATTAAAATAAATCAAATAATTTATTTAATTAATATTAGAATGTTTGAAGATGAATTAATTAAATATTAATTTAATTAACTATTTGCAAGTGGATTTTTAATCAATTAAATACAAAATATTCATTTAATTAAAATGGACAGATTTATGTGACTACACTTAATATTACTTAGGACATTCAATTCTTTTTGTCTCATGTCATATGATTAAGACATGCATCATTATCTTAGTTTATTTTAGAATTTAGATACCATTTTCTATATATACAAGTTTTTTGTCACTTGTAGATGATGAATAATAGATTGTACAATTTTGTATGCATCAAATCGATTTTATGGTTTGATAAGACTTTATTGCTTCTCTCTTATGTGGAAGGTGTTTTAGTTGTAGGTGATTATTAACTCCTATGGATAGCTTCAAAATTAATACAAATAACACTCTAGCCTAATCTTCCCATGTTGCATTTCCTTGTGATTTTTCATCTCCTAATTGCCCATCCATTTCACTTGCATACATCACTCTAGCATATAATACAACCTAGGGGTTTCTTCCATAGGAATCAAATATTTTCACACAAGACCGAATACACCTCACATGGGGAAAGCCATATAGTCCCAAATTTCTTAGTTTAACTATAATGAAAGCTTAAATGTTCCATTTAATAAGGATTTGATTGATGCAATTTAGGCATAACACAAGTCAATTTTTCCTTCCCCTAAAACTTCTACTATAAATTTTTTAATATTGAAAATATACATTAGGAATCTACATTAGATAGAAAGTGTTGGCATTATGGATGAATTGATTACGCGTGGCATTGATGTTTTGTCATTGATGTCAACACTAGCTGTTATCGGTAGACAGTTTTACCGATATGGATGGTTACCAACAGACAGGTTACCGATCTAAGATCTAGTGTTACTGACAGGAGAGATTATCTATTGGACACTTCCAGCATGTTTGGATCAATGAAGTATATTGGATTTCATGAGTTATATGCTCCATGATAACTTTTTGGTCAGTTGGTATTGGCTTGGTAATTGGATGTTATCATACACTCTGGTAAACCCTTACCGGCACTGGTTTAAAGCTTTATCGACATAACTTTCAATGAGGAATCATGGTAGGATGCACAATTAGTGTTGGTGCAACTTCTTCGAGGATTTCAGAATGCTGAAGATGTTCATTGATCATGTTTCAATTGCTTGAAGACATTGCTTTGGCGTGGTGGACCCAGAATAGGTCCGGTACCTATCTAGGTTATGGACTAGTATCATGTTAGCATGTACTCTACATGTTACCTGGATGATTCGAGATGTTTTTATTGTTTTGATCTTAAGCCGACATGGCATATCATTGTAATAAGGAATTATGTAATGGTTTTATTGTAATATCTTTAGGTGGCCGACCTGATTGGTTTAGGCCTTAGGGTTTGTATAAATAAGAGGTAGAAACTCTTTGTAAAGTATCATGGTTATTGAAAAGGTCTTGATCAAGGAATGTAATGTGCGAATATTGTAATATCATTCAGGCAGAGGATTTGATCGATCATTGGTGATCGGATTGGTTTCAGAAGAGGATTTAGTCCTCCGGCATTGACCTTAACCAGGACTATAATAATGCATAGTAGATGCTATTTCCAACAATTCACTCTATTGGATTGTTGTCCATTTATCTTGAGAAGGTTGTATCCTCTTTTTAGTTAGTGATACTCTTTTTTAATGAGCAATACACTCTAGGAAGTGTGCCTTCCTGCAAGTGCAGGCCCCTCATTGTAACACATACTTTCTACATAAGTATCATATGACTGTGGGTAGGCTTCCCACCGTGGTTTTTCCTTTTTTGGGTTTTCCACGTACAAATCATGGTGTTATGTGGTATGGTTTCTTTGCATTGATTATCTGGTTAATTGTTAAGTTGTATTGTTGACTGGTATCTGTTTCTACTGACATTTGTTTGTGCTTTACCGATACTTGATCTATTTAAGGTTATATTGTGGATTAAAAGTTATAATTTGTTAACAACTGATTCACCCCCCCTCTTAGTTGTTCACTGGTTATCCTAACAGAAAGGAGCATAAAATTTGGAAAGTATAATCTATAAGTTATAGAGTGTTTGTAGGAGAGGACACAATATCCTAGCACTTATACAAGTGAACATGTATGCTAGACA
Source organism: Cryptomeria japonica (assembly GCF_030272615.1). Lineage (NCBI taxonomy): Eukaryota > Viridiplantae > Streptophyta > Pinopsida > Cupressales > Cupressaceae > Cryptomeria > Cryptomeria japonica. Next base: position 746,174,943 of record NC_081407.1, on the reverse strand, counting down.
CCTAGACCTAAGTATCTCACGAATCAAAGTTATGAGAATCAACAAGGATTTACTAGGGAAACCTTGAAGGCTTCCCAAATTCATATTTTTGATACCAATTTCTTGACCGTACATGTTTCCTATCCCTATTCTTAATTTACTTATTTATCTTAGTTAATCTCAAGTTGATGTTGTGGTCTTGTGTTTTGCTACACTAGATAAGATTTTGAATACTTTTATTGTTGCTACATTTTATTAAAAAATTAAGTTTTTAATACTATGAAGATAACTAGAAAATTCTAAATAAACGTGCTACAAAGGTTGAAAATTTTCTCTTTAAGTTGAAACCATGGTCATCACTCAATTTGACCTAATATTATGCAATATCAATAAAAATATTATTATATTTTGATTTTTAGTGCATAATATCACCTTGACTTGAGTGACTATCATTTGAGATGAGAAGTTTCAAACCTTGGTGAAAATATTAAAAATGGTATCTAGATACACCATTTCACAATTAGATATTATGCAAGGGATACACTCAAGGATCTCTCCACACTTTCATAGATCTTTAAAATTGAATCACAAATGACTTCTTTAGTCTTCTCTAGATTCTTGACACCCTATATTTCATATATTTTGATTGGCTAGATCCTTGAGCTCAAGATTTCCTCTTTTGTCTAGTGTATTATCTATCAAGGCCTTGTTGTTGTGTGGAGTAGTAAATTGTATCTATTTATAGTTTCGACTCTATTTGATGCCAACTTTAGTGTACTTTATCCTAGATCACTTTAAGCCTATTTGGGCCTTATGCTAGCTTGAATCTTCATTGTCAATCCCACAATTTAACTATTGTCAAATACTAAAATTAGGACCAAATCTAACATTAGAAACCCCCACACTTGTTACTCCATTTTGGAGGTCCTATTTTGGTGGGACTAGGGCACCCAATTTCATAGTCCCACCAAAATCTCTCGAAATTATTTCCATTGCAAGCGTCAACCTTCACAATTCAAACTTGAGCCTCAATTTTGGTACTTGACCATTTTATGTCATTTTTTTTTTATCAAATTACCTTGTGATCCCTATATAAAGTACATCTTCACATTCATAAGGTATAATTAATTTTAATTGATTCTTAGATCATTCAAGCATCCTAATTTTGAGTTACTGGCACATTGAGCAATAAATTATAACACTTTGCATTCAAGTATAATTTCATGATTATGTTTTATTATCATGTTATTGCATCAACACGAGCATTGCATCACCACCTTTATGTGATACTCCATGGGAAGGTTTCATACCTAAGATATAATCATTTCATTTGAGCGGACAACCCCCTTTCCACATTAATAATAGTTGTTGTGGAGGTTGGAACACCAACAAGAGATTTGACTCAAGCAAGCCCCTATACCACAACCATTCTTCTCCATTTTCACGTGTGAAACTTTATATTTGAAAAAAAAAGGTGTTATAAATGAACAAAGAAGACATTGATAGACAATCCTAGATTTCAAGTAGGTAGAAATAACAAGACTAGGGTGTTGAACACTTATGTTCAACAATTCTTTACTGTAGTTTTGGGAGACAGCACAACCTCCTAATTGTATTGCTGCCACTTTATGTCAGTCCATACACCCTCAAGCTAGAGTACCCAACACACCAATCTAGCACTTATAGGCTCAACTTGTAGTCTTAGGTTCCTTTATGTGTTCTCTTTCCAAATATGACCTATGATGTATGTTTTTTGTTTTGTTATTTACTATTATTACTGAGAGTTATAATTTTCTTATCATTAAACCTAGATCTTAAACACACATTTCATAATCTCAAATCCATTGCAAGAAAGGAACATAAACCCAAGTGTTCAACTCTCCTATTGGGACTGCAATTAAACCTATTTGTGTTCCAATGCTATGCTATGGAGACTTGAGATCTTAGTTTGCATCCATAGGTACAGGATATCATTTCCACACATATCATGTTGATATCAAGCTCACTCAACTTAGTGTTGTCAATCGTCATTGTCCATTTTGTGGATAATCAAAGACCTTCAAGACTTCTTCTAGTTTTGTCTTAGAGACTAGGCTTCTTGGAAGTGGATTCATGATTTCTTTAGGCCTTTTAGGCTTGGTCCTTTTTCATGTCAAATGATTGTTTTGAGAGATTTGCATGGATTTTTTGGTATGTTTATTCAATTTCAACATGTTTTTAGCTTGAAAATTCTTTTTGGCATTTGGTACGACAAAGAGTCATATTCTTTGGTTGTTCCATTGATATTCATATTTCACTTTATACTAAGGCTATGATATGTTCCAATGTTCTCATATAAATTTAAGAGCAAGTAAATAAAGTTACACTTGAAGGGGCACATTTATAGGTGCTTTTGGATCAGTAGAGTAATGCTTCATGTATACTTGCTAGATCTCCATTAATCCCACCTTCCAAAATAAGTCAATCTCCTCCTTGTGGCTATGGGTGTGGATGTAGTCAGATTGCTCATGGCCACTCTTCATGATATTTTAGGTAGATTATCATGGAAGTTGAGATGGTTGAGATTGTGAAGAATACCATAGAGAGTGACCATGAGCAATCTGACTACATCCATCCCACCCACCTTTAGTTTTTGAACTCAACCTTGTGATTGTGGGGTCTCCGATAGCTAGATTTTGAAAATTTTCCACACCTTGCTTTGACTATATCTCCTATTCATGATACTTTGCCTCTATTGAAGAATAAAAGAAAGATAGCGAGATTATTAATTGGGAGCCTATTCTAGATAATGCAACCCCTATTGATGTTTGTGGAAAGTTGGATGACTTTGATCCAACTTCTAATGATTCTTTTCTTGCCACTTGTGAAATTGTCCTTTCTCTCTCAATTTGTTGGTTTATACTTTTGTGAACTTAAGATATATTATTTTCCAATATGTATAGTTTTAATCTTTCTCCAAATCAATATTTAGCACTTATTGAAAAAGAATAAAGAAAAAAAGGGTAAAGAATATTTCCTTCATCAATCTGGTTAATGAAGATTTGATTCTACGGAGCTTCCATTCCATTAATTTGATCATTTTTCACCTCAATATGTCTATCATAACCTCTTGCTGGTGCTCTATCTTGCTAAGTGTCTTTGCATGAAGTAGACCTACAATCTTAACAAGTCTAAATCAAACTCAATTACCTCTTCTCAGCTTTTGCTTGGAATGTGAGCAAACTCTCAATTCGGGTATTGTATAGCATCATCAAACATGTGAAAATCGTTTTGCTCTCTGTGAAAAAATTGAAGAGACAATGAAACAGGTTTTCTAAGTATGAAGGACTGTCAATTTAAGCTGGTGCATTGTCCAAATTGATCTCTCAACTCTCTTCTCCTCTAATCTCACTCTCAAACATTCAAGTTAATTGAATTTTACTGTTATAAATATGCCTTGCTTGTTGTTAGTGAAACATTTAGACATATTACTGTTATAAATATGCCTGCCTTGTTATAATCAAAGATGGTCTCAGAGTTTATTCTAACTTCATTTTGCAGATTTCTTCCCTGCCTAATATAGATGAAAACATTGGAACGATAAAATCTCATCAATCAACTTTAAGATGTCAGTTCTTCTGTCAATAAGTTGAGTGAGTTGGAGTATATGTTTTTCAAACAAGGAAAGGTTTGCCCATTCGTAGCTTTCATTGTAAAGAATGGATGTCAACCATTTTTTTTTTTTTATTAGCTCATTCTAATGATCTTAAGTTTTCTTTTATACTTTTATATCTTGGTTGGCTTTTTTCATAAAATTAGTTTAACTTAGTTGTTCACTTTATAAAATAAAGATATTTAACTTGGTGTTCAAAAGAGAAGAATAATTGTTTTAGTGCAATGACTTCTAGATGTCTTGAGATAAAAAATGGAATATAGCGATTTGTAACTTGTCTTAAAATTTGATTAATTGGTTTGTATTGTGCGGGGTTGATTCTATGAATTAGGATCAGATTTGCATTCATTTAAATCTAATATATTTCAAAAATTATTTGGTAGTTGTCACACTCTTGCTCCTTGATTACCTAGTTCGGGTTTCAACTTCATCTATTAACTAGATCGGTGATTTTTAAAAATACCATTGTAGGGTTGTGTGTATGTAACTAGGTAATATGTTCTCTTAAGACAAGCCTCAATAAACTTAGGTGGATTATTGGGCACATTAGAACTCAACCATGCAAATTCTTTGGAATAAATGCATGAAATGAGATTGATTTTAGTGTATCAAATTGAATTGTTCTTCCTTGTAGTACAAACAATATTCAGATGAGATGGTTGAATATACATTGATAATAAATGAATGCAATAAAATATCTATAAATAGAAGGTCAAAGCAATATATTATACACAATGCGTGTTTAGTTGACCTTTGGCAAGAAAAAAATGGGTGAGAGTCAACCAAAGTTTAAATTTGAATTTAAAAATATAAGGGTCAAATACATAGACGTGGGATCAACCTTGTATGCATGGACATGATATAGGACATAAAAATGGTCAAATTTGTGCTCCTTCAAAATAAGCTCAGGCAAATGGACTAGTGACATAAAATAATCTAAAGCTCAAATAAAAGATAAACACAAGTATATTAGAGAAAACCAACAAATATAATAAATGAAGATGCAAATCAAGAGTAAATAACACACCATCTATAACTTCATCATTGTTTTTTAATAAGCTTCAATATGAAGATGTGGACGCTCCTTCTAGTCATGACACTAGTTTGACAACATAAGGGTATGATTAGATGATTAACTTATAAAAATAGTAGTATAATATATGCATGAAAGTGTTTTGTGACATGGGAGGGAAGGTCTCTCATTAAATAGATTTCCTAGGAGGAAAATACAGGGACAAGATTAAAATTGAATGGAGGGTTAGGATTAAAGTTATATGGATTTTGAAAATTGATTTTGAATTCTTCTCTTTTATTCTAGATTCATTTTCATGTAGTTTGGTCCAAATTTATCTAGGTTTTCCAATCCTACAACTATTGCCGCATCCACACCACCTATTAATTTTTTCATAAAGACGAGAGTCGATTGTAGCTATGAGATATACATATATTAAAATATATTCTCTTTTATTCACGATAATTCAGCTTTAGGCTTTATCTCTATAATACTTGCTATAAAATTTGTAATACTAATACTTTTATAGACTTACAAAATGCACAAGAATTATTCTCAATTCTTTTCTTTTTTTTAATATTGGAATAAGAATCAAAGATACATTACAAAGCAAATGAGAAAAGAGCAACAACAGATCCAACACTTATTAAAGTAATTAGTATATTACACATAACATAAATTATAATACAGGTATATTTCCATCACAATTATTATATAAAATTATAAATTTAAATACTCATCATTGTCAAAAATATATATTCTCATTTATAAATTTAAGCTATCATTGCCAAAATTTATATTCTCAATTATCATAAATACTTCATGTACAACTATATATTTATGACATTACTCGATATATTTAATCTTCATATAACATGCGATAAATTTTAATATTAAATAAATATTATCATTATGTGACCTCCTTAGCTTTACACAATTTATCCTTAAATTTATATAATGGTCATTAGCATTATATAAGAATACTTTGGCTTTATGTAATAATTTTTAGATTTTACATAGTTATACATAGTTTTATGCAAGGATCCTTATATTTACTCAATCATTTGGAGGCTTGAGTTATATTTGAAAATATTAGATTAATTATCACTCAATTTTTTTTTAGAATGTTTTGGTATTCCAATCAATTTTTCATCTTTTTGAAAGAGACACATGTATGAAATCTTTTAATCATGATATATAGAGTTAGGCTAAAAAGATCAATTGAAACTATATATTTAAAATACAAAGAGGTTGGACCAATTAATAAGAATAGGTACAAATATTTTGCATGGAAATATGTTTAATAGTTAAGAAAGTAATCCCTAGAGATCTCACAAGATGATTAAAGATAAATTTTCTAAATTCCAATAATCACTAAAAATAAAATCAAAACCACAAGACAAAGATTGAAACATATTTTACTTGGTTCATAATTATTTTTCTGTTATTTTTGTTTATCTAACATGCACCAATCTCCTAAGTAGATTAAAAATAAGGTCTATAAGTGTATTAGTAAATAAATTGAGAAGCACAACCTTCTCCAACAATTATTTATATGCTTATGTTCTTAATAGACCTATGGATAATTTATGTTACAAGTATGGGATATTCATCAAATTAAAATTTTGACTAATACGTGCATTTATGATTGGTTCCTAACCTTTTGGAAATAAAGTCAATTTAATGAAGTTCAACTATATAAGTAAAGTATGTATTGTTTTAGAATTGGATGAGATTCATAATGTATTTTTCATAATATTTAAACCCCAAACACAAATTTTCAAATAATATTAATATATTATTCTTATTAATTCTTTAATCATCACAACATTTCATTTATTAAGAAAAAAAATCTTACATCCAATTTGATTAAAGATTAGCTTTTCTTAACTCAAAACCAACAAATATGATCTGTAGACCTACAAAAGCCAAAAATATATAAAATATTATGAAAATATAATACAAATAAATAAAAATATAATTTATATTAATTTCTAAAAATTAAAAGTATAATCATGCATTACAAAATACACCAATTTATGAACAAAGATTTGGATTCACTAAGAGCTTATTAATAATTATTCCCCCCACACAAATAGATACAAAGTATTGGTCGCTAAAATAGGAGAGATAATATATATTTATAGAAGGAAACTAAGACTAAACTCACTTGGGTGATTGAAAACTGTCCTACATGTCTTGTAATACCTGAAAGTGGCTATCAGTCAAATTAAAATTATGAAAAAAAAAGTGAAAACAATTAAAACTCTTAGCCAAGCATTAAAGATTTATTTTATTAATGGAAAGAAATTTATCTTCTTTTAGGATTAGGTTTCTGTTGTTTAGTATCAATGTTTCCAATAATTTGTGAATATGTTTTATACATTGTTGTAGCATTTATGTATGATGATTATGATTGTATTAAATTTAGTAAAATTTTAAAATTATAATATGTTTTTATGGTTATTTTTTAGATGACTAGAAATTTTATTGATATTTCTTTTGACTCTATTTAACTTATTTTAAGAGTTGGAGTATCTATATGCAACTCAAGTAGAATTCCTTTGCTCTTATGTATATCTCTCTTGATCTTAACAAGATCAAGTTACGTATTACTACAAAAACTAGAATAATTGAATTCCATATTCTATCCTAAAATTACTCAAAAATATCACTAATCCATTTAACTTTGATAGCTTCATGTGCCTCAAAATTATTTTGTTGATTATGACAATATTATCAACTTTTGAGGAGCTAAGTGCATGATAATCTAATATCATATTAAAAAATCTTGACATTCCTTTTCCTTATGTATACACTTATTTTATATTCTATCAAGGACCTTTTTGTAAAATATTAAAACTCAAAACATCTATAATTTCAATGATCCCTTGATGTATATTCAATAATGTACGATTCTCTTTCAGTCTTTATATATTTCTATTTGGTCATCCTTGAAACAATTTGAATAAATAACATAAAGATTTATTGGAAGAGAAAGAAAAATTACACAACTTATCACCACATCAAAGATAAACACAACATTTATCTCAATCCTTATATCATTAGAAGTTTTGTATTAAAAATTAAATATGTTAAATTCGCATATGATTATCCCACCCAACATCTAATAGTACTTTTCTAACCTTGATAAACATGCTAACCTTATTTTCAAATGTTACGACCTATCTAATTTTATGACTGCTTAGTATGCATTGAGATATTCATTTTTTCTTATAATTAAAAAATAAATAGGTTGGACCAATGCACATGAAAAAGTACAACTTTTATACACTTCAATCTCTACAAAACTTAGGATGTTGATACTTGGAGATCTTATACGACAATTAAAGATAATTTTTATAATGTTTTCTAAAAGCTAAAATTTAAGATATTGATTTAATTCTATTTTAGTTTATAATTAACACTTTTTTATGTTAACTTTTTTGATCTTGTAGATAGATGTTTTTTAAGTAAATTAAACATAATATCTATAGTCATAAGAAAAGAACTTGAAATATGGATATATCTAGTTTTCCCTTTCTAGATATATCATAACAAAAAATATAGCAAATGTGTACTTAAGGATCTTTACCATATCCCTTGAAATTTTGAGTAAACAACAGATAACAAATATGCGAAAAAAAATGGAAACTTATATTAGCCTATGGAGGTGGAAGTAGAAATAGAAATGAAAACTTGTATTAACTTTTGGAAATATAATTTATTAGAATATTGTATAGAATAAAAAGTCATTTATATAACACTTCTCTAAAGGCTTCCTAGATCCTAGTTTCAATTTTCAAATGCACACTAGCCTCTTACAATTTAATAAATTGATATATAAAAATTAGGAAGATAACTTCTGTGTATGAGTGTGTGTGTGTGTGTGTGAGAGGAGAGAGAGAGAGAGAGAGAGAGAGAGAGAGAGAGAGAGAGGAGAGAGAGAGAGAGAGAGAGAGAGGAGAGAGAGAGAGAGGAGAGAGAGAGAGAGAGAGAGAGAGAGAGAGGAGAGAGAGAGAGAGAGAGGGAGAGAGAGAGAGAGAGGAGAGAGGAGGAGAGAGAGAGAGAGAGAGAGAGAGGAGAGAGAGGAGAGAGAGAGAGGAGAGAGAGAGGAGAGAGAGAGAGGAGAGAGAGAGGAGAGAGAGAGAGAGAGTTTTCTCATCTTATATGGATTATTAATAATTATCGTGCTTGTGTTACATCTAGAAGCAATTATATTCCTTTTTACAAATAGAAAGCATAAACAAAATATCTAAACATTTTTTTAAGGAGCAACAACTAAAATTTCCAGCCAAATTTATCTAAGTTTGTTCAATTATTGGAAGGTATCTTGCAATGATTTTTCAATCTCCTTTAGGTATAACTTTATGTTGTAAGATTTAGAAAAAAGTTGCAACTTCACAATCATCAATTCTTTTAAATTTCTCAACAAAGTCTCGTATGATCTTTAAGTGGTAGGTTCTCTTATTTATACCTCATTTTATCTTCTTAAACTCATTGTGCCCACCTTTAACTCATTTATAACTATTTTGATCACTTAAAATCTCTCTTTAGGTACTATAAGACCAAACTCTTTGAAGTCACATTTATCAAGCAAAGTGATATCTTTTTTTCTTGAAGATTTATTATAGACATCTCTTTCTAGTATATAGTAATACACTAGACTTAAGCTAGTTCTCCTTGAACAAAAAAAACTAGAAATATCCTCACTCTTGTAAAACCTACATGCATTGTACACCCTTATATATAATCACATATTCTATTAGATTCGATCTATATACTCTGATCAATGCCTTCTTCCAAAAGTTACAAACTCAAAACATCTTTAATGCTGATAGTCCTTTGGAGTGTTCCCATTTATGAATTATCTTCTTTTAATTTTTAATACGAGGTGCTTGTTTAATAATACTTGAAAGAATGTGGAAAAAAAATATATTTAATTTTCTTAGAAGAAAAGTTAAAATAGGATGTCCCATGATTCCATCAAAGATAATACCCTCTTTTTGATCATTTAGGAGAAATGTTCAATATCATATCTACCTTATATTCATATTGTTTTCCCAATCGACACCAAGAAATTTACTAGATCCTTTGGTGAAAAAATCTACCCCTATCTCTAGTAAGGAGATCTCCAATACCGCCATATTGATCATGCAATAACTTACTTTTTCATCATACTAAAGGATCATAAAAAAAGGAAGGAAATATCTTAAATTCTTCATTCCATATATTTAGTACCTTTAGGTTACCTCTTGTAACTATTGTATTTGAGATTTTAGCTTTGATTAAAGCTTAAAAATAATTCTACATACTATTCAACCATTATATCAACTCTTGTAGTTTTAGCCCACTTAGACCATAATTTAAAGCTTAAATATATATTCCATCATTCCTTCTAATGTCTTCTCCATCCTTTCTTTGATAGACAATGGTCGTCCCATATGATAAATCATATTTTGGAACTTCTTCTCATAACCCTCTTTCTTAACCTATGACATTTGCACCTCTTCACCCTTGTATCTACCTCACAATAATTCTAGTAATCTATAAACCACTCGCCTTTGTAGCTATTGCATATTCATGTTCACTTGTGTTGAGCCTCATCTTCTTGCTATCTTGAAATATGAACGGGCTTAGATACCAAATGATATAACTAGGATTAGAGATAAATAATATAAAATAATCTTTAATAGCAAATGTAAAGAAAAATGATAATAGAGGCAATTAAAAGGTTTTAAACACTCAAACTCCTCAATAAACGGAGTGCATATATCAATGTTAACTTTTTTAGCATTGATTTATTACTCAAAGAATGTTGTAGTTGTGTAAGGTGGCATGGATTCTATGCTTTGTCTAAAACTAAATAGTTAGTGAGTTGTTTGTTAGTTTAATTTTATTATTAAATTAACAAGTAACTTACAACTAAGGATTGTCTAAAATTAAATAGTGAATTAGTTGTTTGTTAATTTGATTTGACTATTAAATTAGCAAACGACTTACAATTAATCATTTGTTTACGATGAGTTATTCAGTAATTTGATTTGACTATTAAATTAACAACTTATAATTAATTGACCGTTAAAACTATTTTATCAACATTTATCATCATACGTTCAATTTTTTAATCATTTTTTTATATTCTTCTATCATCATTTATTATAATCTTTTAAATTTTAAATCATCTCTATTTTGATGCTTCTCTAATTGTTTCAAATAATCTTAAATACTAAAAACTTGTTTGCTGAGATTAAACACATCTGAAAATAATCTTACATAAAAGAAAAAAATATATTTAATGCTTAAAAAACAAAATTAAAATAAAATAATTAAATACTACAATCCTAGAAATATATAGTTTATAAAAAGATAGCTAAGATTCTCAATCTCCAAGTATACTTGATTAAATAATTTAGAGACAAAAAGGGTTGGAATAATAGGTTTCTAAAACAACTAGGTAACAAGGAAAGAAGGGAAGACAATAATCGAGGATAAAAAACAAAGTTTTATGTTTGTAGTGTGTGCCATATACAAAATATTCACTGGGTGGTTTCAAATATCAAAATATTCCTCAGTAATTTAAGGGAAGATTTCTTCTTCCTTCATAGACACATATTCCTTCATTTATGGATCTTGAATAATATTTACATAAATTGTAGCGTACTATTTTGGAAACTAATATATGGATTTGAGCCAAGTTAAGTAGATGTAATGGTACTTTGAAATTATAGTATAGTTTGTGTTTTAAACTAAATTTAATAGATGGGGCTTTCTAGTATAATATGTCAATAAAGATGTTATAATATTAGATTTCATAAAAAGTACCAAATTGGGCACAAAAACATATGATTTGAAAAAGATCTTTTCACATTGATATTTAAAAAATAATTTTTGGCATTATGGTATTTTATTAACCAGAGTAAGCCTACCAACATAGGATGCTCAGTTAGTAGTTTTTTTCATGGATATATATTTCAAATTAACCTAACAATTTGTTGATTCGCACAATGTCTTTTGGTGAAGAGTGTTTTCTCATTTAAATTTTAGTATTTTTTTTCAATTTATTTGATATGATTAGTATATATATCTTATTTAAAAAATATTGAGAGATACCAATTTTTCAAATTATTCTATTTTATTTTAGAATGATTTAAAAAATATTTTATTTTATATTCGTAATAGAATATTTTTTAATATGATTTGAATCAAGTGATAAAAAATGAAGGGTCTCATACTCAACATCAATAATAGACCAAACATGAAAGTTCAATGATTCAATTGAAGCACAAAGCTTGTGAGCTCACTCATCCAACGAGAGTTTGGAACACAATATATTAATGATCAACAATGATTTAGTGGAAATTTGAATCTTGGTGACTACAACAATAGTACCAAATTATAACCATTTCACTATGCCATGAACAATTAAGATATATTTTATTTTATTTATAATATTTATTTTATTTCTGTTTGAAGAATTATAATTATAAAAAGTTATTTCACTTCAATTTATAATCTTAATAGTTATTTTTTTTTAATTTTTATTTGTATTATTTAGACTTATTTTCCAAATTTATTTCTCATCTAACTCATAATCTTACACAACGACCCTTAACCTTCCAATAATTAACCCACTTCCTTCCAAAATAATGTTCTATTATCCAACCCTTACATAAATATTGATTTTCGAATATTCCCACTTCTCAAATAAACCAAAGGAACTTTTACAAAGTCAAAAACTAAGACATGGATTATGTTCATGCTTCTCACCACATTATTTTTTCCCTCAAAAGGGGTAAATTTTCTTTAAACATAAATGAAGATTACAAAGTAGGAAAGGCCAACAACCAAGCAAAGACCAAATAATTATCCATTGCTATCCTCCCCAACCAATTGCTCTAGCATAAGTCCAAACTCAATTGTCCCCTATCTACAATATTCCAACCTTGCATTCCATCAAAGGCTCATTTTGCCCGATAATCCGCTACTCTATTCCATTCTCTAGGAATATAGCAAAAAGCAATAGATTTGAAAGACCTACTCCACTATAGAATTTGCCGAATAACCACAACTAAATGCCAATTAGTATCATCCAAATGTTGCTAGTTCAACATATGCATCACGACTTGTGAATCAAATTCATGGATAATCTATTTCTAACCACGAGCACAACATCTCTCCATTGCATACAAGATGGCAAGGGCCTCCATGAAATCATTCGTATGAAGCCCCTTATAAATGAAAAAGAGAAATTGAACAACCCCAAATCTATCTCTACCAATATCATCTATACCACATTTTGATAAAACTTCTAGATTCAAAATTCATGGTTATGTTAATAATTAGTCCAAAAGCCAACAAGATATCTAATATTTATCCGAGAATGCACACATCTCATGTAGACACACAATTTAAGAGCAAAGTATATCACCAAGCTTTAGGCAATTTAATTCTTTATCATATTCATATTGAGTTATAATATGATCCAAAACATACCTAGCAAGAAGAATTATTCTTGTGAAATAATTATTTGTTATTAGTGATAATTTTAAAAGAAATCTTATAAAAATCTAGAAATTAATTGGTGATTTTTATAAAAGTCAAATTTGTATAATCTTTGTAGAAAATTTATATGAAAAACAAATATTATGAATTTTTTAAATTTGCCAATATTTTTTTTTTTTTTGTCAATGAATTATGGATATATTATATTAATTTATATTTTAGCTAGTAAAGTGTGGTACTGCAGATTTTCATTACTACAATAGAGTAGGTTTTGTTCCTCATAGTGGCATTAGAAACCAATAGGTAGTAGTTTGGATTGGCCCCATATAACCATTGGAGTTCTTGCTCCACTCTTTGTAATGGTTTTTTTGAATCAACACAAATCTCAACTTTTGGTTGCTCTTACAAATTTTAAAAAAATCACACCTCCACAATGTGATGGATATTAAGAGGAATTTGAACTAATGGCATCAACTAAATATAAAACAATTTTATTATACCAAAACCTATCGAATATTATTTAGAAACACGATGATTAAGAAAATAGTAAAACTTACTTCAATGAAATTGGTATGACCACTCCCACCAATAGGTTGTGATGTTGAATGTCCAACATCCATCTATTCACCATCAAATATGAATTTTAATATTTCCATTCATAGAAAAAAAATTATATGTACTATATTTACCATTTTTTTTACTACATACATAGTTGTGGACTCAAAATGGCCACATAATTAGGAGGTGAATGGGTAATAGATGTAGGATGGATATTCTAACCCTAAATTTTATTATATCATTTACAATAATTTTTAATCATCATAAATGAGTATAGTTATCTTATATTTTAAAATGAAATATAATAAATTACATTTAAATATTATTCAAAATATACCTATCCATCAATGCCATATGTCCTATCTAGCAAGTTCTCATATATGAATGTTATATCAACCAATATGGATGTGTTTCATTTCTAACCTTATGCATCTTGAGCATGTTTAGATCCATAATTGTAGATAGATCCATAATTTTAGCATAAGTAAGATGATCATCGAGACTTACTACCCTAACCCTTGTCATCCTATGCAAAAAAATTGATGTGTTGTAACAAGGTCTTTATGAGGGGGCTTGTGGACTATAAATTCTCCTCTTCAATGCTCTCCTTTACAATGGAAGGGATTGTAACATGCTAAATATCTGACCTAGCTAGGGGTCTTTGTGTTTGGTTTTGGGCATGAAGTGACTCCTCTTTATCTTATGCAGAGTCTTTGCTTGTACCTTATAATTCATGCATATCAAAGTTGTTAGAATATTTAATCTTTACTTAGCTTAGGTTTATTTTTATTTAATTTAGGATATTCCTTTGGAATTCCTACATGTAATTTGTCCTCTAGTACATGTGTGAGGACAAGTCATTTCTTTTATTTTCCTTTATTAAGGAATATTAGATTTCCTCCATAAGAGGATGTGAACACATGGCACACACATTTTATGAATGGTGGCATTCATAGATTTGGAGTTACTTTGTAACTCCTCTCCTCATCTCTATTTAAGAGATGCCTCCTCTCTCATTTCTTCTTAATGACAATATTGTAAAGAGCTTCTTGCTCTCTCTCTCTCTCTCTTTCATTTTTAGGCATTGCCTCATTCATAATATCACAAGGGGTTTTTCTTTGCTTTTCCCCTTTCAAAAGTTCTTGTGCCTCCTTCTTCACATTTGGGTGATGCTCCAAGTTTCTTGCTTTTCTCATGGTAACAATTACTTCATCATAAACTTTCTTGGATTAATTTTCCTTTCCTTGCTCTTTCATTTCCTTTCATGGTATCAGAGCAGGTTTCTAATCCTTGTTTTAAGTTAACATTGATGAAGGTTACCATTCAGTGGAGTTCACCTTGTTGGAGGCATTCTTGAGAGGAGAAGAAGTTCTGTTACTAATATTTTCTATTGTGCAGGTTTTGGTTTCAAATTTTAATTTTTTTTCAAACTTGTTAACAAGTTTGCCTGTAGGTTTAATCTCCTATTCTAGTTAGTTTTTTATTAAAAAGGGCTTTGGAAGGCTTGCCGCCAAAGTTCCTTCTTTCTAGTTCAAATTTAATTATTTTTAAAGTTTTGGAAGGCTTGCCGCCAAAACTCCGGTGCTAACTTCTTTTCCTGCATATTTTAGATTTCATATTCACTTAGTTTGGAAGGTTTACCGCCAAACTTAGTCTTCTTAATTTATTTGGTCGGCTTGCCGCCAAAACTAATTTATTATTAAATTTCATTTCTGATTCACTTGCAGATTTTAACTCTTTTTCTTGCTTACAACTATTCTGATTCAATTTGTTTGAATCTGCCATTCAGTCCTAACATCTTTATTTGCAGGTGTTATTGATAAATAAAAGGGTTTATATTGTAAAAATAACTGATTGTAGCAAGCTATTATAATTTCTCTTTAAGGCAGATATAATTTATTCTTTATCAGTTTATTTCAAACCTTCTCTGTATTTAAGCATTTTGAAAATTTAAAATCTAAAATCATTTTCAAAGTAAAATCTAAATCTCCATCCATCAAATTTAAAATCAAAATTTTTTTTAACTGTTAAAAGCGGCTTGAGAATAGATCTTTAAAAGAACAAGTTTTGCATAACCCTCATAAGACAGTAAAGGCAGTCAACACACTGTAAAAATCTTAAAGAAATACAAAGAACAGTGACTTATAATCGCTTCCCATCAATCTCTGCAGCTGAGCCTTTCTTTGGTGGCCTCAACACGGTACCTATTCGCTTCTTATCGTCCTATCCACTGAACTTCTTTTCCAGCTCTCAGGCGACGACTAGGGCTCTCTTCTTTTTAAAATCTTTAATTCACTGCTAGAATTTGCAGCGTATTGGTATTCAACACCAAAATTTGTTTGCCCCTGCACAAGTTCAAACCACAAGGACTCTCTGGTTATTCAAAACGGTTATCAACTGATACTGTGTGAGTTCAACCACAAGGACTCTCTAGTACCCAGTCCTTCTCCAGCGCAGCAAGATCCTCTCGTGCCTCAGAAAACTTGTTAAGCATATTTTGCAGTCTCTTTTGTTGATGCCATGATTGTTTAATCAAATCCTGAGCGCTGGGTAAAGCTTGGGCCTATTCCTTGAGATAGAGTTTCATAGCGTCGATTTGTTGCTTCACTCCAGTTACCGCCAAATCCACTGCTGCAAAATCCACAGTGCTGCTATTTGGATCCACGTTTCTGGAGAGAATCATTTCCTGCAATTGAGAAATGCGGTGGTTGAAGGAAAGTATGAGGGATTCAAGAGAATGAGCTGCCTCTCTGCCCGCTGGATCCATTTTACGATCTTCAGTATACTGTATAATCACTGCATCTCTACACCACAAGACCTCGTGGCTGTATAACCCCAGCGGATCTCCCATTACAACTTTCAACTTTCATTCCGTCCACAGTATTTTCTTCGATAAAAAATCAGTTGCAGTTATTATCAGTGAGTAGGGTGAGATAAAAACTTGGAGCTGATAACCAGAAAGAATACATGTGAATGAATGCACTTGCATGTTTGTAACGTTGATTCTCTGTAAATCTTTCCAGAACTTCTGTTTATTCCCTGCAAACTTATCATAACCTGCAAAAACGTTTCTGTCACCTGTGCCTCTGCATTTTCTACAAATCAGTAACGCCTCTGCCTTTCATTTGAGGCGTTTCTTCATATTAATAAGTTCTTTTCTTATTAATCCACACATTAAAAACATTTATACATATTTTTAATATATATAAAAACTTTTTTTAAAAAGTTTTTTAAAACAAAAAAATACAATTTTTTTAATTATATAAACCTTGTTTATATAAATAGTTTTTTTTAATTAAAAATTTAAAGTTGTTTTAATATAGTTTGTTTAACTAAAATTTAAGTTTTTAAAATTTATTATTACAAATTTTTATTTTATTCTTCTTTCATAAATATTTTAAAATATTTTGTTATTTTACAAAATAAAATAAAATAAAATAAAAATTTTTGTTAATCAAATTTGGTTAGTTTTTTAATCAAGGAGGTTAAATTTTTTTTTTTTTTTTTTATCCAAGAGGGCATTTTTTTTTATTAAGCATAATTTGTTCATTATTTTGCTATCATGTCTACATTAATTCCAGAAATTAAATTAAATAGTTCCAATTATCATTCTTGGAAAACACATATCTCGTTTATTTTTCGTTTCAAACACCTTTTGGATGTTGCGACTGATAAGACATTTGAACCCGCTACATCTGCTCCTCAAGCCGACCTAGATAGATGGAAGGCTCAAAATGAGGAAGCACTTGGTTTAATTGGTATTTCAATGGTTCTTGATTTGTATGTTTTAATAGGAAATTGTACAAAAGCGCATGAAGCTTGGGAAATTTTAAAAACAACTTATGATAGCTCAAATGAATCCCGAAAAATTCAACTTCAAGATCAACTTGAAGATCTAAGGTATACAGATTTTAAAACTATGGATGAATTCTTATTAAAGTTTGATTCTGTTAATAGTCAATTAACTGGTTTAGGAGTTACTCTTGCTGATTTACGTTTAATTCATCTTATTCTTAAAAAATGTCTTCCTCGTCAATTTCAACAATTTATTACGAATATTCATGCTCAACTTGCTATTCCTAGCTTAGCTACTCAATTAACATATGATATTTTTCGTAATTTATTGCGTCAAGAGGAAGCTAAATTAATTCAATTTGGTACTCTTAAAAGTAGTGAACATGCTTTTATGTCTAAAAATCAAAATCATAATAATAATTTTAGGTCTAATAATAATAAACATAATCATAATAATAATCATAATAATAATCACAAATCTTCTAATTATCAATCTCATTCTAAATCCTATCATAATAATTCTCATAATAATAATCATAATAATAATCACAATAATCAAAGGAATAATTCTCAAACAAGACCCCATTGCACATATTGTGGGAAAGATGGACATATTACTAATAATTGTTTTAAGAAACAAAATGGTAAAAAGCCCATGAATCAAAATAATCAAAATAATCAACATAAACCTCATTATAAGAAGGGTAATAATAATAATGGTAATTCATCTCGTCATGCATTTACATGTACTTATAATGTTTCTCAACCACTTGAGTGGATTATTGATTCTGGTGCATCTCAACATGTTACTTCTCATAAAGAATGTTTTGAATCTTTGCATCCCGATACTTCTAATATTCCTGTTCAATTAGCTAATAATCATAGTTGTAAAGTTGAAGCTATTGGTGATGTGAATGTTCCTGAATTAAAATCAAATTTGATTTCAGTTCCTAAACTTTGTCAAGATTATAAGATTAACTTTTATAGGGGCATATGTTATATCATTGATCCAAACACTAATCAAGTTATTGCTACTGCTAAAATGGATAGTGATAACCTATTCAAGTTCTATGAATTTGCTCCTCCAAAGTATTCTTTGCTTACTACTGTTGATTTTACTATATGGCATGAAAGACTTGGCCATCTCAATTCTGATTATATTTCATTAATGCAAAAAGCAAATATGGTTGATGGATTGCCTACTATTGTTCCTTCTCAAATTGTTTGCAATGGTTGCATGAGTGGTAAGATGCATAGGGAACCCTTTCCTCATGGTCAATCTTGGAGGGCATACACTAAATTGCACCTCGTTCATAGTGATCTCTTGGGTCCCATGGAGAATCCCTCCATCCAAGGTTCAAGGTATGCACTTACCTTTGTCGATGATTTTTCCAGAAGAACATGGATATATTTCCTTCATAGTAAGGATCAAGTGCTTGATATTTTTACTGAATTTCATATGTTTGTAGAAAGGCAATCTGGTTCTAAAATTAAGATTCTTCGTACTGACAATGGAAGAGAATATGTCAATAATGCATTTAATGCTTATTTAAAATCTTTTGGAATTAAACATGAGCTTACCGTTCCTTATACACCACAACAAAATGGTGTGGCAGAACGGAAGCATAGGACAATTGTTGAAATGGCTAGATGTTTATTGCATGCTAAAAATATGGATTACAAGTTTTGGGCTGAAGCTATGGCTTGTGCAACATATTTAATTAATAGAACACCTACCAAAGCCTTAAAGGATAAAACTCCTGAAGAAGCTTGGTCTGGTAGAAAGCCTAATTTGCAGAATTTAAGAATTTTTGGTTCCATAGCTTATGTTCACAAACCTAAGGAGAAAAGGAAAAAATTAGATGCTAAATCTTCTCCTTTTATTTTTGTTGGTTATGATGAAAATACTAAAGGTTATAGAGTTTACAATCCTATTACTAACAAGGTAAAAGTTGCAAGAGATGTTTGTATTGCAGAAAAGGGCATTCATGATTGTTCTAAAGTGAAGGATGATGAACTTGGTCAAACCAAAGTTGTGCTTGTGGAGGACCAACCTCCTTCTCTTAACCCTACTCCTCATGCATCTCTTTCTAATCCTTCTAGTGATAGTGATGATGATAATAATAACTCTACTCCTCATGACTCCTCTTCTAGTGATGAATCCATTACTTCTAAAAGAATACCTAAATGGTTTAAATCTTTAATTCAAGATAGTGATGAATACTTAGCTAGAATGGATAAACTTCAAGCTAGGAGAGTTAATTATTGTAATTATGCTTTAATGACTACTATTATGAATTCTAATGATCCTAAAACATTTGATCAAGCTAAAAATCAACCACATTGGCAAAAAGCAATGAAGGAAGAATATGATACTCTAATTTCTAACAAAACTTGGGATTTAGTTCCCTTGCCTCATGGTAAAAATCTTGTTTCTTGCAAGTGGCTTTATAAAACTAAATTGAATGCTAATAATCAAGTTAGTAAATTTAAAGCTAGATTAGTTGCTAGAGGTTTTTCTCAAATTGAAGGCTTAGATTATAATGAAACTTTTGCTCCTGTTGCTAAAATGCCTACAATTAAACTTGTGCTTGCTTTAGCTTCTAGAATGAATTGGCCTATTCACCAAATGGATGTTAAAAGTGCTTTTCTTAATGGTGATTTACACGAGGAAATTTATATGTCTCAACCTCCTGGTTTTATTAAAGAAGGTAATGCACACTTAGTTTGTAAATTAAAGAAATCAATTTATGGATTAAAGCAATCTCCTAGGGAGTGGTATTCAAAGATTAATGAATTCTTTCTTTCTCAAGGCTTTATTAGAAGTAAAAATGATCCTAACTTGTATATTAAACATAGTGAAGATGATATTATAATTATTATCTTGTATGTAGATGATTTGATTCTTACTTCAAGTTCCAATACTTTGATTTTTGATATTAAGTTTCAACTTAATCAAAAATTTCAAATGACTGATTTAGGTCTCTTACATTATTTCTTAGGAATTCAAATTTGGCAAACCTCTAAAGGAATTTTTTTATCTCAAAGTAAATATGCTCAAGATCTCATAGATAAGTTTAAAATGAATGATGCTCATCATGTTTCAATTCCTATTGAATTAGGCACTAAGTTAATGCTTGATATGCAAACTCCTCTTGTTGATGCTACTTTGTATAGACAATTAGTTGGAAGTTTAAATTATTTAACTCTTACTAGGCCCGATATTGCTTATAGTGTTGGTTTGGTTTCAAGATTCATGTCTAAACCTCAACAAACACACTTTAAAGTTGCTAAGAGAATTTTAAGATATATTAAAGGAACTATTAATGTAGGTTTGTTTTATGATGCAAATTTTGATTTTACTTTAAAAGGTTTTACTGATTCCGATCTAGGTGGAGATCCCAATGATGGGAAATCTACTTGTGGTTATTGTTTTTTTCTTGGTTCAGAAGCAATTTCTTGGAATAGTAAAAAGCAACAATCTACCTCTCTTGGATCCACTGAAGCTGAGTACAAAGGATGCACTAATGCTTCCAAAGAAGTCTTGTGGCTTAAAAGACTACTTGAAGATTTGGGTCTACCTCAACACGAACCAACTCAATTGTATTGTGACAACTAAAGTGCCATTGCCTTGGCTAAAAATCCATTTTTTCATGCAAGGACAAAACACATTGCTCTCCAACACCACTTTATTAGAGAACAAATTGAAGACAAGCAAGTTTCACTCCTCTATTGCAAGGGGGAAGACCAAGTTGCAGATATTTTGACCAAGCCACTTTGTAAAGAAAAATTCCAATTTCATTGTAAAAATCTTGGATTACAACCCATTGAAGGGTTTGATGTAAGCTCCCCAAGTAAAGCTTAAGGGGGGGTGTTAGAATATTTAATCTTTACTTAGCTTAGGTTTATTTTTATTTAATTTAGGATATTCCTTTGGAATTCCTACATGTAATTTGTCCTCTAGTACATGTGTGAGGACAAGTCATTTCTTTTATTTTCCTTTATTAAGGAATATTAGATTTCCTCCATAAGAGGATGTGAACACATGGCACACACATTTTATGAATGGTGGCATTCATAGATTTGGAGTTACTTTGTAACTCCTCTCCTCATCTCTATTTAAGTGATGCCTCCTCTCTCATTTCTTCTTAATGACAATATTGTAAAGAGCTTCTTGCTCTCTCTCTCTCTCTCTTTCATTTTTAGGCATTGCCTCATTCATAATATCACAAGGGGTTTTTCTTTGCTTTTCCCCTTTCAAAAGTTCTTGTGCCTCCTTCTTCACATTTGGGTGATGCTCCAAGTTTCTTGCTTTTCTCATGGTAACAATTACTTCATCATAAACTTTCTTGGATTAATTTTCCTTTGCTTGCTCTTTCATTTGCTTTCAAAAGTAATTTAGAATATCATAGAAGATTAAATTAGAATAGATCTGCCTCAAAGTATATTATGGGACCTAATTATTATTGTTAGAAGGATGATAAAAATTGTTCACCACCTCTTCCAAAAAAATTCCTTATTCATTGGTGTTGGAATTAATGAACATGGACCCTCTTGCTATTTATCATGTGCATGGATGCATTGGCTCATGGATCAATGAAAAATACATACAAATCATATTTCACTATTCTCTTTCACTTGTTGGTATAAAAAATTTTTTGGAGTAAAATTTCCATGCTCCCTTTCTCTTATTAAACCACAAGTCTATTTGGCCACTCATAGAATCTATATGAGGGATGACGAATTCCAATGAGGTGACAAGGGCCATATAATGTGAACTAGTTGCATGATTAGATTTTTCAACCTATCAACCAATGCTTGTAGTTTCCTTTTGTTGCCTTTAATTTTACCTATTAGGTTTTATTTTGCTTGAGGAGGATGTTGAGGAATAGATAGAGGTGTTTGTTGAATGTTTGGTTCTCCTTTCTCTTTATCAAGGTTGTCATCAATTGGTGAACTAGGGTTTGAATGATTTACAATTCTTGAAAATTATAAAGCATTGAATTAAAATAATTATAAATTTGATATTTTATTCAATTTATATAGTTAAAATTGTTAGCAATGTGTGTTGAGTGTTGTCATTGATGTCAACTTAATATGTGTGGATTGTTGCCTGACATGTAAAAGTCTGAAAATGAATGTTCATATGTTGTTATGATGTCTAGTGGTGATATTGAATGAGTATGTGGTGTTTACAAAAGAGGAAAGTAATGGAAGCTAAAATATGCATGAAAGAGTATTTAAAGTGTTTACAAATGTGTGAGCTATGTTTACCATGATCTTGGTTGCTTGAATGAGAGGTTCAAGGACTATTTCATGATCATGAGATCTTTGTTCATTTCAATTCATGATTCCTCTATACCTATTGAAAGATAATGAGTCCTTTTGATAGCTTTTGAATATCTATATCTTGCTCTAGAATAATGCGTCTCAACTTGCAAGTCCATTGTATTTTTGCTAAGGTTGTGTGCCTTAGCTTGCAATTCTAAATTAGGAGAAATGAGCTTCATTAGCCTTGTCCCTAAAATATCAAAATATTCCCAAGTAATTTAATGGAAGTTTTTTCTTCCTTCACAGACACATATATATTCCTTCATTTATGAATATTGAATAATATTTATAAAAATTGTATCGTACTATTTTGGAAATTAGTATATGGATTTGAGCGAAATTAAGTAGATGCAATGGTACTTTAAAATTACAGTATAATTTCTTTTTTAAACTAAACTTACTATATAGGGTTTTTTGGTACATAACACGTCAATAAAGATGTTATATTATTATGTTTCATACAAAGTAGCAAATTGGGCGCAAAAACATATGATTTACAAAAGATCTTTTCACATAAATATTTTGAAAATAATTTTTGGCATTATGGTATTTTATTAACTAGAGTGAACCTACGAACACATGACTCTCATTAGTAGTTCATTTCATGGATATATATTTTAAATTAACTTAACAAATTATTGAATGACACAATGTCTTTGGTGAAGAGTGTTTCCTCATTTAAATTTTGGTTGTCATTTTTTTTTTCAAAAATATTATATAATTAGTATAGATATCTTATTTAAAAAATATTGAGAGATATCAATCTTGATAATTATTCTATTTTATTTTAGAATGATTTAGATTTTTTATTTATTTTATAATTGTGATATAGGATTTTTTAATATGATTTGAATTAAGTGAGATAAAAAATCAAGGATCTCACACTCAACATGAATAATAGTCCAAACATGAGAGTTCAACGTGTAGACGTCCAAAATTAATTAAATTAAAGATTTAATTAATTTTATCCTTTCTATGTAATTAATTGATTTAATTATGTTAACCTTTATTCTTCTTAGAAATAATTAAAATTAATTTAATTAATCCTATCACTATAGTCCAATAATTGATTTATTAACTAAATTGACTATCCCTTATTCTTCTAAAGTCATAAAAACTAATTAATTATTCCAAAATCCCCTTTTAGTTAATTAATGATAAATAATTAACTTAGTCATGTGATTCCTACAAATCACTTCCTCTAGTTCTTCATTAGCCTAATTAATTCTTCTAGAAGCCTACTTAACATTATTTCCTAATTTTTAATTCCTCCACTCATTCTCTCTCCTGTTGTCAAATCCTCCTACAAATCCCACTTATCTTCTAATCTCTCATTATCCCACCTAATCATCTCCCTTAATAATTTGTTAGTGGCTAATCCCTATAATTAGCCACTAAGTCAGCCAATAGCCATAAATGGCTAAGTCCACTTGTCCCCTCCTCACCTTCCAACCTTAAATGCACCTAATTGGGCCATTTCAAGAAATTCAAAATCTCATATTCTCCCAGGTCTCTCATCTCCCCAAGGAATTTTAGATTCTTTTCCTCATTTCCTTTCCCCATGCACTCCATTATTTTAATTCTCTTGTTCATCACCCAAGGAACTTTTAAATCCTTCTTGTCTTCCCAATGTACTTGGGATATCTTCCCTATGTACATTGTGGAGTGTGGAGACAAGAAATGCCTTTATGGAAAATCTCTTGGTCTCCACACCTTGTCCTCTCATGTCCTCTCAATCCATGCACTCCCTCTCCTTCAATCTCCACCCTTGATCCATCTTCAATATTGACCATCCATTCACCCCCCTTCAAATATATAAATTGGGGTCCCCTCCCCTTCATTTGACATCTCCAAATCAAGTAATCTTATGCTATTATTTTAGCTTTTGAAATCATCCCTTATCATCCATATTATAGTCAATTTGCATCCTTTAAGCATCCATAATCATCTCCATCCATCCTTTGAACACCCATCCTTCATCTACATCCACCATTGTTGTGCATTGGAGAGAAAACCACATACCCATCTAGGACCAATCCAAACAAGCTAGGAAGGGGTACATTATTGGCTTCACCAAAGGTCTAATCGGAGGAACAAGAGAGAACTCTCTCTTGCAAGGTATATGATTTGTTGGTTTAATATTTTCACTTGATTTCTTATGTTATTTGGATTTAAACTAACAGTCTAACCTTGCATCGGTTTTCCCTTGGTTCATTTTGGCACTTTCGGTGGGACCCACGTCCTGATTTCTAATGTTTTTGTGAGTTTTTGGTGTTTTTAGCATATGCAGGTTCTAGAATAGTGCATCCGACTATATTTCAGTGCCTCCGCTTCGCTATTTCAACACGTTTGCAATAAAACAATGCCTCCAATTTGAATTTCAAATTTTTGACCGTCAATTTTTGCATGTTCTGGCAATCACCATGTCCACCCTTGCAACAATGCTTCCACCTCAATGGCTTTAGACACTTAATTTTTTAGCATAGTTTTTAATGTTTTGTTCTATTTTGATAAAAAATCACAAAAAAGCAGTAAAAGAGGATTGAAAAAAAAAAGTTTTAGATTAGGTTTTTAATTTTGTTTTCCATCAATTTAGGCAATTAATTAAGTTCTCGGGCAAATAGATAGATCAACGCCCGTGCCTTTTGTTTGGCGCATCTGTTGAACTAGAAAATCCCACCACTTTTAAAAATTTAAATTTGAAATTCAGCTAATTATGTCTTAATTTTCTGTCATTTAGCGCCTGTACACTGCATCAGTGCCTGCACCTGTAAATCAACACGTCTGTTCTAGGTATAATCCAAGTTAAATTTTTGAAAAAAGGTTTAAAATTTAAATTTCCCACTCTTTCTGTTTCTTAGGACTGTAGACTCACTTCAACATTTGCGCAGGTGCATCAATGCTTGCACAGACACTGCAACGTGTCTGTCTGTGGATCAACACCTATGTTGCATCCTTAGAAATTTTTTGTTACTGATAGGATTTTAAGTGGTTGTAGACAAATTCGATTGTCTAAGACATGACCCATAAACTACTAATCCGTTTTCTTGCAGCACGCTTGTTGAAGACTCATTTTTCCAACTAGCTTAGATTTGTTTATGCTTTTATATAGAAAACATTATACATGTGGGCTTAAAATGAACTAGTGTCTTACGTGTTTGGTGCACTTGCACACTCAATGTTAGGTGGACCCACCATTGCACTCTAGTATCCTCTCTCCTCACCTTCATGGATCTTGGGTGTAAGAGAACGAGTGAACAACACCCTCTTTTTCATTTTAGTAGTTGAGGGGTGTTTCTTAATTGCGGATTTCATTGCCCCACAAGAGTATCTCAAATTGGGACACGTTGGGGATATCAAATCTCCTGGTGAGATCTCGAGCAAGTTTTCTGAGCCGCTATATAAATAAGTTGGTCAGGCGGCTAAGGTGCTGAGTGAATTCGACGTAGGTGGGGCATTCCCTGCACCAATAAGGTCAGCTAGCCATTGACTTTGAAAAAATTGAAGGCCTTCCCCTTGTTCACCACCAACCTATTGATTGGGACCATGAACGACCTTTACAATTTGACACATTCCAAAATGATGAGGCCTTCATCGACTATTTAGGCATATAAGATGATCTTCCGCTTGGGGACCATAAGGCGAGATACACTATAGAACTCAACATCGTGGCATATTTTTGTGAGGGTGTTGGGCCTTCTAGTCGCAAAAATGTAAAAAATAAAAATAAATCATGGGTTTTATGGTGAAAACCACATTGTGGCACATCGACAACCTGCAACTTGATGCTCCCCCTATGGAATAACTCCACTTATACACCAATCCTTCTGTAAAATTTTGCAAGTAGCTTTGGGACTGATGTAATCTACATCATGCTTAACTGAACTCATGAAGGGGTACAACCCCTACCTGAATTCTAAGATACTCAAAAGTAATCTTAGGCAAAGGTTTAGTAAAGATATCTACAAGTTGCTCCTTGGTAGAAACATGCTCCAAGATCACATCTTTACTCTGTACTTTTTCCCTTAAGAAATGACACTTCAATTCAATATGCTTGGTTCGTGCGTGCAAAATAGGGTTCTTGGAAATATTTATGGCACTTGTATTATCACATAAGATCTTTATAGGTTCTGAAATCTTCATCTTAAAACCTTCCAAAATGTGCCTCATCCAGATAGCCTGAGTACAATTCATGTAAGCTACAACATACTCAGCTTCAATAGTAGATTGTGAAGTACAACTCTGCTTCTTACTACTCCATGAAACAAGTATTCCTCTAAGAAAAAAATGCTCCATCGGTTGTGCTTTTCCGGTCATCAACATTTCCTGCTCAATCTGCATCTAGGTACACCTTCAAGTCAAAATTTCCTTCATATGGATACCATAATCCATAGTCAACAGTGCCTTTCGAATATCTAAAAATTCTCTTGGTTGCTATCAGATGTGTTTCCTTAAGATTCTTTTGGAATCTAACAACTATTCCAACTGCATGAGCTATGTCCGGTCTACTGTGAACAACATAGTGCAATTTTCCAATCATTGACCTGTATTCCTTCTCATCAATAGTTGTGGATTCATCTTCCTTAGACAACTTACAACTTGTAACCATTGGTGTCCCAACTAGTTTATCGTCACTCATGCCAAATGTCTTCAAGACCTCTTTCACATACTTAGACTGTGTGATGAAAATACCATTCTTCATTTGCAGTATTTGCAAGCCTATGAAAATTTTGATTTCTCCCACTAAAGACATTTCAAACTCATTTTTCATTTCATCTACAAAACTATTTCTCATGTCATCATTACCTCCAAATATGATATCATCTACAAATACTTCACTGAAGAGTATTTTATCTCCTTTAGATTTGAGATATATGTTACTATCATCACTGGTTCTTAGAAAGCCTATCTTCATCAAATGTGTATGAAGCCTTTCATACCATGCTCTCGGTGCCTGCTTTAATCCATACAAAGCCTTATGCAATTTGCATATCATGTCTTTCTCATTAATCAAAGCACAACCATCTGGCTGGTCAATGTATACTTCTTCTTCCAGTATCCCATTCAAAAATGTTGACTTAACATCCATATGGTATACCTTGAATTTCTTGTGTGCTGCAAATGCAAGTAAAAATCTGACACCTTCCAGTCTTGCCACTGGTGAAAAAGTCTCACCCTAATCTTCTCCTTCCTCTTGTGCATAACCTTTGCAAACCAACCTAGCTTTGTTGTGAACTACAACACCATCTTCATTCAACTTGCTCCTAAATACCCACTTAGTACCTATCACATTTCTATTTACTGGTCGGGCTACTAGGGTCCATGTGTTCTTCTTCTCAATTTGATCTAATTCCTCCTCCATAGCTTTGACCCAATGATCACCACCAAATGCTTCCTTAGCACTTATTGGTTCAATAGTGGAGATCATGCAAGAATTCTCTCTGATTCTTCTTCTAGTTAGTACTCCAGCATCCTTATCCCCAATAATCTGTTCAGGATTGTGATTCAGTCTCACATATCTTGGTATAACATGCTCATTATCTTCAGGTTTAGCTTCTTCATTATCATCATCTTCTGAATTTATCTGTTCCGGTTGAACTGGTACATCAGTATTTGCTTTGCCAGTTTCAGATTTCACAGTTTCTGGTTCCAAAAACAAAATGCAAGGATCTTCATGCTTTTTCTCCAAAATGGTTTCCTCTGAGACTTTAGGATATTCATCCACTCGAACATCAAAACTCTCAATAATTCTCTGTGTTTGGTTGTTAAAACACTTGCAGGCCTTACTCTTGGTGGAATAGCCAAGAAATATACCTTCATCACTTTTAGCTTCAAATTTGATAATATAATCACCTCTATTAATAAAACATTTGCTTCCAAATATCTTGAAATAATTAACATTAGGTGATCTTCCATACCAATATTCATAAGGAGTCTTATCATTACCTCTTTTTACTAGAATCTGGTTCATAGTGTAGACAGTTGTGTTGACAGCTTCTCTCAAGAAAGTTTTCGCTACACCTCCTTGTATCAACATCATCCTAGTAGCTTCAATAACTGACCGATTATTTCTTTTTGTGATACCATTCTGTTGTGGTGTCCTTAGTGTAGAAAGCTGCCATTTGATACCATTTTCTTCACAATATCTAGTGAATTCCTCATAAGTAAATTCACCACCTTGATTTGTCCTTAGACACTTTATCTTTTTACTGCTCTCCTTCTCAGCTAAGGCCCTGAATTCCTTGAACTTACCAAAAGCTTTAGTCATATCCTTCAAGAATGTGACCCACACCATCCTTGAGCAATCATTAGTGAAGATCATGAAATATCTATCACCTTGAATACCTTTTGTCCTTATTGGTCCACAAATATTTGTATGAACCAAATCTAACACATGTTCCGCTGAAAAAGATTTGCTCTTGAAAGTTGAGGATGTCATCTTTCCCAATTGACATTCTTTACATAGAGAATTAATCGGTTTGTCCAACTGAGGCAAACCTCTCACTGTCTTGGACTTACTCACTTTAACAATGTTATCAAAGTTTATATGACAAAATCTCCTATGCCAAAGACAACTATCATCTATCTTTGCAATTAAACAGTTGCTGACTTTAGGATTAAGGTGAAACATGTTACCTTTAGTTTGCTTCCCATTTGCAATCAATTCACCTTTGCTGCCATAGATTTTGTACATACCATTCTTAAACTCCAATGGGTATCCTCTGTCATTGAGTTGTGCCACACTTAAAAGATTGTTCTTTAAACCTTCAACCCAGTAGACATCATCTGCACTACTCTTTCCATTAAGAGAAATAGTTCCCTTACCTTTAACCATGCAGGGTGAGTCATTACCAAATCTTACAACTTCGCCATCAAATTCCTTCAAAGAAAGAAATTTTCTCTGATCACCAGTCATGTGATGTAAACAACCACTATCAATGATCCAATCATTAGAGTTATACATCTTGGATACTAATACCTTCTGGTTTGATATCTCTTCTTTAATGACTACAAACACAATGTCTTCATTAGCATCACCATCAGATTCCTCATCAGTGATACCACCATCAACAACAATAAGACAATCTCTTTTGCCTTTACCCTTATACTTCTTGAATTTCTCTTGTTTGTGCTCATTATCACCATTAGGATAGTTAGCAGCTATGTGTGCAATCTTGTTGCATGCAAAACATTTCAAAGGTAATTTACCTCTATATTTACATGTACCTCTAGGCAACTGCTTGGCCAACAATGCTTCAAGCTCAACTAAATTGTCTTCATCATCAGCTTCTCTGCTGGATCTGGATTCATAACTATGACTGGCATCTCTACTTTTCCTCATAGATGGGTTAGAAACAAAATCTCTAAATGCAAACTTAGATTTATGTACACTACCATCATAACCATTTAATTCAAAAGCAGTAAGCTTTCCAAATATGGAGTCAAGAGTTACCTTAGTTTTGTCAATGGACTTTAGCTCCTGAATGGCTGCAACTTAGATAACGTAGACCGGTAGCAAGGTTCTCAGTACCTTACTCATCACTATGGCATCTTCCACTTTACCTCCTGCACTCTTAATTTCATTGACTATCTCTTTTATACTTTGACCATACTGCTTGATATTCTCACCTTCAGCCATCCACATGTCATCAAAGTATCCTCTTAGACTCTCTTCTTTAACAATCTTAACATGTTCATCACCGCTATAAATATCTTCAAGTTTTTTCCATACCTCATATGTAGTCTCTAGACCATGAACATCTACATACTCTGCATCAGATAAAAACTAATAATGGCTTCTAATGCTTGATGATTTTCTTGTTGCTCTTTCTTCTGATCATCAATCAACATCGCAGTAGGTGCGACATATTTAGTATCGACATGTTCCCAATACTGGCTTCCCAGACTCTTGATATAAATTTTCATTCTGTTAGTCCATATCCTATAGTTCTCTCTATTAAACTTTAGACCTTCCTTCTTCATCATGATCAGCAAGATCTTTACCTCAAGCTGTTAGGCTTAGACCTTAGAAGAATTGATATGCTCTGATACCAATTGATGGTATGATGAAAGAATAAGTATCCGGTCAACTACTGAGGGGGGGGGGGGGGGTGAATCAGTAGATAGAACAACTGATACAAACTTCACCAATCTCAACAATCAATCTCTGAAAGTAAACTTAGAACTATCAATGCAATACCACTATCAAGATAAAAACTCATAAGATAAACCGGTTGACTATTACAACAAATTCACATTAAACAACTTCAAACTCATAAACATCCAAATGCCTTTTCATATGTCAACAGACTTCATTTCTCAATGCTTCCGGTTATCATAACTTATCAAAGTAGTTAAGTATATCAACCATAAGAACATAACCACAAAAACATTCACCACTTGACACAAATATTTTTGATGTGGAAACCCAAATGGGAAAAACCACGGTGAGATGAGACTCATAAGATAACTATTTGAACTCTTATGAAGTTCGCCCGGTTAGGAGCCTAGCCTATTAAATCTTTACAAAAGTCCCGTTAAGAATTTATCCTATTAGGAACCACCCAGTTAAGTGATTGACTACAATGCCTTGTTAGAAGCAATACCCTGTAAGGAGTAACCTCGGTAGAGGATTTGAAAATCCAAGCTGATGGATCACCTTGTTAGAGGATTTGAATAGTACCAAGCTTGTTAGAGCTTACCTGGTTAGGGGATTTGAATTATGTTGTAATTGGTATAAAACAAGAGAAGTTTGCTGATTTGTCTGAATATCACTACACTTGCTTGATCAGATCCATTTCATGCCCCTATTTGCCTTTACTCAAACTGCAGATACATCATCTGGTTCCGCAACCACACATTCAACTGATCTTTTTCAACTCTTTTCCAACTCATTAAACTAAACAACTTTATCGACCTTATAAACAAATCAATTAGGTCGGTAACACAACAAAAACCTAATTCTCATAGAGATTACAAACATGTCAATTAAAGTATGACTGTTGGATTACATAGCAATCTCTGCACATCAATCAAGAAAACCTTGATCATTCCTTGATCACCGTTTCATCGAACTTAGTAACTCATCACGCGCTTTGCATTATATGCAATACATTTTCTCATTCCCTAGATAAAAACTGTTACTACAACTTCACCAAAATCAATTTAATTTTCTTCATACAATAATCATACGTGTTATAATCATTGTCGCTCATCATCAGATCATAAACCAATATAACCAATTTACCAAACTTAATCGGTTAGAGTTTATCAAAAACAACAGGTAGGGTTACCAGTTATTGATTCAACTCTCCAATATATAGCAATACCGGTTTAGTCCACAAATTCTTCCTACCGGTTAGAAAACAATATTACAACACTATCAACAATATCATTACTGGTTAATTGACATCAATGACAACATAACATATCATTAATGCAATCTTCATGCAAATTACAACAAGAGTCTTAAGTGGCTTGCTTCGAGAATTCATTGTTGGATTGGTGATCCCTCAACAATTACACTAGACACTAGTTTTAGTAGCCAAAATCCTACATTTGATAGTGTAGGGGATGCAAATCGTACCTTGAAGTTACTCCTCATGTACCCGCTTAGGATGAGACTTAAATTCCCCATGTAATAGATCCTTGGATCTTTGGGGTAAGAGAATCTGGTATGCCCAAGAAGTGAGTGCCATGGAGTAGACTCGGTGCTACTAGAATCCCTATTTGTCTGCTCGAGTGAGGTATTGCTTATGCGAGGGGCCTATCAAGTGGTTTCCACTTTCCATCCTAAGTTGTGCTATCTTCAAGTGTCTTCATTTGTGCTATACCCGTAAAATCAATTTGGGCTAATCTAGGCCCCACATCACTTGCACACTCATTATTGGGCGGTACACTTGGCCAATATCTTTACTATGCTTGATGTTTTCTTTCCAAGAGTAGATTGACAAACAACTTCCTCATTTTCCATATTTGACAAACATTCCAAACCCAAATTATTGCACCTGCATATACAAAGTCCAAATCTAGTCCACCTCATTTTCACCTCATGTTCCATAAGCCTAAGTTGTATAAACATCCCAATAAGTCTATCCATCATCAAGTCAAGAGGAAGATACTCACCCAAGCACAACTTGTTAGACGTCAGAAATTTTGGTATACCAACCACAAACTCTTGCTTAAACATAGGACCTTCTTTCACTGATATCATGATTACACCCATGGTCATAGCAACGAGTTTGATGCTAGTGATGAACTAAGAGTCTATACCCTACACCAAGGATCAGGCTTGTCTTTTAATACCGACTATCATCAAAATCAAGGTGGTCGCACCCCTTCATACAATTTTCCATCCAAACCTATCACTTATTGAGTTGTTCTCTTGTCAAGAATAATCTAGTCACCACTTTCTTCTAGTCATCATTATCACCCTTCTTTGATCTTTCATCACTAACCTTTTCTAAGTACTTAGCACATTAATCAATCCAACAATAAAACCTTAATCAAATCAATCTTTAATCAATCATCCAATACTTCAATCAATCATCCAAATCAAATCAACCTTACTCTAAGGATTCGTACCTTGTGAAGTTTTATTTAGACCTCATCTTCAATCAATTATCATTTGGATTTTGTGCTTGGGAAATAATCTCCCCCAAGTACCTTTGTCTCATCCTTGGGTCGATCAAGACCCCAATCCTACATTTTTATTTTGCTTAGGATCATTAGTCAATCTGTAGAATAAAAAGACTTTGTGATCGTCGTTTTAAGGTCTAAATTTCACCCAACTTGGTTGTCACCTCGTTTGTGGTTTTCATCATCAATCTCCTCCACCTAAAATCCTTGTTCAAGGACTAATGTGCAATCTTAATCATTCATCCAATCAATTATACAACTTTTGTTAAATCAAAATCCAAAATTTTTACCAAGTCCTTTCATGAAGCCTTTTCTTCCAATCAACCTTTTCTAAGGTTATTCTTGTATGATCACAACTCGATCTCAAAAGAAGAAGATGGTCGAACAACAATATAGTACATATATTAGTATCTTGTATCAAGATCCCATACAAGGTAAAAATTCACAACTAGACATTTGAGATCTAAAATCACAAGTGGACCCTAACATGGTTGATCAAGATGACCTCCCCCTAGAAATGTGAACATTCCTAGAGGATTCCTACAATAAAGAAATGATGGAGAAATTCATCCAACATAATCCTAGTGGTCTTTTGAAGACCCATATTGAAAACGGAGCTCACCTTCCCCTTGATTTTGATAGATCCATTCTTGATCAACAACTACAAGGAGAATTTGCTCCTTGTCACATCATTGCCCCTATCCTTCATCCTCAATCTGTAGCACCCGTAATATCCATCCCCATGAATTTCATCCAACCTTCTTCTTCTTCTTTTGTAGCATCTATGTTGTTATCTATCCCGATCACGTCTATCCTTCAACATGATTCTATCCCATCATCCTCCAATCGCCCAAATGTTTCTATTCCTCAATCTTCTATTCCCCTCAACAATACCGCTAACTTCATCAATGCCTCTCTTTCTCACATCACAAAAACCCACAGGTCACGTGCAATCATCACCTCTCAAGTCCTCGTCACATTGGTCACTACGTCTCAAATCCATGTTTCTTCATCTTACCAATATATTAGTGGTGGTGGTATATCATCCATGACTCATCGGATGCCCCGAGGAAAAAATGGTCCATCATGTCCAAGATCCACAACATGATTTAATCAAAGAAATTTAGGACATGAAGATCATCATTAAGAATATGAAGGAAGGGACTAACAAAATAAAACCTTATTCATTCAAGGAATTTTGTCCCTGCCCTTATAATCCATCAATGTTAGTCACACCTTACCCGCTAGAATTTGAGATGCCTAAGTTCATGAAATATGAAGGCAAGGGTGACCCTCGAGACCACGTCCGTGAGTTTCACATCTTATGTCAAGAGGTATCCTATAGTGATTTGTACCTTCATAAGGTTTTCCCTAAAAGTCTTACAGGAGATGCCCTTGCATGGTTCTCGTCCCTTCTGCGAGGTTTTATTACTTCCTTCCTGGAGTTAGCAAAAAAATTTATGGCCCACTATGCTTACAATATCGACAATGATGTTTCCATGATGGACCTATGTAACAGAAAACAGAGGCACGGATGAACCTTTGCCAACTTCTTGCAAAGGTGGTGACATCTTATAAAAAATTTCCAATGGGATATGTTAGAGGCACACCAAATTGAATTATTCCAAAAGAATGTGGTACCTAAACTATCAAAACCCTTAACGACCCAGTGTATAAAATCTTTCCAAAAGCTGACTAACAAGGGCTTAGCCCTTCTATGTGTATTGTTAGAGAAAGGCACTCTGAAACATTATCAGAAATCAAATCACAACACTTTCTCTTATAACAATGATAAACCAAAATTTTGGTCCAAAACTAAGAACATAGTCCACGATGGTGTCACCAATGCAAATCAGGTTCAAATTGTGGCTGATCCTCCTAAACCCACCACCACTAGTAATCAATTCAACAATCGACAAAACAATCAAATTCAATCTCAAAGACCCCCCAACAACATCTCAGTCTAGGGGCGACCACCCCAATCTAATAACCAGACTCCAAGGGAGTATACTCCTCCTGTTGATCCCATCGAGGTTGTGTTCCAAAAACTTGTCCAAGCTGGTGCAGTTTTCTTCCCAATAACCCACCCATTTGATCCTAATAAACCCCAACCTAGGTGGTATAATGAGAATGAATTATGAGTATCACCACATCAATTTGCATGATACACGAGAGTGTATGAAACTAAAGAACTATATCCAAGATCTCATTGATAAGGGCGATATTGAGATAGCAATGACAAAACCTGGTAATAATGACAAACTCAAGATGTACCAAGAACCCTTCCCGAAGCATGATAAAGGAAAGGCCTCATAATCTAACACTGTCAACTATGATTATACTAATCATATGCCCAACTTTGACTCCTTGGTGGGTCATATAGAGCCTGCAGACAACCACGTCAAACTCATCATTATCTAAGCAGCTAATACTTCCCCTTCCCAAAATATAGCTAGGGTCACTATTTAAGGTGGGCCTCCCCCTTCACAACCGGCAAGCAAGCCTAACCCTACCAAAATAGTCGTTCAAGGCACCACCCCCTCCACTTCCCATTCTTAGAATTACTGTAATGTAACCACTTATCATGGAAGAGTAACTATCCAAGGAGATGCTCCCCCACCCAATCCCCCCCTACTTCATCCACCCATCGATACGACCTCCTAGATCACCTCGGAAAGACTCCTGCATAGATTTCCATCCTAGAGCTCCTCAAGACTTCTCCTGTTCACAAGGAGATTTTGGAAAAATCCCTTCTTGAATCATGAGTCCCTGACAACATCAATGTTGCTTAGTTTCAAGCTCTTATTGGAAACCTCACAACCCAACACCATCTTGTTTTCACCTCCAATGATGCTCCCTCTGATGAGGATCATAGTAAACCATTGCACATTGAAGCTATCATCCAGAAACACAAGGTTAAATGGATCTTGAGAGATAGTGGATCTAGACTCAACCTCCGTACATACAAGTTAAGAAAGAAACTAGAAATTTTTGACGAGCTGGTTGACCCATCAGGCCGGATCACAATAGAGGCCCTGTGACAATTGAAACCACTTGCCAAGTCTTGGATCTTGACCTCCCTTATAACATCCTCCTCGGTCATCCATGGATTCATTCCCTTCAAGCTGTTCCCTCCACCTATCATGAATGCCTTAAATTCCCCTTCAATGACAAATAGATCATTATCAAAGGTGATCCACAACCTTTTCAGTATTGCAAACTTCTAGAGGGGAATCATCCATATCACTGCCTGCTTAATAGACCTACTCTACCTCCTCCATTCGATATATCCAAAGTTTCCTACACTTCATCTCAACCATAACCTAAGGTCAAGATCGTAGACGATGGTTGCAAAGAGTACAAACTTGAGGATGTCCTATATGTGGGAAAACTCCCATTATCTCCCAAATCATTTGGCAAACCTAAAGAAATAAAAAAGGACCAGAAACTCATTATGCAATGCAAAGACACCACCTTCAAGATGTGGGGCCCACTTTATGAAGAAGGTATAGAGGCAGATGTTTCCTCTTGGTTATATCATGAAGAGGACGAAGAACCAAAAAAGATTCCTACGAAAATGTACCCCAAAGCATCAACTATAGTGGATAAGATGGGTTATAAAGGACACGACTTGGGACCAGAAGAGAAACGAATCAAAGCATCGATAAATCCCATCTGATACAAACATATCAGGGGCTTGCATTATACTCTAGTACCTAAGATCACTATCATTGGTGCCCCTTCAGACCCTTCTTTGGATGTCCAAGAGTCTGACGAAGAGGAGTTTCATGAAATGCCTTTTAAGTACCAAGATGACATCTTCTTTGACACCAATATCAACAACATCACCCCCATAATCCCTTCCACTCCACATGGCTTGCAACTTGTCCATCCTGAGCTTATAGACTGGGACCAATGAGGAAAACCTGCTTTGGATATATGTGCTGACGACAATGCCCTCATGACTCTCCTAACTATTCACAAACTGGAAGACTGCAATAGAGTCCATGGGATACAATTACATGAGGAAGGATATTTTGGTAGTCAGGTCAATGCCCTTACTACAAAAAAGACAATAAAAAGAAAAATCATGATTCCTTAGGTGAAAACCTTCTTGAGGCACCTATGGATGAGGAAAAAGTAAAAATAAAGGGTGTATCCTCAAGAGAAAACCTGAGTCAAGCACTTGAGGATGAGGGACTTGACCTCCCTACCATGGTTCCCCCACAATAGGACAAGTCAACCCTACTTATAGAGGAAACACACACTATCAAAATGGGCACTGAAGATACTCTTAAGAACATGCTCATCTCTAAGTCTTTGTCAGATCAAGAAAAACATAACTTCATCAGTTTTCTCACAGAAACAAAGATTAACTTTGCCTGGTCATTGTTGGCATTTGCATGAAGATTGCATTAATGATATGTTATGTTATCATTGATATCAATTATCTGGTAATGATATTGTTGATATTGTTGATATTGTCTTGTAACTGGTAGGAAGAGCTTTGTGAAGGATATTTTAAACCAGTATGTAAGTTTGTGAGTTGAACCGGTAACTAGTGTAAGAGGTTAAATCCTATATATGTAATGTAACCAGTAAACCCTACTAGTTGTTTTTGTTAAACCCTAACCGATTAAGGTTGTTGAATTGGTTATGTTGGTTTATGATCTAATGTTGAGCGGTAATGATGGTGACACGTATGGTCATTGTATGAAGACAAGTTCAAATTTTTTTGACAAGTTTGTTTGTCTAGGTAATGAGCAAAATGTATTACATCTAATGCAAAGCGCGTGATTAGTTATTGATCTCGATGAAGCGGTAATCAAGGAGCGGTTGAGATTTTCTTAATTAATGTGTTGAGATTGCTATGAATTTCAATGGTCATACTTGTACCGACTTGTTTGTAATCTCGATGAGAGGATTAGGTTTTTGTTGTGTTACCATCCTAATTGATTTGTATTTAAGGTCGATGAAGTTGTTTTGTTTAGTGTTGGCAAGAGTTGGTAGAAATCAGTTGAGTGTGTGGTTGCCGAACTAGATAATGAGTTTGTAGTTTGAGTAAAGGCAGATAGAATATTAAATGGATTTGATCAAGCAAGTGTAGTGCTATTTAGACAGATCAAGCAAACTCCTATTGTTTTCTAACAATTATAGCAGAATTGAAATCCCCTAACTGGGTAAGATCTAACAAGCTTGGATACTTATTAAATCCTCTAACAAGGTAGTCCATTAGATTGGATTTTCAAATCCTCTACTGAGATTACTCCTTACAGGGTATTTTGCTTCTAAAAAGGCATTTGTAGTCAATCCCTTAACTGGGTGATTCCTAACAAGATCAGTTCTTAACAGGACTTTTGTAAAAGCTTTAACAGGCTTGGCTCCTAACAAGGTGAACTTCAGAAGAGTTCATATATTATCTTGTGAGTCCCATCTCACCGTGGTTTTTACCTATTTGTGTTTTCCATGTATTAATACTTGTGTCATGTGGTGAATGTTTTTGTGGTCATGATGTTATGGTTGGTTTGATTAACTACTTAACTATTTTTGATAAGGCATGATAACCAAAAACTTTGAGAAATGGAATATGTTGACATATGATAAAGCATTTTGATGTTTACAAGTTTGATGTTGTTTACTGTTAAGTTGTTGTAACAGTCAACTGGTATTCTTATGAGTATTTATAGTGGTATTTCATTGATAAGTTTACTTAGTGTGATTAAGATTAAGATTGGGAAGTTTGTATCAGTTTTTCTATTTACTGATTCACCTCCCCCTCTCAGTAATCTACCGGATACTTATTCTTTTATCATACCATCAGTCATATGCTGATATGCCTGGCCTTGATCCAAACTTAGTAGTCCACAATCTTGTTGTCCATCCAAATGCCAAACCTGTGAAGTAGAAATGACACAAAATGCATCCACATGTTGCACTCCTTGTCAAGGCAGAACTTCAAAAGATGTTGGAAGTTGAATTCATAAAACCAATAGATTATCTTGAGTGTGTGTCCAACATTGTAGCTATTGGAAAATCTACTAGGGGCATTCAAATTTATACAGACTTCTTGGATTTGAATAAAGCATGCCCTAAAGATGATGTACTGCTTCCTTACATAGACATGATCATAGATCTCACAGTGGGACATGAAATGTTGTCACTTATGAATGGATTTTTTGGATACAATCAGATCAGGATAATCGAAGAGGACCAACACAAAACAATATTCACAATGCCTTGGGGAACTTTTTTTTATCAAGTCATTCGTTTTGGTCTCAAGAGCATCAGAGAAACATATCAACGAGCAATGACAACAATCTTTCATGACCTTTTGTACAAAATCATGGAAGATTATATGGACGATCTCCTAGGAAAAACCAAGACAAGAAATGAGCATATCCCTATCCTAAGGAAAATCTTTGAGAGATTAGAAAAGTATAAGCTACGCCTAAATCCTAAGAAGTGCGTGTTTGGTGTTACATCTAGGAAATTGCTTGGTTTCATTGTTTCCCGCAAAGGCATAGAATTTGATCATGTAAAGTTGAAATCTATGCTGCAAATGCCTCCCCCGAAGACCCTTAAACAAATACACAACCTTCAAGGAAAGCTCCAATCTATCAGACGCTTCATTTCACAACTCGCAGATAAGTGCCACCCATTTGCACACTTACTACACAAGAATACCATATCCAAATGGGACTGCTTGTGTCAGAAGGCTTTTGAGAAACTCAAGGAATACCTAGTATCATCTCCAGTCCTTATGCCTCCTATTCTAGGACAACCACTCCTTTTGTATGTATCAGCAATCACAATGGCAATGGGGGCATTACTGGCACAAATAGATGATCAAGGAAAAGAGCATGCTATTTACTAATCAGCCACACTTTAGTAGGGTATGAGCTCAATTATACCCCTATTGAAAGGGCATGCTTGGCACTTATCTTTAGTACTCAAAAGCTTTGGCATTACATGCTTAACCACAAAACAAAATTGATTGCTAAAATTGACCCCCTCAAGTACCTCTTATCAAAGGTTGCACTTACGGGAAGAACTGCTAAATGGGTCATGTTATTGAGTGAGTTCGACATTGAGTATGTGGATAGAAAGGTGATCAAAGGACAAGTAATAGAATACCAACTGGCAGATGCTCCACTTCAAGGTAATCACCCCATCCTCATAGAATTCCCCAATGAGTCCATAATGACTATCACAACAT
The DNA here is from genome assembly GCF_030272615.1 of Cryptomeria japonica. NCBI lineage: Eukaryota > Viridiplantae > Streptophyta > Pinopsida > Cupressales > Cupressaceae > Cryptomeria > Cryptomeria japonica. Next base: position 746,134,257 of record NC_081407.1, on the reverse strand, counting down.
CTTCCACATGGCAGTTATATTTTGATGGTTCCTACACATAGAATGGATCAGGGGTAGGCATATTGTTGATCACACCAGAAGGAGATTGCATTCCCAAATCATACAAGATAGCCTTTGCATGCACCAATAATACTGTGAAATATGAAGCACTGATCACTGGACTCTGTTTGGCCATCCAAGGGAAGATATTGGAATTACATGTTTACAATGATTCCCAAATTGTCATTAAACAAGTCAATGATGAGTATCAAACAAAAGATGACAAGCTTCTTCCCTATCACAACATGGTAGAAGACCTAAAGCAACACTTCACGACAATCTAGTTTGAGTAGATTCCACACATAAATGATAGGGTTGCAGATGCAATAGCTACTATTGGTTCCCTCCTTCAGATGCCGACACATAGTCAGAAATGTGAGTTTTTGGTTGAGTAACTCTTCATACCAGCACATGACCTACCTGAGTCTAAAATGGTGTGTGTAATAATTGGTCCTGAATCGCCTTGGTACCAAGAGATCTTCACCTACCTAACAAACAACATTATCCCTCCCCACCTCACCAAAACCCAACAACAAACCTTCATCCATTGTTGCACTCGTTACACCATCCTTGGAGACACCCTATTCAGAAGGCATTTTGATGGTTCCATCCTAAGGTATCTAGACAGACAAGAGGCTGAATGGGCACTACACAAAGTGCACGAGGGTATCTGTGGGGCACACTCAAGTGGTCTCACTTTGGATAAAAATCTCTTGCGAACTAGATACTACTGGCCTACAATGGAAGTAGATGCATATAATCATGTGAATAAATATATCCCTTGTCAGAAGCATGGTGATAAGATTCACACCCCATCACAAGATTTGTATCCCTTTGTTACACCTTGGCCCTTCTTATAGTGGGGACTTGATCTCATTAGAAAAATCCACCCCGCATCCTCCAACAGTCATAAATTCATCATCATCGTCATCAAATTTTTGACCAAGTGGGTGGAGGCTATTCCTCTTACCTTCACCATTGGGAAGCAGATCTCGAAATTAATCCTGAACTATTTAATCTGCCACTATGTAATCCCCAAATTTATCATCATGGATAACGACAGATGCTTCAAAAATCAGGATGTTAAAGAATTCTGTCAGAAGTTTGTTATCCAACACCACTTCTCCACCCTCTATTACCTGCAAGGTAATGGTCAAGATGAGGCTTCTAATAAAACTCTAATCAAAATCCTTAAAAAGATAGTCAATGAAGTTGGTTGTGATTGGCATCTCCAACTCCATCCTGCTCTATGGGCTTATCACACCTCCATCCACACACTCACAGGCACCAATCCATAGTCCCTTGTCTTTGGATATGAAGTTGTCCTCCCTCTTTAGATCGAGATGCCCTCCCTAAGGGTGTCATTGCAAAATATCCTCCTTGATGAGGAATATAGAGTTGCCAAGCTGCAAGACTTGGAATTGTTGGATGAAAGGTATCTCAAGGCCTTGAACCATGTCCGGGTACATTAAAATCACTTACGCTTGAGCTACAATAAGAAAGTCATAACCCGGGAATTTTAAGTTGGTGATCTTGTCCTTATGGAAAATCAAAGAAACCTTCAAGAAGGAGAAAATAAAGGCAAGTTTGAGCCCAATTGGCTTGGACCTTATGTGATCACAGCAAAGTATGGGTTAGGGGCATATCGTTTGGCTACTCCCGAAGGAGATCCCTTGGATGAGCCCATGAACATCATGCACCTGAAGAGATTTTATGCCTAGTCCTCAATAGGTCACCAGTTGTCTAAAACATGAAAAAAGTCAGAAAAATAAAAAAAGCACAAAAATATAAAAATTAAATTAAAAATGGAAAAAGTAAAGAAAAATCAATAAGTCCATCAGTGAAAACCACTCTGTGGTGTAATGGGCAAGTAACCTAGTTTCAGGCGCTAGGGTAAATAATCTAGATCCATCGTCTATATGGATAGACTCAAGTCCCCTCCCCCCCTCACCCAATTTTTGTTTCATAGCATATCCCACCAACCTCCACCCACCCGATGCTCATATTCCATAATAAAAATTGAATATTCTGACGTCATCCCCCTCGCCCCCCTTACCAATGAGGAGGATTTTAAAAGCCTATTTAAAGGGCCATCTATGTAGGATGACTCCCACAATCATTCCTCCCACTTCACTTGCATCCAATTGTCTCCTTCATTCTACAAAAAAGACATTCCTCTCCCATTCCTCTTGCTCGCTTGCAACCATCCATTTCTTTAATCCACTCCACTACATAAGCCTTCTCATACAACATCCACCACCTTGCTTGTTGTCAGTTGTATCCTTCATTCTGTCAAAAAATTGATTAGATGATCCTGCCATCCATCCCCTTTGTGAGAAAAGGAAAAGAAAGATGCTTCTGACCACCTCCACAGATATTGCGATTCTTTTTAGTATCCTCTACAACAACCCTACCCTCTATCCTCACAAAACCATCCTTGGCAGGGTGGTTATCTGGATTCGCTGCCCTGATAAATGATGATGAGTCTTTGCCTGAGTCATAAATAAGGATCATTCCATCAAACTAAGCTTTCATCCCATCAAAATGAGCTTCCATCCCATCAAACTAGCTTTCACCTATCATGTTGAGCTTAATCTCGAGTCCTGAGCTTGTGCTTCTTCTTGAATTGCATGTTATTCAAACATCCATCCACATGTACTCCATCGAGTCTTTGCAATCAAGTACCACATCTGCATTCATGTGTCTATTCCATCTACTCTATTGCTTGTTCAGTTTCATCAGTTACTCTAGCCCATCAGGATGCGTCCTTCCTCATCCAGTAGTGTATCCACAAATCATAAATCCTACTCTTGGAAAGAGATGTCAGTTGTGTTGTGCATTGTGCTTGCATAATTTAGTCTGTTTGCTTTGATTTGCATCATTTCATCCTATGAGTGCTCCTACCCACGACTGCTAGAATCAATCTATATCTTGGTATGTTATGGGTTGGGGCATACTGGGTCATACTTTTGTGGTATAGTGTGTTTGAAGGTCTCTCCTGTACGAACCTACAGCCATGTACCTACATCTATATGGTGTTTACATAGTTGTGTACTAGAGATTCCTCTTTGTCTAAGAGTTAGTCCATGCCTCATATTTTTCAAAACATCCCGATTCCTATAATAATGGGTGTAGAATATCCTTGGCAAAATCAAAACTAGGTTTTCTCTCCATATTTTAGCACAACAAATCCCTCCATCTCAATCTCATCATTTCATCCTACCACTATGCATTTTGAAGACCTCAATTTATTCACTCTCTTGATTTCTTCTAGTCCTATGTTGTTGTACTATGGTTGGCACATTCCAAAAAATCAAATTATTACCATCTAGTCTCATTATTCATTTAGTTGCATAAATAATATGCATTAATTTCATTATCCATTTAGCTGCATAGTCATTAGTTGCATTATTTAGTTGCATAATCATTTTATCCAAAATCATTTCATAATAAATAATCATTTTGTTCATTTAGTAGCATAATCATTAAGTGCATTTAGTTGCATTATTCATTGCATTTGAGACATGCAAGCTAATACATACAATCTTAACTATCTATCAAAATGTATTTGTCATGCATGATCACAATTGCATATTTTAGGTTCATAATAATGTAAGGTTAATTAAAGCCCATTTAAACATTAGTATCCCATGTAGCACTCAAATCATTAATAATCACTCAATTCAATATAAAACATTTGAAAGTAATCTCATTGCATTGCATCCTTAGGTCATTTTAGGTCAATTAATTTTTTTATTCAAACATTAATATCTCACACAAATGATAAGTCATCAAGTAGTCCATACATCACTAACTAGCCTAATTGGTCACATTTTGGTTTGTCATTTTTATTAGTGGATAAATAAGGGTTTTCATTACATCACCTGACACATTTAGTTATTATTCATTTAGGTGCATTTCATTAATCACATCATATATAACCTTTATTTGCAATACATAAGCATAAGCATTATCATCACATAAAAAATCCAAAAATATGCACAACATATACACATATAATCCACATGCATCCTGCATCCACAAACACATTAGCACCATCATAGATAACATATGCATACATATAAAATCATCCATCCTGCATCACGAAAAATTTAGATAATATCCATTACATGTATCATGTCAAATCATAATAATTGTATCATCACCCAACACGTAATAAAATAATAATGAAAGTCCATAATAACGTCAATACATGCATATACACCATCAAAAATCACATCTCATATATATCAAAAATCAATGAATGTGCCAATCATGGTATAATATAGATCCTCCCCGAAGGGTCAAAATAGTCAAAATTTCAAATACATAAGGGCTAGCCCACACTCCCTATCTCCTCATCCCCACCTCCTCTACCTGCTCCCCCAGATGATCATGCCCCACAGCCTCGTGGTGGACTCATCACTACTGACCCTCCTGACTGATCACTATGGGTCCTGTGTGATCACATACTCTTGGTGTACGATGATGCCCTCTAGTCTGCTAGCACTACCCCATGGTATAGTCCCCTATAATATGCTACCTCTCGATTTGGGATCTCTTCATGTCACTGTTGGCTGGTCAGATCTACATAGACCTATGCAAACCCTACAAGCTTAAATAGATGTTGGGCCACATCCCTCTCTCTTTGCAGTCTAACTGTGTCCACCTCTACCCTTCTCAGTCAAGTGTGGAGTGCATCCATCTCCCCATCCATCCTCTCGAACTCTTCCCTCAGTTGTCCGATGGATCCCCCACTCTTGGCCTCCTCTAAGAGTTGGTCTTTCTCATCCCTCTCCTCCCTTAGAGCTGCCACCTCCACCCGAGCCACATGTAGGCTCTCTGTCAGGTCCTCAACCTCCTCTTGTGCTTATCCACCTTGGATTGTAGGCTCGTTGTCCTGGCCTGCTCCACCGCTAGCTCCTCCTCCAAGATCCTTGTCCTCCCCTGTCCAGCCTCCAAGGTTTGTTGCTCGACCTCCAATCTCCTCTCCCTCTCCCTGGATTCATCTCTCTCCCATATGACCCTATTGTCTGCTGCCATCTGTGCATGTTCCTATGCTGGTGCCCCCTCATCCTATACCTATATGTCAAGGATGTTCATGGGATCACCCCTTTCCTCCCCTCTTGCCCCGTCTCCTGCTATTTGTCAAATCTGTGTGGTTGGTGGTTGAACTTATAACGTGACCGACTGTATCCCTCAACCCTATCCTCTCATCACTCCTCCTCTCCTCTATCGCTGACCTCCCTCTCTCCCTCCTACCGCTCCTCTATCTTCAGGACCATCATACTCCCCCCCTATAACCTCATCAATCAATGGTCGTATCTCAGCCTCCTCTAATATACTTGGAATCGTGAGTCTCGCTGGTAGGTGAGCCTCCCACCAGTACCTATAAGCTCGAGTCATACCTGGATCCTCTCCTACTCCTCTCCACTCATCTCATATCATGGTGACTGGGCCCTCCCACCTCATGCGCACCTCCAAAGGGATAATGGCCTACCCCCATATCATTTTCTCCTTGGTAATCCTCTGATATAGCTGCTCATGACCCACTATATCCTGCACATCACCAAATTGCCTCGCTACTCGATGTGGCACATAATGTTGTATAACATACACTCTCCTGTCAAACAACCACATCTCTGGCTGTGCCCAATTTAGGTGCCAATCTTCCCTCCATCTCTCACAATCCAAAAATGGCCTCCATGCGAAGACGATGAGCTCATCAAAGATCGTCCTCCAGAATCACATTGATCCAACCATAGTGTAATGGAGAAGACCCCTGTATTGGTCCACATATGGGAACCACTACCACCTATCATGTACCCCTACTGGTCATGTAATCATGATGTGATCCCATGCCCATATGTGTAAGAGAGTCAATCCTGTAGATAAACTCCAATACTCCCGGTATAGAACCAAATGCATGTCATGGTACTGTTGTCCCAGCATTAGCGCACCCTATGCATACTCCATAAAATCATGCACCATATAGTAAACACACATGCTCCATCCTATTGGGAAGCCATGTCCACTCAGATCTAGCAACACTTGTCCACTAATCAGTTCACAAATAAAGAGCACGAGACACGAAATGTGCCTAATCTGCATCACCTATCCAAGATGCATTTGTGTCCCATCCATAAGTAGCGTTTCATGCTCACACACCTCATATAGGTAATACTTTGCCCTGTCCATTTGATACTTAGGAATAATGTCATGAATGGGGATCTTCAAGATCCTCCATATGTCAAGTAAGGTTATAGAAGCCTCCCCTGTAGGCAGGTGAAATGTGCACGTCCTATTGTCCCATCTCTCCACCAATGCGGTCATCATGGCGGTATGCGCCCTGATCCTTGGCCATTTACAGATGAAACCCAAGCCCAACACACTCAATATCTCCCTCTCATCTGCCTCTAGCTGCCTGTATAGCCTCATGGTGGTAGGCCAGTGCTCACATGATGTGAGTGGCCCTAGAATCTCCTACACCCACCCAGTCAACTTCATTAGCCCTCATATTCTATCTTAACCCTATCTAATCTTATCCAATTCTAGCCTGCATCCACCCTAGCTTATTTTTGGGGCATCTACATTCCCCTTCAACCCCTTTAATCCCTATTCCCCTTCCCATTTTCCCTCCCTTTTATCCCCTAGCGCTCATGCTGATTCATTCAGTGCACGCGCTAAAACTATGGCACATGCACCATGCCACAGGCAAAGGCATTGATTTGTAGGCCTCAAGCCCCCTTTTGACCTTGTTGACCCCATTTCATGGCCCAACCAGCGCGAGCGTACTTGCTAAACACGTGCACCTAAGCTGATCCCTCTTATTCGCCCTTTGCCCACGTGTGATGGTGCTAATCGCCAGTGCACATGCTAAACCTAGGGCAAATGCATTGAAACAACGATCAATGCCTTTGCCACACTATCCTTTTAACCTTAATTATAGCCCAAATAAATGCTCTAACCTAATAAAACACAAGGTGGGGCTAGGGTACCTACTGGTCGGCCATACTCCTTGGGTCTCTAGTATCGCTGGACTCTCTGTGTGCGATGTTCGTGAATATGAATGCGCTCCATCTCTCTCCTAGGGCTTTGTGCTGTCCATGTTCTCTAAAGGTGTATGCGATAATGACCCTTCCTTGGGCCCCATGTAACTTATATTGGCCCCCCCATAGCCCTCTTTTCTCACCTTCCTCATTTTTCTTCTGCTTTCTTCACTTCTTCATCTTTTTAATTTCTTTCTTGACCCGTCATTCTTCTTTTTTTGAGAATTTTCCCAAAAAAATTTAAAAATTCTTGGTTAAATTTTTGAGGGGGCATCCACCACTCGCATCTTCATGCTGAGACATCTTTTTCTCATCTTTTACTCATCGCTAATTTTGCCGCTATGTAAAAGAGGGACAAAATCTAGACGTCCAAAATTAATTAAATTAAAGATTTAATTAATTTTATTCTTTCTACACAATTAATTGATTTAAGTATGCTATCCTTTATTCTTCTTAGAATTAATTCAAATAAATTTAATTAATCCTACTACTATAGCCCAATAATTGATTTATTAAATAAATTGATTATCCCTTATTCTTCTAAAGTCATCAAAACTAATTAATTCTTCCAAAACCCCCTTTTAGTTAATTAATGACAATTAATTAACTTAGTCAAGTTATTCCTATAAACCACTTCCTCTAATTCTTCATTAGCCTAATTAATTCTTCTAGAAGCCTACTTAACATTATTTCCTAATTTTTAATTCCTCCACTCATTCTCTCTCCTCTTGTCAAATCTCCCAACAAATCCCACTTGTCTTCTAATCTCTCATTATCCCACCTAATCATCTCCCTTATTCTTTTTTTAGTGGCTAATCCCTAAAAATTCAAAATGGAGGGGACAAGTGGACTTAGCCACCAAGTAAGCCAATAGCTATAAATGGCTAAGTCCACTTGTCCCCTCCTCACCTTCCAACCTTAAATGCAACTAATTTGGTCATTTCAAGAAATTCAAAATCTCACATTCTCCCATGTCTCTCACATTCCCAAGGAATTTTAAATTCCTTTCCCCATGCACTCCATTATTTTGAATTTTTAACTATCTTGTTCATTCCCCAAGGAATTTTTAAATCCTTCTTGTCTTCTCAATGTACTTGGGATATCTTCCCCATGTACATTATGGAGTGTGGAGACAAGAAATGCCTTTATGGAAAATCTCTTGGTCTCCACACTTTGTCCTCTCAATATTTGTGCTCCCTCTTCTTCAATCTCCACCCTTGATCCATCTTAAATCTTGTCCGTCCATTCATCCCCCTTCAAATCTATAAACTGGGGTCTCCTCCCTTTTATTTGACATCTCTAAATCAAGAAATCTTATGTTGTCATTTTATCTTTTGAAATCATCCCTTAGCATCATATTATATTCAATTTGTATCCTTTAAGAGTCCATAATCATCTCCATCCACCCTTTGAACACCCATCTTTCATCTACATCCACCATTGTTGTGCATTGGAGAGAAAACCAAATACCCATCTAGGACCAATCCAAACAAGCTAGGAAGGGGTGCATTCTTGGCTTCACCGAAGGTCTAATCAGAGGAACAAGAGATAACTCTCTCTTGCAAGGTATATGATTTGTTGGTTTAATTTTTTCACTTGATTTCTTATGTTATTTGGATTTAAACTAACAATCTAACCTTGCATTGATTTTTCCTTGGTTCACAACGATTCAATATAAGCACAAAGCTTGTGAGCTCACTAATCCAACGAGAGTTTGGAACACAGTGTATCAAGTAACAACAATGATTCAACGAAAGTTTGAATGTTGGTGACTACAAAAACAATGCCAAATTATAACCATTACACTATGTCACCGATAATTAAAAATTATTTTATTTTATTTTTGTTTGAAGAAATATAATAATAAAAAGTTATTTTACTTCAATTTATAATCTTAAGAGTTATTTTATTTTTATTTTTATTTGTATTTATTAAGAGTTATTTTACAAATTTATTTCATTTTAAAAATATATATTTATTATTAAATAGTTTTTTGTTAACATGCTTAGTCATTACATTCTATTATTTGTCATCACTTATATCTTAGCAATGTAATTATATATTTTGAATGAACCTCAAGTTTGTGAAATAATTTGATTTTTCTACAAGATCAAAATCGCATGATTAAAACATTAGATTCTTATTGTAAAGACTTGCACTTAACTTCATAAAATACCATCTAACACATAATCTTACCCAATGGCCCTTACCCTTCCAATTATTATCTCACTTCCTTCCAAAATAATGTTCTATTATCCAACCCTTACATAAATATAGCTTTCCTAATAATCCCACTTCTCAAATAAACCAAAGGAACTTTTACGAAGTCGAAAACTAAGACGTGGATTATGTTCTTGCTTCCCACCATATTTTTTTCCCCTCAAAAGTGGCAATTTTTTTAAACATAAATGAAGATTACAAAGTAGGAAAGGTCAACAACCAAGAAAAGACCAAACAATTATCTATTCCTATCCTCCCTAACTAATTGCACTAGCATATGAGAGAAGTCCAAACTCAATTGTCCCCTATCTGAAATATTCCAAGCTTGCATTCCATCAAATGCTCATTTTTTCTAGACAATCCACTACTCTATTCCATTCTATAGGAATATGAAAAAAAGTAACAAAGTTGAAAGACATACTCAACTATAGAATTTGTCGAATAACCATGGCTAAATGTCAATTAGTATCATCCGAATGTTGCTAGTTCAAGATATGCACCACCACTTGTGAATTAGATTCATGGATAATTGTTTCTAACCAAGAGCACAACCTCTCTTTATTGCATACAAGATAGCAAGGGCCTCCATGAAATTATTTGTATGAAGCCTCTTATAAAGAGAAACTAAACAAACCCAAAGCTATCTCTACCAATACCATCTATAAGTTATATTTTGATAAAACCTCTAGATTCAAAATTGATGGTTATGTTAATAATTAGTCTAGAAGCCAACAAGGCATCCAATATTTATTCAAGAGTGTGTGATTCTCATGTAGACACACAACTTAAGAGAAAGGTATATAACAAGCTTAAGGTTATTTTTTATCTAAAATCAATGAAAATCAAGTGAACTAGAGTAAGGGAAATCACAAAAAGCCCAATCCAATTGACAAAATGAAACATAACATCAATGAAAAAAGTGGAATTGAAATAAAATTAATTAAATATCCCTATTGCATAAATGCATGTCGCTTCCATTGTCCTTCTTAATCCTACAAAATGTTCTCTCTCAGAGTTGTGAAATTAACATGCATTAACACAACAAGAATTCGAAGATTGTGATTACTAAAAATGGAGGATTGATTCTAGATGACATGTAAAATTAGTGTAAATTCATTAAAATCAATTACACAAACATCCAATGAAGCATTGCATGAAAGAGTAAAAACACAAATAAAAAAATTAAAACACTCTCTCAAATCACCTCATTGCTCTCTATTCTTTTGGACCTCACGTGTTCATATGAAAGCTCTTAGATGCATGATATTTGCAAGATGACAACTCAAGAATTGGGAATATGATTCAATGATAAGATCTATGATGATGAAAAATGCAATTCTGAACTATTATGCAATGAAATCCATATTTGAGATGCCAAATGATACTATGCTAAACTAATTAAGATGCAAAGATAATTATGCTAGAGATTATGCTATGATTGTTGATAATTCTCAAAATGCTAAGAATGCTAAAGATGCCAAAGAGTAAAAACATAAATAAAACACTCCCTCAAATTGCCTCATTGCTCTCTATTCTTAAGGACCTTATGTTACTACTTATTAAGTTGCCATTAGTTTTATATCCAAAGTCATTCTATATACTCTAGTCGGTTACTACTATCAAAATATTCAATTGGTAAGCACAGAGCAGTCGGTTATAGAAGGAAGTAGTCATAGAGCCTAGTATACACCGAGCTGTCTATCGAGTAACATTCTATGTCTACCGAGCAACAATAATGATACACCGAGTTGATATACACCGAGTGAAATGTTTTACCAGATTCATTGAACCTAGACACACATGTGGAAACATGTTACAAGATCGAGGAGCAAAAGAACCGTTATCACATTGGAAATTGCACTTAAGGATTGTGTATGATTTTGAGGTCATCTAACCAATGAAATATTTTGTATAGTTATTCATTTGATAAATCATGTTTGTAAGATCGAAGCAATGAACCAGATCACCGAAATAAGAGATCTATTTATACAGCATGGATTGAGTTCAGATAGAGATAGAAAAGAGGTGTATGAAGCAAGACATGTGTGATGCATAAGAAAGCACTGAGTGTTATGACTGTTATAGAGACACAGAGGTCACCGAGAAGCATTTCAGAGAACAATCAAGGTACAAAGTAAACAGAAGGGTTTACCGAGTTACTTTATGGGTTACCAAGGTATGCTATAAGCAAGGTAATCTCATTTTGAGCACATAGAATCTTCTATAACATTCTAGATGTAAAGTTGTAGATATTTGTAAAGATTTTATTGTATTATTTTGAAGTTGTAAGAGAAACCTTTAATAGGGTAAAAGACTCTAACAAAGTCTATAAATTGTAAAGCCTATAACCAGGTGCAACATTTAGATTAAGTGTTGTAAAATCCTTTAGCAAGGTAGATCTAATGATCTTGATACTCCTAATAGGGTAAGCTATCAAAAATAGCTGAACATGTAGCTCTAACTGATCAACCTTTATTATTGCAGTAGTGAAGTTGTGGGTGCCATCCCCACCGCAATTTTTCTCTTTAACCAAGAGTTTTTGTGTAACCAAAATATATGTGTTATGGAGTGAACCATGTATGATTGTTATTTATTTGTTTTAGCTTTATGTTATGTTACAACAGTTTTTGGTTTATGCATAACAGTAAATTTATTGTTCAAGAAAGGATTTGAAGTACTGATTCACCCCTCCCCTCTCAGTAAATTAGTTTTCCATATTGGGCCTAACAATTAGTATCAGAGCTTCAATCTTGGAAAAGGGTTTGACAGCCTAAAGAGAAAGATCTTATCAATGGAAGGATATAAACAATCTCGGAGAATTGTGTATCTACAAGAAGAGTTGGATCATGCTAATAAAGTGATTGCAGACATGCAAAGACAAATGCAAAAATCATTGAAAGTGAGAAGAAGATTATCTGACGATTTACATGACTCTCAAGAGCTAGTGGAACAAATTGAAACATCATTTGAGAACAGTATATTTGAAGAGACTAAAGAGATGCTTGGACAACTGAAAGAAAAGAACAAAGCACTGACTAATCAGCTAAAAGCAATGAAAAGAGGACATGAACATTTTAGCACACAGATGATTGATAATCTTGATGCATTGAGGACAGCCGAGGATAAAGTAAGAGATCTAGAAAGAGAAAAACAATAGCTTGAAGCATTAGTATCTGAAAAGAATGATGAAATCACAGGGTTGACTGGAATTCAAAGTAATCTGTCAGATCAATTAGGTTATGCACATCATGAAGAAAATCTGAAAGATGATGAGAATCAAGCATTGAAACTTGAAGTATTAAGGTTGACCGATGAACTTGAAACAAAGAAGAAATCCAAAGAAACACTGAAGAAAAGTTATGAAGCATCAAAGATGTTGGATGAGCAACTAAATACAAGAAGACCCAACAAAGATGCAGGACTCGGTTACAAAGGAAAAGACTCGACCGAGAAGGGAATCTACACTACCGAAAGAGGAGAATCATCAAAACAAGTTGGAAATAAGAAGAACATCAAAGGAAAGAAGCCTATTTGTAACTACTATGGAAAACAAGGACATACTGCTAATATGTGCCAAATCAGAAAAGGTAAGCAACCAAATGTCATTAGGTCTAATAGTTATTGTTACAATTGCAATAAGTATGGTCACACATCTAACCAATGTAGGACAAATTCTGTTAACAATTATCAAAAGGAAAAATTCAAAGGGTTTTGTAAAAACTGCAATAGATATGGACATAGTAGCGAGAAGTGTTGGTTTAAGGAAAAGAACTATATGTGGTTTGCACACCAAGCAAATGCTAGAGGTTACCAAACTCACACAGATCCTTACCGATAATATTCTGTAGTACCATGGGATTACAATACAAGGATATGGTGTGAATGTTGTGGAAGACATGGACATATGAGTGCCAACTGCTTTATAAGGTTTGGAATGAACAACCGAAGATCATTGAAAAATCCTGGTATGGCATGTTTTCATTGTCACAAAGTTGGACACTTGGCTAGAGATTGCAGAGATCAACCTAGAGGAGACATTGAGGAAATAAAAGACAAATTATAGATGATTTGCAGAAAGAAGGAAATTGTGTCAAATGAAGAAAACACCTTACCTACCAAGTTAGGTGCACCTATTCCAAATTAATTGGTAAAGGTACGAAGGGACTGCATTCTCTCAAAGGTCAAATCTTAATAGTTCCTATTTCATCTTGTACTTAATTCAAAATTTGCATAATTAAAGATGCATTAGAAAATTTGAAATTTTATCAAAGTCTTTTAGAAGACTGTCAAGTCGATAAATGCAGAAAGTTTGGTTACTCGGTAAAAGCATAAAAAGAAGGAGTGGTACCAAGTGTATTTAATGTTTTCTGACCTAACAACATGAAGCCCGATGAGGTACAATGAATACTTAAATCTATTGCGCAGTCATTTTTCACTCACCAAGTTTTCAAGAAAGTAGAGCAAAGCGAATCAAAGGCGATCAAACCTCCTTCGAAGCAAATTCAAAGATCCAGAAGCCCGTTGTTGTTAAGAACATCGAAAAGGCCTCACTAAAATACTCTCTAACTCCCAAAGTTGCATCTGAACTGGATGACAAAACTGCATTTTCACTCATTTCAGATAGGGTTTTACTAGTTGAGGATGTCAGATTCTTCACTAAGTGTCGAGTTGAGGAACTAGGTCATGTTGAGATCAAAGACACATATGATGAATTGTGTACCGCTGGTAAAATGGATAGCAAATATGAACACATCAAAATCAAGGGATTGACCGAAGCCCTAACCTATCCCCGTGTCTTCAAACCCCAATGGGTCAAGTTTGTTCTAAGAAGAGTTCATGATGACTTCATGTGGCTAGAAGAGAAACCGTTTAGAATCACCAAGGAAATCATTCATTTGATCACCGACTACCCTATTTATGATCATACTCGAGCTCAGAAAATGATATCATAGAAGGAATTGATCAGTTTAACCGGAGTAGAATCTGATTGCAGGGGACTGAAATTGAACAATGTCACAAATGCAGAGCTAAAGTTTGCCATTAGAGTAATAGATTATTGTTTCTTCCAATCGGCAAGGGAAAACAGTGTACCCTGTGCAGCAGTCGACTTAGCATATAAAATTGTGAAGAAAGACATGAAAATTGATTTATGTGAGGTATTGTTGAAAAACCTATTTGAGAATCTCAATACCATAAGCCAAAGAAGAACAATTCGGCTAATACACTAAAATTTGGATCACTTCTGGTATGCATGTTTTTCTATTTTGAGAAATTCTTTCCATTAGTCGATAAAGTTGTTTGGGAGCTACACCGACCAATCACCCATCAAATCAATGACTTCATCAAGAAGCTAGGTGATAATTTTAATGATATTATGGATGATTATTTCAGCAAGTTTCAGGAGAAGATGCATAACAGATATAGAATTCCACCCAAGTTAATGGAGAGATACAAGGATGACATATGTTTTGAAGTGGACACTAATTACTGCTATGTTAATGCTATGGAACCGAGAACTCAATATTTGCCACCTATGGGTTATGAGATTGATTTTGACATCACACAATAGTAGATAGATGCTTTTCTTACATTACCAAGGCATGCTACTGAGCTGAGGTATGGAACATATGAAGAAGTGAAGGAAAAAGTAAAAACAAGAATTGTAGTACCCAAGGCTACAAGGAAGGCAACAAAAATGATCAAGGTATTAATGGAGAAATTTGGAGAAGGTTCTTCCTCCACACCTATCAAGGGCACTATAGTAATCACCGAAGAGGAATCTAAAGCCCAAGAGGCAGCTATAACACTGAGCACTGAATTGCCTAAAGGGAAAGTTTTGAAAAGAAAGAAACAGGATACATCAAAAGTATCATTGACTCCTCCAGCAAAGCGACCTAACACAAGAGCATCTATAGCATCACCGAGTAAGAAACCAAAGAATGTTGCCACACCAAAGGTAACAAAAGACTACAAGAAATCCACTCGGAGACTCATTTTGGCTAAAGAGTCTAGTGACACTGAATCTGAAGACAAAAGTAAATTTCAGATTGTCAAGAGCAAAAAGGTAAATGTACATAGTGTTGACAATTTTTGTACTAATCTAAAGCAATATGGTGGATTTGGAGCATTCAGATATGTTAAGTATGAATCCGGATCTGATGATGAAAAGAGACAAATAGAAGAAGTTGTCATCTTCACACTATTGAAATTCTGATTGGTCCCATTGGAAGTATCTAAATCTCTTCCAAATGAATTATATTTGCATATTGACAATAGGTGGAAGTATGCCATTGACTTAGAGAAATAGATGAGAGAAAGAAGTTTGGTACATCTTTTTCCAGACATGTCGGTAGATGAGATCACCGAACATCTGAAAAAATTGCCACACAAAATTCGTAGTCAAGCAAAGAGCCTTGAAATTGATGAATGGCCTTTACTTGGATGTAGAGAATGAGACCAAAGAAAAATGGCAGGAAATATTTCAAAACAAGAATGATGGTGAGCAAGCTGAAGTTGAAATAGTTGATGTCACCGAGCAAGATCCCGATATCACCGAGCAAGACCTTGCTGACACTATACAAGTTGATGAGGATATCATGGACACTGAGGCACGAGAATAAGAAATGATAGAAGGGAATGCTTATGCCCAACTTGTATCCAGTGAATCAGTTTTGGAACAAGTTCAACCCTATCCTCCAGTCAATCAACCTGTTTCAACCGAGGCCCCTCAGGATACGGAACAAGGCATAGAAGGTCACAAGTCAACAATAGGAGAAGCTACTTCTCAAGAACAGACCTCTCAAGATCCATCTAGCACTGAAAATGTTACAACTGAGACACCAAGCTCAGAGACACCAAAGGACACTACAGAGGCTAAAGAAAACGACCAAAGTGTTGCCTCTACCGAGCAACCTACCGAGGGTCACCAAGCCTCACAAGCCATTGTCTTAGTTTAACCAGTGAAAGGTAAAGAAAAGAAGATAAAAAAGCATAGTTTCAAATTAGATTTGTCAAAACCAATAGTGTTGCCCAATGTTGATATATCCAAATTAAAAGGGTAAGCACTCATTGAATTTGGTGAACTATGCAAAGCCAAAGCTAAACAGGAGAAGCAAATGGCTATTCAAAAGAAAAATAAAGTACTTCAGAAGGTGAAAGCACTCTTAACTGATATGCTACCTGAAGCAATAGTGACAAAAGATGTCGCCATCCACATTCAACTAGATGAACTCCTAACCAAGATAGAGACATCTGGAGTAGATGCATCTGAATATTTGAGCAAGTTAAAGGACAAGGAGCTCACTACTAAAATGATTGAAGAGGTACAGAAAGCTATTGCTATTGGCAAAGTTAAACTTGTCAAATTTATTGCTGAGTTGACCCCTCAACTCAAGCACATTCTTTATTTATTTCAGAAACTCTGTACATTATCTCTATTCATTAAGGACATCAAAAATAAAATAGAAGTAATTGAGAAAGAGATCACCGATCTCTAAAATAAGTTGACCACTAAGCCAAATTCCATTCAGATTTTTATACAAAGCTACAAAAGCTCATGGCTCACCAATTGGAACTAAGGAATGAAGAACACAAGACAAGGATGGACATAATGACACTTCAAACATTATTCATTCCTCATCTTTCATCCATCCAAGAATAGATCAACAAGGCTACCTCCCTATCCACTTAACAAGAGGGAAGCACCTTAGATGGACTAATCTCCTTGTTAGCTGACATTATAGCTTAGAATTCACTCATGGACAGTGTCAAGGATGCCCTCTCTGCCGCACTCACTAATGCCAGGACAAAGTACAAATCCATTTTTGACCAGTTGCCACCACCGAATGGTAACTAAGTTTTGATGTTTGTCAAAAAGGGGGAGTGAGTATAGCATCAAAGTACCAAAGAGGGAAGTGTAGTATACAGGGGGAGCATACCGAGTAGAACAGAGTATGTGCACAGTCAATTTTGATAGGGAACAGAGAGCTGAGTAGTGAACCGAGTAGTCATCACAGAACATTGATCATTGAGCATGAAAAATTAGAATTTAGTACAGTATATTGATAAGGGGAGTATATCTGAATCATATCATTTTGTTGACTAATGTATACATTGTCTGTTTAGTCAAATTTTGCAAGTATATAGATTTTTGAGCTATGACTTTGAAAGTAGTTTTGTCAAACATCTCAACTAATGTCAAAAGGGGAGATTGTTACTACTTATTAAGTTTCCATTAGTTTTATATCCAAAGTCATTCTATATACTCTAGTCAGTTACTACTACTAAAATATTCTGTCCGTAAGCACAGAGCAGTCAGTTATAGAAGGAAGCAGTCACAGAGCCCAGTATACACTGAGTTGTCTACCGAGTAACATTCTATGTCTACCGAGCAGCAATAATGATACACCAAGTTGATATACATCGAGTGAAATCTTTTACCATATTCATTGAACCTAGACACACATGTGGAAACGTGTTACAAGATCGAGGAGCAAAAGAACCGTTATCACATTGGAAATTGCACTTAAGGATTGTGTATGATTTTGAGGTCATCTAACCAATGAAATATTTTGTATAGTTATTCATTTGATAAATCATGTTTGTGAGATCGAAGCAATGAACCAGATCACCGACATAAGAGATCTATTTATACAGCATGGATTGAGATCAGATAGAGATAGAAAAGAGGTGTATGAAGTAAGACATGTGTGATACATAAGAAAGCACCGAGTGTTATGACTACTACAGAGACACAGAGGTCATGGACAAGTATTTCAAAGAACAGTCAAGGTACAAAGTAAACAGAAGGGTTTATCGAGTTACTTTTTGGGTTATCGAGGTATCCTATAAGAAAGGTAATCTCATTTTGAGCACATATAATTTACTATAACATTCCAGATGTAAAGTTGCAGATATTTGTTAAGATTTTATTGTAATATTTTGAAGTTGCAAGAGAAACCTTTAACAGGGTAAAAGACTCTAACAAAGTCTATAAATTGTAAAGCCTTTAACCAGGTGCAACATTTAGATTAAGTGTTGTAAAATCCTTTAGCAAGGTAGATCTAATGA
Source organism: Cryptomeria japonica (assembly GCF_030272615.1). Taxonomy (NCBI): domain Eukaryota; kingdom Viridiplantae; phylum Streptophyta; class Pinopsida; order Cupressales; family Cupressaceae; genus Cryptomeria; species Cryptomeria japonica. The sequence goes on along the minus strand of NC_081407.1, from coordinate 746,115,880 downwards.
TCTTGATACTCCTAACAGGGTAAGCTATCAGAAATAGCTGAACATGTAGCTCTAACCGAGCAACCTTTATTATTCTAGTAGTGAAGTTGTGGGTGCCATCCCCACCACAGTTTTTCTCTCTAACCAAGAGTTTCTGTGTGACCAAAATATATGTGTTATGGAGTGAATCATGTATGATTGTTATTTATTTGTTTTAGCTTTATGTTATGTTACAACAGTTTTTGGTTTATGCATAACAATAAAGTTATTGTTCAAGAAAGGATTTGAAGTACTGATTCACCCCTCCCCTCTTAGTACATTAGCTTTCCACATTGGGCCTAACACCTTACATGTTCATATGATGGCTCTTAGATGAATGATATTTGCAAGATGACAACTGAAGAAATGAGAATATGATTCAATGCTAAGATCTATGATGATGAACAATGCAATTCTAAATTATTATGACAAATGCAATGAAAGCTCCATATTTGAGATGCCAAATGATACTATGCTAAGCTAATTAAGATGCAAAGCTAATCATGCTAAGATTGTTGATAATTATCAAAATGGTAAAGATACCAAAAAGGGGGGTTCTCTTGGCTAAAATCGGGACCACTTATAGATGTTTCAAGGCCAAGGCTAAGGTGTCATGAATGAATAATTATGATTTGATCTGGAGATATCAACGGTTCAAAGTGAAGAAGTTGGAGAAGAGGTTGAAGGAGAAGACACATGTCTTTACTAGAGAGAAAGGTGTTAAAGGATTTCCACCAAGTACCCACAAAGAGGCAAGTGGGAAGGATAGGAGGGACAAGTGGAAAAGGTGCCATGTGTCCTCAAGGGAGAATGCACAACCCATAGGAAGTTAGGATGAGATGGTTAGAGAGGATAGAATTGGTTAACCTATTGTTAGGCTTGGGGGTTGGTTAAAAATTAGGACACGTGTCCAATTTAAATAAAAAATTCAAATTTAATGGGGAGGGAATAATTAAGTAAACAAATTCATTAAATCCATTTATTTAACTAGGAAACAAAAGAAATAGAATTAAGATGGGATGAATTAGGAAAATGAACTATATAAACGAATTATTAACTTTATTCATATAGTAGAAGAATAAAGACTTTAATGAATTAAATATCTTTGCATTTAATTAATTTATCTCTAGATCAAATTTTTAGTGTATACATTTTCCCCCCCTTTGAATCGATGTGTGACAACGCATCGGTTCAAACAAAAATTCAATCGATGCCTAAGACACACTGGATACTGATAAAAATGTTGCTATTTGCCTCAAACTCCAAAAATTGCATGTTAATATGTGTATGCCCCCTTGGGAGGGAATCAAAGAATTTGACTATTTTTAGGATTTTTTTAGAAATTTTAGAAATTTTTTATGATATTTTTATTTTGTGCCAATTTTCAAAATTTTAAATATTTTGGATTGATTCATCTCGCGATAGAGGGAATAAAATTAAATGGGTTTGAAAATTTTATTAATTTGAAAAATAAAAACAATACCACTTAATTCACTTTTTCATTTACCATTCACCTCATTAGTATTTTGAAAATTTGAGATTTTGGAGCTTTCAGAGAACATGGTGATCCCTCGACAAAACCATCGATTTGAGTGCACGCGACGATATCAATGACCTCCAGAGTATGGGCCTCCGGTATGTAAATTGAGAAACCTTCTTGTGTGATTTTTTTAATAATTTTTTTGCATGTTTTTCGGACTTTGCTATGGATTTTTATCGATTTAGCATTTTTAAGGTCTGTTCTAGATTTTTTAATTAGGTTTTTAGCGTTTTAAACTATTTTAGCACTCCTAGTCTGACATTTAGCGTTTTAGGTTTTAGTTGTAGCGTTTTCACTTAGTTTAGCATTTTTGGTTTTAGATTTAGTATTTTCTTGTCAACATTTTAGTGGTTTTGATGAATTTAGCATTTATGGTCAGTAGTTTAGTGTTTTAGGGTGGCATTTTGGCGTTTTTGGTGATTTTGTGTTTAAAGTCATAGGTTTAGTGTCTTCAGTTTCTGTTTTAGCACTATGAGTTATTGTGGCATTTTAAGCAAATGTTTTAGTGCTATCAGTCATTAGATTAATGTTTTAGGTTTTTTAGCTCTCCCTGCCTCTTTTTCAACGTTTTAACTAGGCAGTCTAGCATTTTGATTAAAATGTGATTTTTAGTCCTCTTGTTTGATTGATTTTGATTAGTCTTGATTACCGTGATGTCGGTAAGTTAATAGGATGAATGATAGGATGAATGAGATTTGATGTTAAAATCCCAACGAGATTGATTGAATCTCACATGAGCTGAGTAGATTGATAGATTAATTGATAGATAGATTGATAATTCAAAACCGATATTGTGATTTTGATATGATAATAGGTAGACTTAGGTGTTCTTCAGTCTCGGGAGAGATTCCCGAAGACCTAGCAGTTGATACTGTGCCTTAGATAGGTGGAGCTTGATCTTATTTATAGATGTGGACTGTCTGCGTTGATCGATATGCCCTGGTATATGATCAACTGGGGTTCATTGACCATCTTAGCTGAGAGGTGGCACAGTGAGCATAACACCTTCCACCTACCTATCGATGAGTTTATAGTGACGCTAGAGGACGTGTACAAGATCTTGTGGATTCCTGTGATGGGTGATCTTGTGATCTACGATTTGATTGAGCAGGGTGGTATTGATACCTTGAGGAGGACTTTTCAGGAAGACCAAATTTGTGGATATGACATCCCTTGGTAGGATATGCTCGATTTGTCCTATGGTCCACTTCCTTCTATTCTTGCCAGACTCATTGGAGGATTCCTTTGTCTTGATCACAGGTCAAAGGGATTATCAGTAGGTTGGGGTCATCTATTAGAGTAGATGATCACACAGGGCACATGATTCTCCTAGGGTTCCTGCATGTTGGCTCACCTATATCATGATCTGCACAAGGTGGCATATCTTGGATCTACTAGCTTGTTAGTAGGAGTTACTTCATTATAGTTATGGGCTTGGGAGCACCTGGCCATCACTAGATGATTGGTACATAAGGATCGACCAACAGGGAGACCATATATCTATGGTTATACAAGTGTGCTTTCCCAGTGAAAGGTGGGCAAACTTGAGTAGTGGCGGTAAGAATTAGATGACCTTGATATAATTATCTGAAGGTCATACTAAGATTGAGAGCCATGGATGGAGGATAGAGTCGAGATGCCTCATGTGCTCTCTTCCCGATACCTTATTGGTTCCAGTCAATATGTTATTGAGTACTTCATTGTGACACGAGTGCTGAGGCAATATGACAGAGTACATGGACCTCCATAGGGTACAATACTCTATGCGTGGAGATGACATGATGTGGCTGACTAAGGGCCTACCATTTCATGTTATGTATCCTATGGAGAGTACATGACACTTGGAGCACAAGATTGATATTATATGCTAGGTACCATTGATCCTATGATTACCACAAAGTATGCACAATACCTTGCTGCATACCCTTTCCCTCAGTTATCAGACTTGGATGAACCAGTCCTAGCCTTTGAGGATGGTGAAGATATACTGCCACATAGAGCACCTAGGCAGAGGGGAGATGGAGGTGAGGGTGGACAGGGAGGTGGAGATGGATGAGATGGTAGAGATGGGGGAGAAGACGGGGGACAAGGAGGAGATGGAGGTGGCGGTGGTGGCTTAGTAGCAATGGTAGGAACAACTTGGGCCAGTAGTTCGAGGCCACATAGAGAGTTACCCACTGGTTGGGAGACATGGGTGGTTTTCCATAGGTGGTCTGGTGAATAGGTAGAGAAGGTGCAACATGCACCACAACAAGTACCTTAGGATGCACCCTAGAAACCTAGAGAGATATAGACTAGAGTGTCATCCCACCAGTAAGAGGCATAAATTAGAGGTTTGCAGAGCTCAGTGCAGTAGTTGCAGGGGCGGGTGACACAGTTACAGGGCCAACTGGCCTAGACATAGGCACAAGTGCAGACTTTAACCGCAAATAGAGTGAGATGCTACAATAAAGAGATATATGCAAGCCTAGGAGCTGATACAAACTTTGCAATAGATATCCACTCAAGGGCTCACTCGAGATACTATGATAGTGTAGACACCTAAAATTGTCCAGTCTAATTAAATAAATATTTTATTTATTTAATTATTTTAGTCTAATTCTCCTATTAATTGAATAAATCCTTATTTATTTAATTAATTCATTTATCCTCTTCTAGCCTTATTTCTCATTTAGATAAATACATTTCTTTATTTAAATTCCCCTTTTCCTAAATTAAATAAATATCTTATTTATTTAATTGATCCCACTTCTTCTATTAATTAAATAAATCTTTATTTATTTAATTAAGTCATTAACCTTTTCCACCTATGACACATGTCATTCATCTCTTAATTCATACACTACCTACCCCTTTCATTATTTTATTATTTCTTTTACCTACCCTCTAATCATAGTCGACCATTTATCTTTTACACCTCTCAATCTTATCCCTCCATTTCATATAGTGTCTTCTATATAAGGAGGTGCTTCCTTCATTATCAAACCCTAACAAATCATTCTAATCAATCTAACTACTTGATCAATTGACTACTTGGCATATGTGATCCTACTTGCAACCACATTCCATTCTTTGTTGAGCTCTTGTGCATATAAAATCTGAGAGAAAATATATCAAGCAAGATCAATGGAGATAGGAAGAATGGAGATCCAAACCCTATTGGACATGTGATGGTATAATCTTTGTGATTTCATTTGATTTGCATTGTCTTAGGTAATCTTCATATGTTATGGTGGATCTTTGTTGTTGTTAGGCTAGGGTTTTGTGGTTGAATCTATTTAGCCTTTCAATATCATTATTATTGTTATCCATTTTCACCATATACAGATAGATCTTGCATATCACTCTAGATGAGAAGAGTACTACTGGGGTCTCTATTTTCAGGTTGTACCATCGAAGAGATGAGAAACCTCACATGTTCAGAGCACTAGGCTTGGGGGATCGCACCAGAAAAAGATTTAGAGCATTGCAGTCCCTAAGAGGGATCCAAGTGGTCCTTCAAGTGGCGGTGCTAGACCCACTAATTTTGGGGAGAGTTCACTCATCGCCGCACCTGATACATTGAGATATTGTGACATGATACAACTGATTTTGTTTACACTCTTTGAGACATTTGATGATTCCTACCATTCATTTTTGTGATGTATCTCTCATATTGTTTTGATATCACTGTATACTGAATATTGATTCCTTTTTGGCTATATGAGATGCAGTCTATGCTTGATGAGATTCCTACATGGTCTATATGCTGTTATGATGTGATGGATGTCCATATTTACATTATGGATGCACTTATATTTTCATGCTCTATATGGTCTATATGATTTACATGGTGAATGTATGCATTTATTTACTTATCTAGATGATCTTATGGTATGTGGTTTATGTGTTCACTGATTATGAGATACATTTTATGATGATGTTGTTTATGATTTTTCTATACTCATGTAAATATTTATGTCATGCAATCTTATAATGTTATGATGCTTTATACGATGCAATACATTTTTGTGATGTTGTAATTTGATGGATAACATGCAATAATTATTGGCATATGAAATCAATGATGACAGATATATACAATGAAGAATATGCCATGGTTACTAATATGTGATGGTTTATGCACATGTACATGATAATGACATGAATGATAGTGAGCATAATAATGTAGATGATGAATGTATGCAATAATGACATGTAATTTGATGTATGAATTTATTTATATGCTATTGATATACAATGAAATGTAATGTGCACGTAATATGTTATGATATACTAAATTATGAATGGAATGCATCAGTTCATTTCATGGATGCACTGATCTAATATGATACTATATATGATGACTATTTGGATGCCATTATACATAGAATGATTAATGCATCTATATGTGAAATGAATCTAATGATAACGAAATGTTAAAAAATGAAATATTATGTAGATGGAATGATTGTTTTTTTTATGTCCAATATACCCAATCCCTTAATATGCGAGATGACACCATTTGAAACCTCAGCCTTGTAGAAAATCATGTCTAGCCTAATTATGTAACATGAATGCAATACGAAAGCAATCTAATCTAAGTATGAAAAGATGCAACCAATGCAATACTATCATTAGACCGGTCACTTGATCATGCTTCTTATCATCATTGAGCCTTTTAAAATGTTGTAAGCTAATACAAACATCAATGCTATAATTTAACCATGATGACCTGGGTATCGCTTACATAGATTTTGATATTGCAAGTTTATACAAACATCGAGGTATGATAAAACCAAGATGAATTGAGTAATTCTTGCATGCAAATAAACATAAGTTACTGATTTCCTATGCAAACCCAAAATGTCATCAATGATATTTGGTTGATCATGTCCCATGCCAAATTTCCATAGTAGTAATGATTAACTGACAATCAATAGACAAAGAAAAGATCATGCTCTGTCCTTGCTCCTCTAAGTTAAGACATCCTTGAGTTAGTCGAGAGTTCAATTTCAAAAATCAAGATGCAACAATTTGAACATTCAGGCTAGTGTTTCAATCATGATTTAGAAGATATCATCCATTGATATTTGTTTGTTTGATGTTAAGTTTGATTTTGATACTTGTGCTCGATGTTCAATGTTAGATTTTTTGATCTTTGGTTTTATAAGTATTGTGTCGTTGTTATTTGTTTGTTGCATTGAAGCTCAATGTAGATTGTTGCTGACTAGGTTCATGATTTTGCCCCCAGTCCGTTTATTGTGGGTGTATACAATGATGCAAACCATGGTGAGAACGTACACATGATGCCTAATTAGATACAAGAGACCTTATTATGGTTATGTACAATGGTAATGGATGGATGACAGTAGAAAAACCGGTGACCAAATAGATGGAAGATCTAACTAACAAATAGCATTTGTTTCTTGGTTTTCACTATTTGTTTTTATTGCACTTTTTCTCATATTTGATTTTTTCTTGTATTTTTCAATTTTTTTGTATTTTTATATTTTTTTCTATTTTTGTTTTGTATTTTTCTCTTTTTATTTTGTATTTTTTAGATATAGAACTTTTTCAGATGCAGGCTATTTATGGGTTTCTTGAGCTGATTTGCCTGTGGTGTGGATAACTGATAGGCATCAGACCCATATGAAGTTGTGACGATGAAAGGACCCAACCAATTCGGCTCAAACTTCTTTTTCTTTGCTCGGTCCTACTAATTGCATGGATTCTCTTTTAGCACAAGATCACCTACTTGAAACACCCTAGGCTTAAACTTGTAATTGTAACTCCATGACATTCGTTGTTGGTATGATCTCAAGTGGTCACAAGCATTTTGGTGACATTCTTGTAACAATTCCAATTCTTGTAACCTGGACATTCATTGTTCTTCATCTAGAATGAGGACTTTGAGTGGTACGTATAAAGAAGGTATCTCCACTTCAACATGAAATATTTCTTATGATCCATAGACAAGGGAACAAGGTGTGGCACCTATGTGTGTGTGAATACTGGTATGATACGCCCATAGAGTAGGGTTGAATTGAACATGCCAATCTCTGTCAACATCATTAATTATCTTTTTCAAGATTTTCAAAATTGTTTTATTGGATGTTTCTGCTTGTCCATTCCCTTGTGGATAGTGTTGGCATTTTGCATATAGATTGCATTAATGATATGTTGTCATTGATGACAATTGAACCGGTGAATGATATTCATGATATTGTTGATGTTATTGTTGTTATTGTTGTTGTCTTGTAACCAGTATGCTAAACCTTGAGGAAGATGGTGTAAACCGGTATATGGTAATTTGTAAGATGAACCGGTGTAAAGGGTTAAACCTTTCTATGTTATGTAACCGATAAACCTTACCATTTGTTTTTTGTTAAACCCTAATAGATCACGTTTGTTGGTTTAAGATCTAATGTTGAGCGGTAATGATGGAAACACGTGTGATCATTGTATGAGGATTAGTTCAGATTGATTTGGGGTGTTTGTTTTCTTGGAAAGGAGCAAAGTGGATTGCATCTAATGCATAGCGCGTGATGAGTTACAAAGTCCAATGAAGCGGTGATCATAGAGCGGTTGGAATTTTCTTAAAGAATGTGAAGAGATTGTTATGATTTCTAACAGTCAAGATTGTACCGACATGTTTGTAATCTCAATGATGAGAATTAGGTTTTGGTTGTGTTACCGACCTAGTTGATTTGTATTTAAGGTCGATGATATTGTTTTATAAAGTTGTTGGCAAAGTTGACAAGATTGAAAGAAACTAGTTGAGTGTGTGGTTGCCTAACCGGTGGATGGATCTGCAGTTTGAGTAAAGGCAGATTGAAGCTTAAGAAGGATCTAATCAAGCATATGTAGTGCTATTTAGATAGATCAATAAAACCTGTTGTTTTCTAACAATTACAGTAGAAATTGAAATCCCCTAACCGGGTAAGCTCTAACAAGCTTGGTTACTTTCTAAATCGTCTAAAAAGGTGGTCCATTAGTTTGGATTCTCAATTCCTCTACTAAGGTTACTCCTAATAAGGTATTGTGCTTTTCATCAAGGTATATTTATAAATCCCTTAATCGAGTGATTCCTAACCAGAATTAGTTCTTAATAGGACTTATTGTAAAAGCTTTGACAGGCTTGGCTCCTAATAGGGAAAGCTTCAAAAGAGTTCAGATAGCTATCCTTGTGAGTCTCATCTCACCATGGTTTTTACCTATTTGGGTTTTCCACTTATAAATATTTGTGTCAAGTGGTGATTGCTTTTGTGGTTACGATCTTATTTATTGATTTGATTAACTACTTAAGTATTCTGATAAGGCATGATATTTGGAAGCATTGAGAGATGAATGTGTTGACATATGATTAAGCATTTTTTATGTTTACAAGATTGAAGTTTTTTACTGTTAAGTTGTCATAACATTTAAACCAGTTGATGTTGGTTGATGTTGAGTATTGATCTTGATAAGTGAAAGTTTACTTTGTGAGTTTGAATTTGAGTTTGGGAGTTTGTATCAGTTTTTAAGTATACTCATTCACCCCCCCTCTTAGTATTCTACCTGATACTTATTCTTTCATCATACAATTAGATAGTATGGTGTGGATAACCTATGATGGATCAGAAACTTCTCACAAAGCTCTTGTACATATTGATTCTTAAAAGTTCATCCATTGTTAGTGATGATGGTCATAGGAATACCATAGTGACATATGATATAATTTAGAATGAAAGTGGCTATTTGTTTTCCCATGACATTTGCAAGAGGTACTGCTTCAATCCATTTGGTAAAGTACTCAATAGCCATGAGAATAAATTTGTGACCATTGGATGAAGGCAGATGAGTTTCTCCTACTAGGTCAAGACCCCATTAACAAAAAGGCCAAGAAGTGGCTAATGCATAAATCTCTTGAGTTGTTGTGTGTATGAGATTTCCATGGATTTGACACTACTTGCACTTTTTGGTGAACTAGAAATAATCTCTCTCCATAGTTGGCCAATACTATCCCAATCGTATGAGTTTATTTGAGAGAGTAAGACCACTTGAATGATTACCTAAGATATCATTATGAACTTCATTTAAAATCTTCTCAGATTCTTCCTAATCAAGGCATCTAAGGAGAGTACCATCCAGATCTTGTCTATAGATTGTATCCACAACAATAATGTAATGAGTGGATTATCAAATAAAATTCTTCTTTTGATTTCTTGATAGTTCAGGAGGGAAGATACCATCTTTCAAGTAGGCATAGTTTTGGTCGTAATGGGAGGAATTAGGTCCAACTAGGTGACATATGAGTTGGGTATCATAGGCATGATAAAATAGTTATTCCACCAGGGATTCGTAATGATCTTGGTTTTCCTGTGTCTAGAGCAAAGAGGCGATGTAGGCATGGCATCTACTGATTTATTGTAATTCCTTGGAATTTGTTCAAAGGAAATATCCACAAAATACTTTTTGAAGCCATCGACCATCTTTTTGTAAGGAATTAGTACTTCATCTTTGGTTTGGTTATCATCATTGACTTGATTGATGACCAACTAATAATCTCCAAAAACTTGTAAACTTGTGATGTTCCATTATATAGCCATCTTTATCCTAGTGACTAATGCCTCGTATTCTATCATATTGTTGGTGCAAGGAAAGTTCAATCTATATGATTTCAAGATGGTATAGCCTTGAGGTGTGACAAATAGAAAGCCTACCCCCGATCCATTGTGTATAAGAACCATCAAAATACAATTGCCAAGTTTGCTTGTTGAATGCGAGGATGTTAGCATCTAGAAATTCAACGTACAATGGATGATCCTCATGGAGTGGTGCTTCTGCTAATTTGTCATTGATCACTTTCCCTTTGATATCTTTTCGATCAATATACTCAATATCAAACTCGCTTAAAATCATTACCCTTTTAGCCAATCTACTTGTTAAGGTTGCCTTGCTATAAAAGATACTTCAATGGATCAGTTTTGGCTATCAGCTTCACAAAATGGGTTAGCATATATAGTGCCGCAAATTTTGGGATGCAAACACTACCGCTAAGCATGCTTTCTCAATAGGCGAGTAGTTGAGCTCATATCTAACTAAAATCCTACTCATATAGTAAATGACTTGTTCTTTTCCTTCATGATCCCATTGTGCAAGAAGAGCTCCTAGTGATACATCTATAGCTAATATATAAAGTAATAATGGCTTTCCTTCAATCGTTGACATTAGGACAGGTGGGTTTCACTAGATATTATATTATTTCATTGAAGGCTTCCTCACACTTGTTATCCCATCTTAAAGGGACATTTTTATGCAACAAACGAGTAAAAGGATGACATCGATTAGCTAGTTGAGAAATGAACCTCCTGATGGATTGGAGTCTTCCTTGAAGTGAGCATAGTTGACTGATATTTTTTTGGGATTCCATCTCCATGATCACTTTGAATTTAGCTAGATCTACTTCGATTCCTCGTGCTGAAACAATATATCCCAGAAGTCTTCCAGATGTGACATCGAATGTACATTTCTTTGGATTAGCCTTAGTTTTTATTTCTCTAAGTGATCAAAGATCTTCCCTAAGATTTCCAGGTGGGCTTCTCTAGTATGTGATTTAGCCAATAGATCATCGACATAATCCTCCATGAAAGTGTGCATCATATCATGGAAAATTGTTGTCATCGCCCTTTCATATGTAGCACCTGCATTCTTGAGTCCAAAAGGGATTACATTCCAGCAAAAATTACTCCATGAGCATGTGAAAGTTGTCTTCTCTTGATCTTCGGGGGCTATTTTGATTTGATTATAAACTAAAAAACCGTCTATAGAGAAAGCATGGCGTTTCTAGCTGTTAAGTCCACAATGATATCTATGTTTGGTAAAGGAAAATCATCCTTTAAACATGCATTATTGAGATCTTTGAAGTTTGTGCATACCCTAATAATTTTGCTTGGTTTTGAAACAAGAAATATATTTGACACCCATTCTCGATACACTACAAGCCTGATAAATCCCACATCTAGTAATTTCTTCAATTTTGTTTTGACCAATAAGGCTATGTGAGGATGCATCTTTCTCAGCTTCTGTTTTACAAGTTTTTGCAGTTGGTGATACATTCAAATAATGCATTATGAGATCATGATCTAATCTTGGCATGCTTGAGTATGAACAAGAAAATATTATTTGTCTCTCTTTGAAAAATTCAATATAGTTATGTTTCTCTTTCTCTGATAATGGTGTTGCAGGATGTAAAATCTCTAGCTTGTCTGATATACCAAAATTAACTGCTTCGGTCAGCTCAATCAAAATAGAAGATCTTTCCTAATAGTAATTAGGTAGAGTGTCAAATCTCCCATCCTCTGGTACCTCAAGGAGGTTTTCACCATTGGATATGTCCTTTCTTTTTACTTTTCCTTGATCTAATGTTGCCATTAAATGGTTTTCAACATTAGACCTGATATTTGTTTTTTTCTTCTCACTTTTGCGAATGAGAGATTTTGTACCTCCTCAAGTAGAGGATGCATTATTGGATTCACTGGAGGAAGTTGTTTTAGGTTCTACTGCATTGAGCTATAAGGCAATGGCATGATTGTCAGGGAAGGTTTCTAGCTCAATGGGTCCATCATTCTCCTAATCAATAAGCTTGGAATTCATTAAAGGTAAAGGATCGTTAGATTTTTGCGCATCAAGGGGACTGAGGGTCATGATGGAGATATCAAAGTCTTCAATAATTATTTCTAGGTCCAAGATGTTACCCTCCTTAAGAAACCTCTCGCGATTAGTTCCTGATCATCCTCGATGGAGTTAGAATCAATATATTGTAGTTCTAATTCAAGTGGTCTGTATTCTGACATTTGTCCTTCATACGAATGGACTACATCGATGCCAACATATTTTGCATAACATGAGTCTTCATAGGAATGTTTAGAGTCATAGGATTCCCATTCCCACTTATTAGAATCTGTTTCACTAGAAGCTTGTAACTTGAAAATTTGTTCATAAAGATTGTGAGTATCTTCTTCTTTCTTTTTTGTAAGTTCCACTTGTCTTCTTTCCTTTGCTTCTTCTTGCTGCCTATGAGCCACTTCTTCTTCATGTTGATTGTGAATAGCTTCTTATTCTTGTTTACAGATAGCTTCCTCTTGTTTCTTATGTGCGACTTCTTCTGAACTCTCTTAATGGCAAGTTCGTGTTTTCATTCATATTCTTCTTCTTGTTGACTACGGGATGCTCCTTGTTGTGGATCTACATTTCTCTATCTGAACCCTAATCATGATTTATCCTTAGCATTTTGAGAAGGAGGTTGTATCGGTTTTGAGATACCTTCTTTTCTTTTGCCTATGTGACCATTGCCACCATATCCCATTTTCCTAATGATATCATATCCTTTTCCATATTGTTTTATTAGGATATTGACATTATTAACTTCTGGTTAAGCTTCTGCTTCATCTTTGTATAACCATTGTAAAATATCATTGTGATAGGTTTCCTCGACTAGGGTGTCTACTTTGACAAATGACCCATCAAGGATTTTAAGTTTCTTTGAGATAGGTTGTTGTTTTGAGTTTACCAGCTTTCCATTTGATTTTGTAGAGAGTGGTAAGTCTGGTAATGAATATTCTCCTACGCCTCTATCTTTCAGCTGCACCTTTTTCATAAAACTTGACAAGATTGAGGTAAAGACGTTCTCTTTGGGTGGTGTACTAGAAGAAGATGCTTCTCTCTTGTGTGGACCAATAACTTCTTGCACTGGTTTTAGATTATAGGGGAACTTGAGACACTGGTGATAAGTTGAAGGAATATCTTGCATGTCATGTATCCATGGTATTCCTAGGAGTATACTGTAATATAGATTCTGGTCCAATATGTGACATACTGTAACTTTTTTCACGGGTCCTACTCTAATCGACAACACTACAATTCCTTTGGAGGAATGCTCTTCCTCATCATAAGCTTTGATTGTGATCTTTTTGTGAGGATCAATTGCATCTTCAGAATAGCCTAAAGTGTAGACAAGACTTAATAATAAAATATTTAGGCTACCTCCTCCATCTATTAGGACATGTTTAACACACATTTTATGAATGAGAACTTGAATATGCAAGGGAGGATTATGTGGTGTTGTAAAGACATGTCGTCATCTTCAGTGAAGGATAAGCAATGAGGCTATGAGGTGTCCCACCATGGTTTGGAATTGATCAACGCCCAAATATTTGGGGACGGTGTTATCTACTAGTGCCCTTTCTAAAATCTCTTTATGCATGGGTGATATTTTAAAAAGTTATAGTATTGATACTTGCGTAGGGGTCTTTTGTAATTGGTCCACTATATTGTATTATTTAGAATTGGATGGTGTGTTGGTTGTAGGACCCGGTAAAGTGACCTTAGCTTTACTTTGTGTGATAATGTGTGTTGGTTCTGGTTGTGATTTCTCTTTGACTACAATAACATTAACCACATTATCATATGTGTGAGAATAGTTAACCTTTTCCTTGCCTTTTCCATCCTTAGTTATTGATGTCTCTCATTTTTCATAGCTCAGTAACAGGGTTTTGAATATTGTGTGTGATTGATTTGTTGTGTGCCCATCTACCGTTATAACCTCATTGTCTATCAAATCTTTAATAAGATATTTTTTCTAATCCTTAATAATATGTTTTAATCATTGACAATCATTTGTTTGATGTCCTTCACTCTGATGATAATTATAGTAATGATCACCATTCCACCAAGCATGTTTAACCTTTGGTTAAAAATCTCATACTTCTGGTAAGGTGATCGATTTGTTTGCTAGAAGTGTCTTTAATGTTGATTCAAGTGGTTCACTGATAGGTGCGAATTTTCTATGAAAGTTGGTAGAGGGTAATCTTGGTTTGTTATTATCTTGATTGGTTGTCGAGGTATGACTTGATAGGTTGAATATGGGATATTTTTGTTTCATGTTGTAGCATCCACTATTTCATCATTGACAATGTTTCTATTACTATTCCAAAACTTGAGTTTTTCCATGTTATTATTGTTGGAAGAATTAGTCCATTCTTTATTAAGATTCAACACTCCTTTCTTGACCAACTCTTTTTCAATTTTGATCCCACTCTCAACCATCTTCTCAAAACTTGGAGGACATTGCAACTTGAGCACATAACTCATCTCGTTATTTAGGTTATCAATGAAAATGTCCATCTTTTCGTTATTTGGTACTGGACAAGGATATCCTACAAATAATCTCCTCCATCTTTGTAAAAATGTTATGAAGAGTTCTTTGTTCTTTTGTTTTGTGTTACACAGGTCTAGCATGGTGATCTCATGTTGAATTTTATACGAATATTGGGATACAAACTTACTCACCAATTCTTTGAAATTTCTAATGTCAAGTGGGAGTTTAGTGAACCACTCCATGGCTTGTCCACTTAAACTCTTAAGGAATAGTCTCATTAGGTAAGTGTCTTCGTGTGTGAACAACATACTCATTGTGCAAAATTACCTAACATGGTCTTGCGGATCAGTTCTACCATTATATTGTCATATTTAGGGATTTTGCAATTTAGAGGGCATGGTATCATGTTTAGATTTCTGTCAAATGGGTAAGGGCAGATGTCTTGCAGCGAGTACCTCTTGGTAGTTCCCCTTTGCATGTCCTCAGTTTGTGTCTGAAGTGCTTGTATTTGTTGAGTGAGAGCCAACAGGGGATTATCCATGTTATTCCTTACTTTGTTGTCTCAATTATTTTGATTTCTTTTGTTATGAGTCTCACTAATATCATTTCAACTTTCACTAGTTCTTTCACTTTCTATCAATCTTGCATTTCAAAATAATGAGGTAACTTGGCATCTTGACGTGCTAACATGAGGAAATATTTCTCTTTATCCATTTCCAGGACCTTTTCCATGAATTCACTAAACTTTGGGTCTTGTTGGGCTTCTTTGATGGTTTCTTCTGTTATTTCTTCATCATCATCATGTTGACTACGATATCCATATTGAATAAAAGAAAGGATTCTCCTCCACCATCATTGATTTTTGTTTTTGTTTCTGTTGTTTCAATTTCTTCTTCTGATTTCTAGTCAAAACTGGCATACAAGTTACTGGAAATGTTTGATCTTTGATCTTTATTTGAAGTGCAAGTTTGATATTATTCAACTAAGTTAAATAGGGAAGATCCTATTAATAAGACTAAGTTGGTCTAATTTTAAAGTCTTCATTTATTGATTGAGGATGATGAAATTGTACTCAGAAATCAGATATCAGAGATTTGAAATTGTGCACTTAAAATGTTTTGATTTATGCCTTCAAAATGAATTCACTTGTGAAACCTATTTTTACTAATTTTGAATTGACCTGACAGTGATGAAGAGTGAATCTACTCTAAAATGGGTATCCACAACTGTGATTAAATTTCTAGAAAAAGTGCAATGTTGCTCTCTGTCTGAACTTTCAAATAACCAAAGCAAAATAAGAAACTCAAAACGCTAAACAATTTAATTGAAATGCTATTTTGAACTCTACGAATGCTAAGCTGCCTCTCTAATACGCTAAAATGAACAAGTGAAATGGTACAATGAGTTTTTGTGCTATGTTTCAGTGTTCTATTTTGATGTTATAGTGATGCGCTATTCTGGTTTCAAGATGCACTAATCTAGTCTATCAAAGCGCTAGATTGTTTTCCTAGAATGCTAAAGTATGATCTTTGTGCACTAAAGTTTGTATCCAATAAGCTATTGTTTATCTCTAATGCGCTAAAGTTAGTCTCTAATACACTAAAGTTAATCTCCAATACACTAAACTTAACTTACAATGCGCTAATATGTGAAACCAAAGTGCTATTCAGAAATAGTCAAACACAATTATGCTCTGTGAAGTTTGATTTTGACAGTTTGACAGTGTGATGTTTAGTTTTGGTCGAATCTAAGTGTGTTTCAATGGATGATATTTCCGACTTTTGATCCGAAAACACATTCGACATAATTTCAAACAGTTGTTCTTGTCTTGTCCTAGGATCTAAACACCAAGTGTATGCTTAGGGCTCCAAATCAAAGCCCAAATTTCTATGGGTTTTGCACAAGGAAAACACTTCAGATAGATCTATCCTAAGGATTCAGATACAATGCGATAACTCAGCCCATAGCTTGGAATCTGTGTAGTGCAAGTGTAAATACCCTAAGAGGGGATGTCCACTATTTCCATTATTGAGAGGTTGCAGATAGGGGCCTCCAAGACTAGAAGGATAACCAGATGACCCTCTCCTCAGAAGGCTATAAGTAGCCTATGCAAAGTCGGTGATTTTTGGCTCTCCTCCAAGGAGCCAAATGGTGAGTATCTTGGGGGGAAAACTTGCTATCCCCTTGCATTGAAATTATCGCACCAAGGCTAAAATGGATGGCTTCTAACTATCAAGGAACTAGTATGGGCATCTGTTCAACACATTGAGGTATAAAATCAATTAAGAGGTCTCCTAGCCTTGAAAACCAAGGTTTTATATACTTGAAGGTACGGAGGAGAACTATTCCCAAGCACTATCATTGATTTTGATTTTCATCAAAATCACTTTTATTTTATAGTGGGTTAGATGAACTTGGTGTTAACCATTCCCACTTGGGTTGTTCCCCTCTCACCCGACCTTATGGGCTACTCGAGAGGGCATGCCCGCTAAAGCCTTTGTACTACGTGAAAATAAAATTTGACGGGTGACATTTTCTAATCACCCAATGAAGGGGAGAGAATTCTCACCTACCATCTCAGACACATAAGACATGGTATTGATTAAATCCCCTAGTTAAGCTATGTGCCTAAATTAAACAAAAACAAGTGCAATACTCCTGTAGCTACAAACAACATTAGTAGTTTTAGTTGAATGTCTTTGACAACGTAGGGTTTTTCAATCTTGGTCTTTGACAACATATAGGTAACTGCAAAATAGAATGATGAAAATCAGTTTTTGAAAATTAAAAATCAGTAAGCAGAACAAAAAATGCTAAAGTAACTCATTAAAGCACTAATTTGTGCTATGCAAATGCTATTATGCAAAACTAAAACAATATTCTGTAAAACTAAAATGTTAATATGTGGAATGAAATGGTATTATGTGAAACATAAACGCTATTCTATAGATCTAGAATTCTATTATGTAGAAGTTAAACACTAATTCATTGAATCATAATGCTAATATGGGGGCCTAGAACGCTAATTTGGGAGACACATGCACTAGCAAAAGGTCTTAATAGGCTGATCTGGAAGTTGAAAAACACCAACATTCCTCTCCGAAGCACTAAACTGGTTCTTCGCATTCACGTGTCGAAGAAAAATCTTTAAGAAACTGTTGAAAATGGGGTTGGGCCCCGCGGTGGGTGCTAGAAAATGATGATGTGTAAAATTAGTGTAAATTCATTAAAATCAATTACACAAACATCCAATGAAGCATTACAAGAAAGAGTAAAAACACAAATAAATCAATTAAAAAACTCCCTCAAATCTCGTCATTTCTCTCTATTATTCAGGAACTCGCATGTCCATATGATGGCTCTTAGAAGCATGATATTTGCAAGATGACAACTCAAGAAATGAGAATATGATTCAATGCCAAGATCTATGATGATGAAAAATACAATTCTAAACTATTATGCAAAATGCAATGAAAGCCATATTTGAGATGCCAAATGATACTATGCTAAGTTGATTAAGATTCAAAGCTAATTATGCTAAGATTGCTGATAATACTCAAAATGCTAAAGATGCCAAAAAGGGGGGCTCTCATGGCTGAAATGACGACCATTTATAGATGTTTCAAGGCCAAGGATGAGGTGACACGAATCAATGATCAGGAGTTGATTTGGAGATGTAGTCACATAAATCTGTCCATTTTAATTAAATGAATATTTCATATTTATTTGATTAAAAATCCACTAGCCATCAGTTAATTAAATTAATATTTAATTAATTCATCTTCAAACATTCTCCTATTAATTAAATAAATTATTCAATTTATTTTAATTAATTCCTTCAGCCAAATTCACACTCAATTAAATGAATAAATACTATTTATTCAATTTAATCCTCTTTCCTCTTTTAAATAAATTAAATAAAACATTTATTTAAATCATTATTCCCCCCCACTTGCATTTTCCTACAAATGCAAGTTGCAACCACAAGTTGAAATAAATTAATTTTATTTTAATGAAAATCCTATTTTCCCTCACCCACCAAATCCACTTGCCTCCTAAAATCCTTTTCCTAAATTCTTCTAACCCCTTCCTAATTAGCCTAATCCATCCCCTAATTATCGTCACATTCCTAAGCAACTTGGAGTCACTTCTCAAAGACTTCAAAGTCTTTGAAAAGTATTAAATGCTTGGTGTGTTCAACAAGCTAACCTCTAAAGTCTTCCAAACCATTAATGACTCTTACATGACCATTTATGGTTAACCCCTAACTCAACCCTCATGTGACTCATGTGTCTCCTCAAGCATTTAATGCTTTGACCATGGTTATCCCTTTATCCCTTGCACAAGAGTTTATCCATTGGATAAAGGCTTTATTCTTTGAATAAAGAATTTATTCACTCAACCCAACCTTGACCTTGACTCCCAAGTTAACTTTCAGGTCATATCAAGCATTTAATGTTTAGTCCCTCTCCTCTCAACCTATCTCATATTGACACTTGTCATCCTGGGATTGGGTTGAAAGTCCTTGCATGGATTGAATATCATTCAATCTTGACCCTTGTTGAGATTACTCAATCTCAACCATCCATTGCTCCATTTTTCCTATAAATAGAGCCCATTTCTTCATAATCTAGATCCTAAAAACTTGTATGAATTTAATCTATAGGCATTTCTAGAGAGCATTTAGCATCATATTCACTCTTTTGGTTTAAAATCAATTAGTTAATTGGATAAATCTCTTATTTCAACTTTTATTCACACTTGCATAACATAAGTCATAATCATCTACAATCTTGAACCTCCATAAGCATCCATAGTGAAAAAAGCTGTTGAGAGCTACACTAATTTGGAACTTGGAAAGGAGAGGAACAAAGGAGAAGGAGCTAAAAGAATGTTAAAAGACATTTGGAGATGCCTTGTTGTATTTACTTTCATAGTTAAATATTTTATCATGTTTTAAGTATCTCTTTTGATATGCCTGCTTAGATTGGTTTTTGGTTGATTAACACTAACGGTTTCTTGTGTTTTTGTGTGTTATACGACCACAGGCTTTGTCTAATCTTTGCCCCATTATGCAGAGCATCATTTGGTGAACCCGACATGAATCAAGCACCCAACAACATTTTTTGTTTACAAAACTAACTTTTTGACTGTTTAGCTTGACACACAGGTCACTCTTTGGCGCTTTTGCTCGCGTTTTAGCGCTATTGCAATTTGATATTTTTGCACTATTGTATTTACTATAGTGCTATTGTCTCAAATTTAGCGCTATGGTCCATATATTAGCACTTTTGTCCATATTGTAGCACACTTGTTTTACTGTTTAAATTTTTTAGTTTGGTGCTTTTGTCTTTATTATAGCGCGTTTGTGTTAAGTAGCGCTTCTATTTTCACACACAGTAGTGCTATTGTAACAGAACGTTGTAAAAAAAGGCCATGTAACTGATAAAATAAATTTTCGTAGGCTTGTGGAAGCCCACCATATGGTCGGATTTTACTAAGTGTTCGCTTCATGTGCAGGTTTTAAAACTAACCCTGTTTTGTTATTTAAAAATCAAAAACTTTCATTTGGTGCTCTAAAATAAATCACAACACAAATTTTGTTTACTTGCAAGTTAGGATTCAAATTTTCATTTGGTTCTCTAAAAAATCACAAAACAAATTTGCTTTCATTGCAAGTTGGGGATACACTCTATTTTGGTGCTTAAAACAAGACAAGACATATTTATTTCTTGCATCAAACTAAAACTCACAATCAACACTTCATTTTTGTGCAAGTTAAAAAGAATCCCAAATTTGACAAAGCTTTTCTCAAAATGATTTAGTTCATGCATACGTGTTTCAATTTCAGTTGACCAGGATTTTCAATTCCTAGTTACTCAAACATATTGCCTTTGAAGTTAAAAATAACATCATGATTGTTGGAGCAACATCTCCAACTAGATAGAACATCATTGTAATGATAAGTTAAAAAGAACAAGTGTATTTTGTGTTTGGCACTCTTATGCAAAAGAGTTGATCGAGTGGTCCTACTTCTAACACACACTATCCTCTCCCTTGGCTTTCGTGGTCCTAGGTGCAAGAGAAAAGTGTTAGTAACACTCAAGTTTTATCTTTTTAAGAGAGGCCCACCAAGAGACACATCACACTTGAGAATGACCTCACGCAGTAAATCCTTCGAGCTGCTATAGAAATTAGGTGAGAGCGAAAGTTGTAGCCTTGGGTATAGCTGTTCCTACAGTGTAACTTGCCAAAAGGACAAATGGGCCCCACCACAAGTTACAAGGCTCTTAAGTGAGTCACTACAGAATGAACTTATGTCCAAAGACATCAAAAATTACTAAACACCTTTAAGTAGTAGCCCACCTATTCTATTGATTGAGGATATTTGTGATAAATTTAGTGCAAGAGCATAGATGGTTTTTCTCGCAAGATACTCACCATACATATTTCCTTGAGTAGAAACATAAATTTTTGAAAAGTCACTTGTGGCTTGATGAAAGTGGTGACTCCCCCATCATAGGGATCATCTATTTGTTATATTTGCGCAAGACTTAGTATATCACATCCTTACCTGCCACGGCAGGATTCATAAGGTATGTGGTACCAAAGTTGAAGAAATATCAAGATGTGGGCGGAAATTATCGCAACTGGCCATTTGACCTTAGGGATTAAAAGTGTTTGAAGTGTTTTCGTTTTTGAGTCAAGACCAGTGCAAATTGAGTCGACTTCAAGCTTTGGAAACACCTAAAATAAATTTGAAGGAAAGGGTCATTAAAGGTTCAAAAGATTGGATTGATCTAGACCCATACTTACTTTTGCCTTTTGAGGCAACATTCTTGTGTTTGTGTGCTTGCTTTGTTTTCTTGTCAAAGAAACATCATAAGAAACCAAAATTCAACACAAGTATTCATCCAACACACATTTTCAAAATACAAAAAATCAAAAACAAAGAGCAACAACAAAAGTATCAAACTATATGACCATTCTTCACATCTTGAGAAAGAAGAATCTTCATCAAAACATCAACTTGAAGAAAAGACCATTGAGCTCAAAATCTCTTATCAAAAGGAGGAAATTCTTCTATCTTAATAGACAAATATTTGTCTCTCATAGAACCTTCTTATGTCACATGCATCTTTACCTTCAAGGGAAATCAAACGAATTTGATCCAGAGTCATTAAACTGCAGAGCTTTTACTCAATATAGAGCTTTGAGTTATCATAAGAACAAGGGAGGCAAAATCAATTCTGCCTTCTTTCCAGACATTTGCATCACATATAACGTAGCTCGGGAAGAACCACCAACTCCCGAAAGAGAAGAGGAAGAGTTTGTTCCGTTTGTGACACAAAGCTTTTATTGAAGTTCACATCTCATCCATTATCATATTCATATATCATCAATTTATTCCAACTCTCAAAACATCAAAAGGTTTTTGTCCTAAGTTCTATTTCAAAATATTGTTTGAATCAAATGCAAGCACATCACTTTTTTTAGAGTGTCTCTACATCTAGGATAAACTCATCCTAAGAGACATTTCTACATAGGTTAAAACTAGTTTATGAGTTAATCCTCTCATTACTAAGTAGTTGAGTCTGTAACACATCTCAGATCTCTCTACACCTTATCACATCAAACTTTGTCAATCCAACACAACAAGCAATTCAGGAAAGAACTTTGGTAACATCTACCTTTAGTGCTAGGGATCCGTATGCAAAGCACTTCACCAAACATCAATCTTTCATTTCATCACCAACTCATCATCATTTTCATCAAACTTCAACAAAAACTTGTAAACAAAATGGCTCATACCAGATCCAGGTCTAGACAACAAGAAATTGAAGAGGAAGAGGAGGAAAATCTTAATGAATTCCAATAATCCCTTGGAGGAAACACAAATGATGACAATCCAAGTACTCCTACTCCTGCAGCAATAGAAAGGGCACAACACAACCCTCTCTTTAATAGACTATTTGATGAAATAATCAAGAGCAATGTTGATGCTCACTTTTTAAGACTTGCTCAAGAGGGGGATAAACTACCCTCTGACTTTGATGTTGCGCAACTAAGACAAGCATTAGAATGCCAAAGTCGTAATGAGGAAGAAAGAGGTCGAGATCACATCAGATATAACCTTCATCAAGGTAATCCCCCACCTCCTCCTCCTCCAAATGACATAGACATGTTGCGGAAACAAGTCGAGAATCTCGCCCAACAAATTCATAGTGGAGTAAAAACCAATCAATTTTCACTTAACGACATTTGTTCCTATCCCTTTGATAGGAATCTTCATATGCCACCTTTTCCGAGAGGGTTTGAAACACCCAAGTTTGAAAAGTATAGAGGAAAAGGAGATCCTTGTGATCACATTAGAGAGTTCCATTCATCTTGCCTCGAAGTGGCATACGAGGACACATACCTAATGCGACTTTTTCTCCAAAGCTTGGGAGGAACAACCACATCATGGTTTTCCCGATTACTAGGTGGCATTAGGACCTTCGAAGAGCTAGTCCAGAAATTCCTGGCACATTACTCACACACCATTGAATGTGATATCACAATGGTTGATCTATGTAACACTAAACAAAAACCAGGTGAGTTATTTTTAGTCTTTCTACAATGATGGCATCAAATGTCTAGCAGACGTTCTCTTCAGTTACCTGAACAAGAACTAGTGGAAATATTTATTTCCAACTTAAATGACAAAATCGAATTTCACCTAGATGTAAAAGACATGGACTCTTTTAATGACATGATCACCAAAGGCTTAAAATGTGAGTGGGATCTCATCAAAAAAGGGCTTATCAAGATATATAATGAGCCAAAGGATGGCCCTCACCCATGCTTCAATAGTGACAAGCCTAACTTATGGAACAAAAACAAAAATGTTGTCAACGACGGGGTTGCGGATGCAAGAACTATCAAAAGTGCACAACCTATGGTACGATTTGTAGGATAGAATCCCCCACCCAAGAATAACATAGTTGCTCCTCCAAATCAAGGACGCAACACATCTCAAGAGGAACCTAGACAACGTCAACAAAATTTTAAACCAAAACAAACATACACTCCCTTAGGGGAACCCATCAAAACAGTGTTACATCAGTTGGTTTCTCAAAATTTGGTGACCTTACCCAAAACATAAAATTATGAACATCAAGTCAAACCTTCATGGTGGAGGGATATTGAACATTGTGATTTCCATCAAGGGAAAGGACATAAGACAAGCAATTGTCACAGATTGAAAGATCTTATTCAAGATCTTATTGACCGAGGTGAAATCAAAATTGAAGGACATGACCCAAAGATGACAAACAATGATTATCTCATGTTTAAAAATCCACTTCCATCACATGATCAAAGGGTTCCTTCCACATCAGGGAGAAACATAGATACCATTGATTATACGCAAGCTGCATATAATTACATTGTGAATCACCTATATGATGCCAGTGAACAAATTGCAACTATTACCATTAAAAATCCCAGCTCCACTTGCAATGTTGTTACATGTCATGACAAGATTACCATAAAAGCAGCTCTACAAGGCACCCCATCTATCCCAGACAATATAACCTTGTGGAACAGTTAGACAAAATGCCTGCACTGATATCTATCTTAGAGCTATTGCACCTATCTCCATCTCATAAAACAATTTTGGATCAAGCTCTGCAAGAGGCGTCAGTCCTTGCAAATCTAAATACAGATCAGCTCCAAGCCATGGTTGGAAATATAAGGTCATCACCTTGTCTCACTTTCTTTGAAAGTGACAACGCATCCTTCGAGCAACCTCACAACGCCTCACTCCACATTGAAGGGTTTATCAACCAACATAGGATCAAGCGAGTCTTGATCAATAATGGAGCAGGCTTGAATATCTGTACACTGCAAATGGTCATAGCATTGGGATATGCAATTGAATCAGTGGATCCCCGCAAGAAGATCACAATCAAAGCCTATGATGATGCAAAACATTCATCCAAAGGAGCTGTTGTGCTACCAATCTGAGTGGGCCCTGTGGTAAAGCACATCATCTGTCAAGTTCTGGACCTTCCTCTGCCATATAATTTGTTGTTAGGAAGACCTTGGATACACTCCATGCAAGCCATTCCATCCACTTACCATCAGTGTATCAAGTTCTCGCATAATGGTGTAGAAATCACAATCCTGGGCAATGCAAACCCCTTTGCATATTGTCATAATATCATTCATCAACCAAAGATTACCGTTCCCAACAATAGAGAAGCCATCTCCTCCACATCATATGTAAGTCCAACCTCTCTTTCCAGTTCAAACACCACTATACCCAAGCATGAGAAGCTCAAGATGAAAATAGTAGAGGAAGGTCCTGGGGAATACAATCTCAGCCAACTCTTTTGTGTTGGACAAACACCACTTCTCCTAGAACACATGGCAAACCTCAATAGTTACTTCAAACACCACTGGACAAACTAGCATGTACTTTGACGTCATTCATCCTTGGAAAGAGTCATGAATAAGAGACCAGAGATGAGGACTTAGTAGAATGGATCTATAAAGATCCCATCACCACCGATATTCCGCAAGCTAAGCTTCCCACAGATCAGTATGGCAAAGGCCTTCTCATTATGCAAAGAATGGGTTATGATGGCCAGAGTGCTTTGGGACCTTGCAAGCAAGGAAGACATGAATCGCTACAGCCAAAATTAAAGCCCAAGGATAATACAAGCTTAGGCTTTCAAAAGGAGATCTTTCCTAAGCTCAGGTTCAAAGGAAAACCCAACAAACCACTATATCAGCCTATTACAAAGAGGTCACCTTTGATTATAAAAGCATCATCGAACACCATAGTAACTACCCCATTGAGGCTAAAAATCCTAGGAAAACCATCTGCGACACCAATCATCCCACCAATCAAACCAGAAACCCCGTCAGCAGCAACAATAACATCAATAGCACCATTAGCAGCAACAACTATATCAGCACCCACAATAGTATGAACACCACCGGAAATTCCAGCAGAAGCAACAAAATCAACACTACCGATACTCCCCATATTGGATTCATTGATCCCCATAATCCTTCCTGCAACATCGATCATTTCATCTACAAAGGTACATCAACCGATCACACCTGCAGTGTTTAACTCAAAGGATATCCTAGTATGGTATAATAACCGGTTACTGGAAAGTGACTAAGAAACTGACTCGCATGAGTGGGAATTTGATTCCATACATCTTAATACTTTAGATGAGGAAGACACATCACCACCTCCACCTCGCAAAGACATCCCTGTTTACGGAGAAGCACATATAAAGACCTCTTGGGTTCCTGAGCTGGAAACATCTTCCATAGACCCTACGTCACATCCTACACCTGATTCTGACAGGGAGAGTACCATCAATGACCTTCACCGAATGATGCTCTACACAATGGGGTGAAGATTAGACAAAGCCTGTGGTTGTATAGCACACAAAAACACAAGAAACCATTAGTGTTAATCAACCAAAAACTAATCTAAGCAAACATATCAAAAGAGACACTAAAAACATGATAAAATATTTAACTATGGAAGTAAATTAAACAAGGTATCTTCAAATGCCTTTTAACATGCTCTTAGCTCCTTCTCCTTTGTTCCTCTCCTCTCCAAGTTCCAAATTAGTGTAGCTCTCAGTAGCTTTTTGCACTGTGGATGCTTATGGAGGTTCAAGATTATAGATGATTATGACTTATGTTATGCAAGTGTGAATAAAAGTTGAAATAAGAGATTTATCCAATTAACTAATTGATTTTAAACCAAAAGAGTGAATATGATGCTAAATGCTCTCTAGAAATGCCTATAGAGTGAACAAGTCATCTAACGAACTTAACCTAATCGATAAGGTAATGCCCAATATCCATCCTGAACTCTTCGAATGGAACCAACCTAATCCCCCATGTCTTGACCTGTTCCAAAATGATGAGGCAATCATTGACTTTTTGGAACTACGGGATAACATACTAAGCGAGGATCACAAAGTTGGATTCGCCATTGAACTTAATAGCACAACATACTTTGGGGCGGATGCCAAACCTTTCAGCTGCAAAAATATAACAATAAAACATGGATCTTCCAATGAAAACCACAAGGATGTCTTCAATCCATCCGAAGATTCATTGCACAATTGGCAGACAAGTATCACCCCTTTACACACCTGTTACACAAAAACATCCACTTTTAGTGGGATACCAGATGACAACAAGCATTCCAGATGCTTAAAGACTATCTCATGAATACACCATTGTTGATTCCACCAGATCCAAGTAAGCCTTTATTGCTCTATATATCAGCAACAAATACAACATTGGGTGTACTATTAGCACAACACAATGCAGAAGGGAAAGAGTGTGTTGTTTACTACATCTCTCGCACACTGGTTGGCTATGAACTCAATTACACACCTATTGAGCGAGCTTGCCTAGCAGTAATCTTGACAGCCACTAAACTGAGGCACTTTTTGTTAACACATAAAGTACATCTAATTGCAAAGATTGATCCACTCAAATACTTACTCAACAAAGCAGCATTGATAGGCCGCTTGGCCAAATGGGTGATGATTCTAAGTGAATTTGACATTGAGTATGTGGACCGTAAGGCTATCAAAGGCCAAGTTATTGCAGATCAGTTGGCCGATGCTCCCCTCATAGGCGATCATCCTCTCATTTCAAATTTTCTAGATGAAGAGATATTCATGATCATAGCAGCACAACCATGGAAACTATACTTTGATGGTTCATACACTAGGCATGGCTCAGGGGCAGGCATTCTGTTTATCACACCGCAAGGTGATAGTATCCTGAAATCTTATAGGCTCACATTTCCATGCACCAACAACATAGCTGAATATGAGGCCTTGATCACAGGACATAGGCTAGCCATACAATGGAAGTTACAGGAACTACAAGTATATGGCGATTCCCAACTAGTCATTCGGTAAGCAACAGATGAATATTAGACCAAGGATGACAAAATCATGCTGTATAAATAAATGGTGGACAAATTAAAGGTATCATTCACTACTATCACCTTTGAGCAAATACCTAGAGATCAAAATCGAGCTGCTGACACTATGGCTACCATCGCATCTCTCCTAGATCTTCCACAAAATTCAACACACTACGAGTTCTTGGTAGAACAAGTTTGGATTCCTGCTTATGATATCCCCGAATCCGAGATGATATGTTGCCTTGTCAGTTCCAAATCCCCATGGTACGATGAGTTCTACACCTATCTACGCGATCACATACTTCCTCCTAACCAATCGAATAACCAACGCAAAACTTTCATTCGCTAAACCGCTCGATATACCATTATCGCTGAAACCCTATACCGACGCAGCCTTGATGGTACTCTCCTTCGATGTTTGGAACAAGATGAGATAACAAAGGCCTTGGAAGAGGTACATGAAGGAATTTGTGGAACTTATGCGAGCGGTCCGTCACTAGCTAAGAAACTCCTACGCACTGGATACTATTGGCCATCTATGGAAAAAAGACTCCTATTATTTTGTTAGAAAATGCAAGAAATGCCAAGTTCATGGAGATTTGATACATGCACCAGCACAGGAATTGCAACCAATCACAACACCATGGCCTTTTTGTCAATGGGGACTTGACCTTGTGGGTAAAATCCATCCATCTTCATCCAACGGCCACAAATTCATTATTACCACCACCGAATACTTCACAAAGTGGATCGAAGTTGTTCCACTTACCCAAGTCACCGGCAAGCAGACCGCCTCATTCATCCTTAATTACATCATCTGTCAGTATGGTGTACCCATGTCCATCATCACAGATAATGGTCTTCCATTCAAAAATCAGGATGTTCGTGAGCTCTGTGAGAAATTCCACATCCAACACTGCTTTTCCACTCCCTATTACCCACAAGGCAATGGTCAGGCAGAAGCATCAAACAAGAACATATTAAGAATCCTCAAGAAGACAGTCAATGATTCTGGTCATGATTGGCATGCTCGATTGAATCTAGCACTATGGGCGTATCGAACTAGCATTCGAACCCCTACAGGCGCAACTCCCTACTCACTGGTCTATGGAGCAGAAGCTATCTTACCTATCAAAGTTGAAATACCATCACTATGGGTTTCCTTGCATAATCTCATTAATGATGAAGCATACCGAGTATCACATCTTTAGGACTTAGAGCTACTTGATGAGAAGCAACAAGCCGCATACAATCACCTCAAGGCCTATCAGCAGCGCATGAGCAGAAGCTATAATCATCGGGTTAGACCTCATACATTCGAGGTAGGTGATCTTGTTCTTCGAGAAAATCCTCATAACCAACCCAACCGAGAACATCAGGGAAAGTTTGAATCAAAATGGCTTGGTCCATATGTTATTACTGTTGTATTTAGGTCTGGGGCATACCAATTGGCTACTTTAGAAGGAGAACCGCTAGCAGATCCGACCAACAACATGCACCTCAAATGGTTTTATACATAAGCTGCACAGAGCATCAGGCTCCCATACATATCGGCAAAAACACCAAA
The DNA here is from genome assembly GCF_030272615.1 of Cryptomeria japonica. Taxonomy (NCBI): domain Eukaryota; kingdom Viridiplantae; phylum Streptophyta; class Pinopsida; order Cupressales; family Cupressaceae; genus Cryptomeria; species Cryptomeria japonica. The sequence continues at coordinate 746,086,671 of NC_081407.1, read as the reverse complement.
AACATTCAGATAAATGTCTTGAAGAAAATACAAAAACATCAAAATAGTAGAGAAAAATCATGCATCCAAATGGTGAACAATCACTTCGGTGGCACCTTGGGTAAGTGCGATGGTGAAAACCTGGCAAATAGGCGCCACTTGTAAAGGCTATGGCTCCATTATCTTTCAAACTTGTTGCGATCACATTCACTACATTCACTTGTCCATCCATCCAAACCATGGCTTGTTATTAATCTGCAATCAAGGATAGTACTGCATGCGTCTCGTGTCCCACTTGTTCATAGTCATGTCTAAACTGGGGGCAATGCCTTTAACCTATTTTGATGGAAGTGGATTCTGCATTACTTGTGATTCATTGATTCTTCGTTCAAAACTATATCACAAAATCCAAAAACATGATAAAACATAAAAAATTAATCAAAAACATGGCAACGCACTATACATACATTTTTCAAAGTAGATACCAAACAAAACATTGTGAAATACTCCAAATGATGACCACTTATCCGATCAACCAAACAATCAACATCAATGCACCCACTATCTTAAACAAGGATGCATCTTTCCTTACCAAAACAAAGACAAGATGACATTTTCTTTGACAAGAAAATTTTGTTTAAGCTATCAAATACTTGGTTGATTTGTAGGTTATTCATTCGTTTATATATATTAGGTTCCTACGCTACTCTGGGATATCCATAGGTGATTAGAGTAGTTGAGATGGTTCCTACAACATTGTTTGTATGTCTTCTGAGAATTATTCCGATGAAGTACTCAGGCATGTCCTAATGGTGTCTACGTGGGAAGTTCACTAAGCTATGTGATCTTATGCGAAATACAATCATAGATCACTATGGCTTGCTGACTACAGTGTATACCTCGACCATATGAGCACGAACCATTATTGAGGGTCCATATTCTTTATTCTTTATATATGTTGTTTGCTTACAAGTACAATTCTCCATCCTTGGTTCCTACTACCTCATCCAAACTCGACATTGGTTTATCTCTTACTACGGTATGAACTTTTCTCGGGATATGATTGGCAAAAGATCAAGGAGGACATTCCAAGTCATGCAAGAAAGGAGATAATCCTTGTCTATTCCGCAAAGCAATACTCAGATCAACTTGATCCATTATATCAAGTTGCTTGTATTAACTTGCTACATCAAAATCCATGTAAGGAATACTCCGGTCATCTTGAATCATTATGTCAAGTTGTTTGTATTTTCTTACAATATTTTTAAATGCTCAATGATGAAAATAAAAGCACCATGGATTGTCATTTCATCTCATCTGTATATATTGCATTTTGTTGCATTCCACCCATCCATACATAGTCATAACAATGCATACTCTATTTTACTCATCTTCTTCCATAGGACTCGATCCTAGGTCCTCCATATCTTCTATCTAACATTTAATCCCCCCCCTCACCCTCCCTATCTTGGTCATCATCATAATCCCTTCACCATTTCCCATCAACCCAATCAAGCCACGTTCATCACCATCCATCTCTAAACAGGATGGTCTACGTTTCCCATCCTAAGTCAACCCAATCAAGCAAGTTATTATATCTACATAGGTACATCGACTTACACACACCTAGACTATCAATAGATACTCTGATCAAGTATCTTTGAGTCTCAATAGGTAATCGATCATGGTAATCCTAGACTACATTAGGCATTTATCATAATGACCTAGTCTCAACGGGGCTGCTATGATTCACCATAACCTTCCATCACACACACACAATCAATTGATCAACCAATCAAACACAATCCAACATACAATTACATCAATTGTCTAAGTCTCAACGAGTATTTTGCATCATATACCTTGACTTCATCGGGCAATTACATCAATTGTCTAAGTCACATTAGGTCACTTTGATTCACTTACTCAGACTTTATCCTGTCTAAGTGACCAGCTGAAATCAATTGTCATTCTTTGACTCGACCGGGGCAATTTAACCGATTGCACCAGATTGTCCAACCAATTTTGATCAATTGTATAGCATCAATCCAAACCACACACTACATCTGCTATGTATCTCTTGCATGACCTAAGGGTACTCGCTGGCTTGTTGTTTCTTCGTATTCACTCCGTTTTCTTCCATTCTTTCCCCGTTATTGCTAATTTCTTCTATTCTACCTCCCCTCCACTTCTTGTTCTTTTTCAAGAGATCACCCAATTTTTCAAAAATTTTGGCCCATCTCTCGAGGGGGCATATCACCCATTAAATTAACATTTTATGGGGCATTTCTTCGCACCTATGTTTCTTTCTTTGAAACAACGCGATAAACTGCACCATCTCAAAGAGGGGCAAATGTAGTCACATAAATATGTCCATTTTAATTAAATGAATATTTCGTATTTATTTGATTAAAAATCCACTAGCCATCAGTTAATTAAATTAATATTTAATTAATTCATCTTCAAACATTCTCCTATTAGTTAAATAGATTATTCAATTTATTTTAATTCATTCATTCAACCAAATTCACACTCAATTAAATGAATAAATACTATTTATTCAATTTAATCCTCTTTCCTCTTTTAAATAAATTAAATAAAATATTTATTTAAATCATTATTCCCCCCCACTTGCATTTTCCTACAAATGCAAGTTGCAACCACAAGTTGAAATAAATTAATTTTATTTTAATGAAAATCCTATTTTCCCTCACCCACCAAATCCACTTGCCTCCTAAAATCCCTTTCCTAAATTCTTCTAAACCCTTCCTAATTAGCCTAATCCATCCCCTAATTATCATCACATTCCTAAGCAACTTGGAGTCACTTCTCAAAAACTTCAAAGTCTTTGAAAAGCATTAAATGCTTGGTGTGTTCAACAAGCTAACCTCTAAGTCTTCCAAACCATTAATGGCTCTTACATGACCATTTATGGTTAACCCCTTACTCAACCCTCATTTGACTCATGTGTCTCCTCAAGCATTTATTGCTTTGACCATGGTTATCCCTTTAACCCTTGCAAAAGAGTTTATCCATTGGATAAAGGCTTTATTCTTTGAATAAAGAATTTATTCACTCAACCCAACCTTGACCTTGACTCCCAAGTTAACCTTCAGGTCATATCAAACATTTAATGCTTAGTCCCTCTCCTCTCAACCTATCTCACATTGACAGTTGTCATCCTAGGATTGGGTTGAAAGTCCTCACATGGATTGAATATCATTCAATATTGACCATTGTTGAGATTACCGAATCTCAACCATCCATTGCTCCATTTTTCATATAAATAGAGCCCATTTCTTTATAATCCAGATCCTGAAAAATTGTATGCATTTAATCTATAAGCATTTCTAGAGAGCATTTAGCATCATATTCACTCTTTTGGTTTAAAATCAATTAGTTAATTGGATAAATCTCTTATTTCAACTTTTATTCACACTTGCATAACATAAGTCATAATCATCTACAATCTTGAACCTCCATAAGCATCCATAGTGCAAAAAGCTACTAAGAGCTACACTAATTTGGAACTTGGAGAGGAGAGGAACAAAGGAGAAGGAGCTAAGAGCATGTTAAAAGGCATTTGGAGATGCCTGGTTGTATTTACTTCCATAGTTAAATATTTTATCATATTTTTAGTGTCTCTTTTGATATGTCTACTTGGATTGGTTTTTGGTTGATTAACACTAACGGTTTCTTGTATTTTTGTGTGTTATACGACCAAAGGCTTTTCCTAATCTTCGCCCCATTACGCAGAGCATCAGGAGATATTGACGGTTCAAAATGAAGAAGTTGGAGAAGAGGTTGAAGGAGAAGACACATGTCATTACTGGAGAGACAAGTGTCAAAGGATTTCCACCAAGTACCCACAAAGAGGCAAGTGGCAAGGATAGGAGGGACAAGTGGAAAAGGTGCCATGTGTGCTCAAGGGAGAATGCACAACCCATAGGAAGTTAGGATGAGATGGTTAGAGAGGATATAATTGGTTAACCTATGGTTAGGCTAGGGGGTTGGTTAGAAGTTAGGACACATGTGTCCAATTTGAATTAAAAATTCAAATTTAATGGGGAGGGAATAATTAAATAAATAAATTCATTAAATTCATTTATTTAATTAGGAAATAGAATTAAGTTGGGATGAATTAGGAATAATAACTATATAAACAAATTATTAAATTTATTCATATAGTAGAAGATTAAAGACTTTAATTTATTAAATATCTTCGCATTTAATTAATTTATCTCCAGATTAAATTTTTAGTGTATACAATTCTAAATTTATAAATTTTGGAGAGGAAATATGAATGGCTGAGATGCATTTGGGAACTAAATCGATCAATGATTGAAATCAGTTGAAACAAAATTGATTGAGAGTTAAACTTATTTGATTGATGAGTGAATTGAATTGATTAGGAGATGACTAGATTGATTGATTAGTGAACTTAATTGATTGATGAATTAACTAATTTGATTGATTTGTTAGAAAAAGATGATTGATAGTTAACTCAATTATTTGGTTAGTTGATTGGTTTGATTGCCTAGTCAGAAAAGGTGATTGGCAGTTGAACTTAGAATCAATGCCAATTAGGAATTTAGGCACGTGTTGTAGGATTTTGGCATGAATTTGAATTTGAGTTGTATTTGATTTGAATTTAGATTTTTGAAATCATGAAATGACATGTAAATTAATTGAAATTAAAATTTGCAGAAAATTTGAATTTTTTAATATTTGAATTAGAAAAGAATAAGTTAGATAATTAAATAATTTAAAGAAATTATTTAATTATGGAGACTAGAAATTGAAATAATTAAAATTATTTAATTAAATTTGTAAATTTATAATTAATTAAATCATAAAATTATTTAATTAATTAAGATGAATAATTAGCGTTGTTTTTTATAATAAAAGCAGCCAAAAACAAGGGGGCTGACCCATAGGTACAATTATGAGAACAATGGCAGGACCATTGTTTGCATATAATCAGTAAAGTAGCAACCTTTTACCTCTATCAAAAACAAAAACATACTACGAGAGTTAATCAATGATAAAATACTACTAGTTAGAGTATAATTTATATGCCACACAGGGCCATAAATAGCAAAATATAAACAAAAGCCTAAACTAGGCTTATCCATCCAACAACTACACAACATAGACAAAAAAATCCTCCACATGCAGAAAGTTAATTCTTTTTCCCATGGCTCTTCTTAGGGAGCAACTTTCTAGCCCATTCCTTAGTGAGGAACTTGAACAGGCCTTTGTAGTAGTCATCCTCCTTGCCTTTCCCTTTGACCGTGCTTTCCTGCAATAGGCACAACGTAGTAGCCGAGCATCTCATAACATTCAAAGAAAACTTGGACACATCGTGCATCTTGGACTCCGTCGCCTCCATTCTACTGGTGATCACCTGCACATTGTCAGAGAGGGCCTCTATCTTTTTCTCAAGCTCTGCTGGGTTGGAATCCTCTTCCTTCACACTGCTGGCCTCTTCAACGACCAATATTTTTTCAATCTTGAAGGTCAGGGAGGGGAAATTGGCTGGCTTCTGACTCTATGAGGACATGGGGCTTTTAGAAATCCGGGGTGGAGCTCACAAAATGAGGGGTCGGATTGTGCTGGGCCAGGGGCATTTTAACAGTCGGAATGGAGTTGCCCGTGTCATGCGAGGAGGAGGGATCTCTTAGGGATTTAACTAAGGGTTTAGAGGCCAGTCTACTAGAGCAATGAGGGGTGTTGGCTTCTTTAGTAATATCTAAATCATAGTCAATCTCTTGGATTTTGACTCTTTTGGGGGTTCTGACCTCCTCTAGGGAGTAATTCTTGGTTTTCTTGTTGGAGGAGCCAATTTTTGGGCCGCCAAGGGCTTGAATCATTAATGGCCAGAGGGTGGGTTGTGGGGCCAACATTCTACATAGAAATGGAGCAAGGTGGGCAGAGGGCGAGGTGGAAGTTATACAGGCAGAGAATAAGGCCTTGATGCAGGATGGGAAAGTCTTTCCCTTTTTTCTTAGCTTCGGCTATATCTTTAATATTAGCATCCATCGAATGCAGTAAAAAGAACGGAATGGAAATGAGGTCTTTATTCCTCAAATGGTTCAAGAACAGGAGATGGTAGTAGTAGAAAATGACATACCTGCCCTCTAGCGTAAAATACTAGCGTAATATAGCAGACCGCGTCCCACGGATGAGGGAGCTCCTCCCTGTTGTATCCTCCCACCCTCTTGATAGGGTTCTCACCTTGGTGGAAGAACTGGTTAAGGCTAGTAGAATTTGCAATGCGGCTCTGCTTTTTCCATTTTCTGCCCTCCATTGAAAGGCCCATTGCCTGAGCTATTACCTCTTCATTGATTTCGAAAGAGATTCCCCCCATGGTCACCCTTTTGTCCTCCCAGGAAGTCACGATCTGTTTGGAAAGTCTTTCATTATCGCCCTTCATGCTTTCCATGAATTTGTCAATACCGCCTTCAGTGCACACAAACCAGGCCACTAGTTTAGCTTTGAACTCATCCACTTTATTGGGTTCCAGTCTGAGCCTATCCCCCCCCATTCTTGAATCCTCCATTTTAATAGATTGAGAATGACTTACAGCCAAAACGCAAAGCCGAAGCAAACTTAAGGAGGAATTTTTAAGATAATTGTGTCGGACTTGAAATAAACCGTCGTAATAATCAGAGTGATTATTATCCCTTAAGATCCAGTAGATATTGAAAGCTAGAGATCTACTCGGAACGTGCGAGCCATCACTCGGGCCAATGTGAGTTGACAGGTCCCCAACGCCGCCTTTATCATCCCTAGTTGGCTCCGTCCAGGTAGTAATTAGGGAGTAATCATTCCCGATGTCTGTACTTTCATCATAAATCCATCCCATATGATAGTGGTGACTCAACTTGCCTTTGTTATGTGGCCGTCTAGGATAGAAATTGGTGGGATCCTTGTGCCAATTTGAAAATTGAAAAAAGGTTTCCTTCATCATTGGGCGGATAGGACAGTCCCTTCCTAGGTAAAGGCCTTTTCCTTTTCCAAGATTTCCTTAGTGGTGACTGGTAGCAAACTGGGGTCCCTCTAGCATCGTAAGCCATTCTGTAGCCTTTTGTCAGCCACCATGGAATTGACAACTCTGTTTCCTTCTCTGAAGATGTGGTGGATAGTGAAGTCCTCCATCTTGACGAGGAGGCACCTGATATCCCTCAGAATGGGTTCCACTCTCCACCCCGCCGAAGCGTTCCCTTTGACAGAGTCAATAATGATTTGAGAGTCTCCTTCAATTTCCAGATGTTTTATTCCTATGGAGTTAGTCATTTTCAGACCCCAAAGGAGGGACATTCCTTCAGCTTAGGCTACAACCGTGTTCCTCAGATGGTCCCAGAATACTCCACCTCCTAATAATTAGCGTTGTTAGTAATGAGACATTTTTAGGTTTCTACATAGGTATTTCAATTCTTTATCATATTTGTATTGAGTTATAATATTATCCAACACATACCTAGCAAGAAGAATTATTCTTGTGAAATAATTATTTGTTATTAGTGATAACTTTAAAAGAAATCTTATAAAAATGTATAAAATTATTTGTAATGATTTTTTTGAATTAATACAAATCTCCCAACTTTTGGTTGCTCTTACAAATGAAAAAAAAATCCCACCTCCACAATGTGATGAATATGAGGAGGAATTTGAACTAATGACGTCAATTAAACGTAAAACAAATTTATTTTACCACCTACCTAATATTATTTACAAACACAATGATTAAGAAAATAGTAAAACTTACTTCAATGAAATTTGTATGGTCACTCCCACCAATAGGTCATGATGTTGAAGGTCCAACATTCATCTATTCACCATCAAATATGAATTATAATATTAATGTTCATAGAATTTTTTTATATGTACTATATTTACTATTTTTTTACTAATTATATAGTTGTAGACTCAAAATGGCCACATAATCAGGAGGTGAATGGCTAATAGATGTAGGATGAATATTCTATCTCTAAAATTTTATTATATATAATATATTTAAAAAAAATTGATCATCACAAATGAATATAGTTAATCTTATATTCAAAATGAAATATAATAATTTACATTTAAATCTTGTTCAAAATTACCTATCCATTAATGTCAAATGTCCTATCTAGGAAGTTCTAATATATAATTGTTATATCATCTAATATGGATGCGTCCCATTTCAAACCTTATGCATCTTCAGCATCCTTAGAGCCATAATCGTAGATAGTTCCATAATTTCATCCTATGCAAAAATCTTGATGTGTTGTTACAAGTTCTATATGAAGGAGTTTGTGGACTATAAATTCTCCACTTCAATGCTCTCCTAACTTATAATGGAAGGGATTGTGACATGCTAAAAATATTACCTATGTTGGAATCAAGGAACACTAAGAGGGGGGAGTGAATCAACGTTCTGCAATTTTTAACTTTCTTAATCTGACCTTTAAACTAGTTAATGCAAGTAAATACAAGTAAAGTGCAAAAACACAAATCCAAGAATAACAACACCATAACACCAGGATTTTTACGTGGAAAACTGTTTAAGGGAAAAACCACGGTGGGATTGAGACCCACAATATTAATAGACCTTGTTAGAAGTATAGTAATATTACATGAGGAGAATGCACATGCATTCAGGCACACTGCGTAGAGGTCACTTCTCAGATTACAGATAAGGGCTACAACCCAGAAGGATCATTGCCTTACACATGATTAAAGATAATAATTGGAATATCTGAACTGATAAACAACATCTACAAATTCCAAAAATAGTTTTGGTGAAGTACAAAATGCTTCGATCTACAATACTGCTCTGTACTGATAGTTTGTTGAAATCCAAAGCACAAATCCTTCAACCGCACACGTGAAAATGCATACAATTGCTCATATACACTTCACACATTACCATCGATATCCAAAATGATCAAATAAACCTATCTTATATATTTGAATCACCAATTTTGGTCACCACCATGTCGGCCCAAAAACCACATAACATGCAAATGAAACGTGTACACAAGTGAGCTCAATCCGATAAAAAATAACCAAGCGGACCAAAACAAAACGTCCACACACTTACCACATGTCGGTTCATCAACCTCAAACACACAAACACTCGCCAAAATTTAGTTGCAAGATCAAAATAAGCATTTTCACACATTACCACTGATAACCAATCTTTACCAAAAACCAATATACCGACCCTTACTAACCAACACAAAAATTAACACTAGAGGCCACAAATGTGGAATAAGGTAAATTGCATATCCACAATACATCTTCTATATCTGCAAAGAAAAATGCTTAACCAAAATAATCTGCCAACTAGAATATTGTACACTATATCGAATACCCTATTCTTCTCACCGAACCTCACATCTTCAATCAATCTTTCAGAATGATGAGAACATGAACTTCGTATGCCAAAATTGATATGAGTTTCCATCAATGACAACATTTCAACATACATGTAGTGTCTCTTTCCAACAATCTCCTCCTTTGGTATTGATGGAAACACTTAATAATATATGACTAAGTGTCAGACCAAGACCAAAATACAATACATTATAACCTAAAATCTTATCACCGAATCCCAAAGAATCAAAGAATAAAAGATTTCCCCCTAAGATCAAAATTTTGACAACAATGCCAAAAATAGAGTCCTGGAAATGAAAAATTGAAGCAAAAAAAAAAGTGGTATATACATGAATGTAGACAGACTCACAAAAACGTGAAAATATCTGCATAGAGATTCTTTAGAGAGTCTAGATGACTACCCCAACCCTTTTGCAGAGTCTCAAAAACTATTATAAAATTACTGAGAAGATAAGACCGTGTATCTGCTATCTTGAGATCACTTGGATCATCTTCCTTAAAGCATCTTGAGCATCTTAAAGAGCATTTAGCATTATATCCAACTCAGGGAAAATATGGCTCCTAAGTTCTCCAACTCTGCCAATTAACCTTTCCCGATCATAGCTCAGATTCTAAATCTGCACAAGCAAAGGGATCAACTGATTTTCATGATGGCTCAATGAATTGGACAATGGATCAATTGACTGATATAAGCTTTCCAACTGTTCTTTGTACTCCTAAGACTTCTTCTCAATATCCGCAGTGAACTTGTTCAAGGATAGGCATGATTTATACAAGTTTCCACCTATGGTCATTGCATCTCGCATGTTTTTCATACAGTTACTTAATGTGGATTTGTCTATTGTGATCATTTTCTTCAAGGTGCAGAGCCTTTTAGCATCAAATTAATTTCTAAGCTTTTCCTCCACAAACTTTTGAAAAGATTCAAAGTGGGAATCAACAAAATCAATTAGGCTTTTCAATTTCCTGGATGGAGTATCAGATGTACTCTTTTGGAATGAGGGCATTAACTTCTCCAAAGTACTGATTGCCATGTTCATCAAAAAAATGTATTCAATGTGAGATTTTAAAATATCTTTGCTAGCTTTATCTTGAGAAAATATGCCAACTGAAGTTTTTGTATGGGAGACAGGGAAGAAAGGTTGATAGATCCTTATATAAATTTTGTGTCATCAATGACCTGCTTGTCTTTCATAGTCTTTGCAATGTCTCTTGCTTCAGTTCTAGCTACAACTTTGACTTCTATCTTCTCCACATTTTCTCCTTCAATTGCTTCCTTTATAGGTACCACAGGGATCTCAACCTTATATGTTTTGACAACTTCATCCACACCTACATCATTCTCTACTTTACACTCTTCTTGAATATTAACTTCTTCATGCTCTGCTAATTGAACTTCAAAAACAAAAGTATCAACCAGTTTCTACTTAGCTGATTGTATTTCCATAATGGAAGGTATATTCACCTTGGTCTGCTCAGTTTTTGGATGGGTGCCATCTTGTTCCTTTGGCAAATTAACTTCATATTGCTTTTTTTACCAAAAAAATGTCTAAATTTTCTTTGTTTCCTTAGTAACTTCAACAATTTTACCGAACATAATCTTATTTACCCAATGCTTAATTCTAAACTTATCCTTTTCTAATTGGAGTAATCTGTCTATTTCCTCTCTAGAAATAACTAAACATAAATTGACCAATAAATACTCCTTTAATCTCTCATCTTCTTATTTGCTATTAGTCTTCGAGCATGCTAAAATATCATACAAACTCTTGGGTATGACTACCATTAATTCAATAAGAGCTTTACTGTATATATTTAAATAATATTCTACAATTATTTTCTCTAAAGTTCTCTTTCCAAATTCATCAAAATTTTCATAACATTCAGATAGTGGCTTCATATTACCATCCTTAACAACTACTTTCACAATTTTTTCTAATATGATAGGAGGTATGACTATATAATTACCTTGTTTCAATGCCTCATCAATTTCAGATTTATGTTTCTTGATGAATTTGGTTCTACCGGATGGCTTAATTACGGATTTGGTTGCTGGCTTAGTAGTACTGGAGGAAGGAGCAACACTTCTGATTTGCCTTTCCTTTGTCTTAGGAGATTTCGGTTTGGCTTCTTTCTTCACAATTTGCTCCTCAAAAAGGATATTCTCCTCTCTGGCTTTTCTAATTGCTTCCTTGGTTATTCCAATGCTTTTTGCAAAAGCTTCAACTTCTTTTTGGGCCTTCCTTTGAATGACCAGTTTCTTAAACTGCTGATGAAGTTTTAGGCTCTTCTTCTTGTTGGTTTTAAACCTTTCTTCATTGGGGTCCACCAATTGACTCAGTAAATGTTGAGCGTATAGTTCCAGAATATGTTCATCAACCTCATAGCCCATTGGCATGATCCATGAAGTTTGGGGCTCCATCGCTTCCATCAAGCATTGGTCAATGTCCACCATGAAACATATGGTATTTGCATATTTCTCTAATATGGACTTTGAGATCCTCTTCCTCTCAGGCATATCCTCCTGAAAAGTCTTGAAATATCCCCATAGATTCTTGTTCTTGGCTTTAGAGTCACTCTAGCTGTAGAGATACTCTTGAATCTGCACTCCCACTGATCTATCAAATGCCTATTGTACCAGACCAACTCCTAGAATTTTATTCTTGAAGTGGAACAATATGCATAGAAGTAGAGTACCATACTTGAAGGGGTACTTCTTTTTCTCTTTGATTTTCTTCCAGTTCTTGATGAGCTCACTCTAGAGCAACTTGCAAAGATCATATTTCTTATTCTCACTCAACATTTCATATGTATCGTATAATGCAATACTAAAGACAAAGTTCATTCTGTTGGAGTAGTAGATCTTATATCCTCTCATCATGGATGCAAACCGAATGTCATCTTCCAAAATATCATCAATAGTCATTGCTCTATTGTCAAATTTTGACCTAGTTGTGTTGGTTACAATGTCATTCTTCACCTTTTTTAGAGATGGCAATAGACCAAATGCACACAACCCTGTTATTGCCTGAATCACACCTTTAGTGATCTTATGTGGCTTATCCAACCACATTAATTCATTGTGAACTCAACTCAGGATGTGTCGGATCCACTCCTAGTCGTATGCCATCGAGAACTTCACAAATTGATAAAAACCCTTTCTTTCAAATCCTTGAGATTCATGTTTTAACATGGAGCTTTGATCAAATAACCTGTTATTGTAAAGATTCAACATCTGAGAGCTTCCCAATTCTTCAATCGGACAATGTGTATAAACCCTCATATCTTCAATATGCAAGACTCCATAGGGCACGGATGAAAATGCACTCTTAGGTTCGTCCTCCATTAAAATGAATGGATGATCTTTGAAGTTGGGAAGAGCACGCTTAGTGATGTTTACAACTAGAGGGATGGTAGTACTAGATGCAACCATTCTTACAAATTCAAATTTCAAACTTCAATCGAAAGAGGATTTTTTCAGATAAATACCTTTGATATTGGATCAAGTCTTCTCACCAAATCACTTTAGAAATTAGTAGCACTTATGATCACCTAATTGACTTCTTGGCTTAACTCTCTAAACTTCTTCTCTTCAATTAAAAAGTGAGAAATGAAGATGAAAAGTTATCTATTATTCACCATAGACCTAACTTTTCACTGCAATAAACATATTCTGCCCTAGTTTTTCCGGATGCTTTGTATCTATCAAAAATTCTTCTCTGGACCTTCAAATCAGCTCGATTCTTTCAGAGGTTTACCACAAATATCTGCAATCATCATAAACACTTTTTTAACTTACCAAAAACAAACACATATCTCAAACAAGGGGTTTGAAAGATTTGCATTATAACTCCCCCAAGGTCAAATGCCTAGGTTCAGTTACCGAATTTAGTTCAAGCACTAGAATTAGGTGTGGACCCACTTCCTTCCTTTGAATCAGTCTTCTTAACCCATGTCTTCTTCATTTGATCTTTGATTTCTTCATTTTTTTCTTTACCCTTCGCATCAGACTTCACATTCTTGTTCTTGTCTTCCGGACTAGTCCTATTCACATTTTTGCTTCTATAATACTTAGCAATGTGACCAGATTTGTTGCATGCATAGAAAACAACATTTCCTTGCATATGCCTGAAGTTCATCTAATTTCTTCTTTATTTGCATTGATTAGCAATATGTCCAAACATACCACATGCATAACATCTCATATTTATCCTATTTTGAAAGTTGTTCATCATAGTTCTGCATACATTTTCTTTATGACCATTTTTGTTGCATTTGAAACATTGATCGGTAAAGGATGGACCATTATTGATCACTTATTTCTATATTGACTAGCCATATGATCAAATTTATTGCACACAAAATATTTGCGATTGAATATATGAGCATTAGATTGTCTTATTGGAGGTTTTCTTGATTTGTTCTTCTACTGTTGAGTCTTATGATTGCTTTGACCAGACCCAAAGCTTTCTTCTTTCTCATATCCAAGACCTTGAGTGTCATTAGGATTATTTTGACTTGCAAATATTTCATCAATCTTAGGTGGACTGATCCTAAACTTCTCCTTGTATTCATTTGCGACATCAAGATCATGTCTAATAAGAATGATCTTCCTTTCAAGATCTTCCTCATGTTGTCTGGTGTCTTGTAGGTCAAGCTTCAGTTATCCATTCTCACTCTCAAGTCGACAACATTCTTCATTTGTCTTTTAGGGATTGAACAAGATTTTATTCATTCTTCTTCCTTTCTTCAATCTTATTTGTCAATCACATCACAATGGCTTCCATCTCATTCTTCTGGACTAAATTAGCTCTAGCAAGTCTCTCACATTATTATGTCTTTTCTTTCAGGGCTTTTGTCTACCTTGCCAATTAGAACAATAGCTAGACTTATAGTCTTAACTTAGGGATTGGTCATCCATTCTGAGCATCTATCATTTCCATGACTGAGGTTCATTTAATTATCAATCCAGGGACATATTACTTGAAATGGGCCTGCACTGTTTGTGCATTGTTTCGACAAGAGTCACTCTATCCTACTACAACAATTGAATCTATTAAAATAAACATGCAGAAATATGACAACTGAATGACTATAGGAAATCTTAACATTAACAGATGATTCTAAATAAATAATTGTTAACTAAGTTCAAAGCTAACAAATAGGGATTACTTTGTCTGCTTTGGCTGCAGGAACAGTCAACAGGATATGGTTCCAGTGGTTGCAGGAATAGTCAATTGCCAGAACGTCTACTGTAGAAAAAGAAAAATTAATCTAACAACTAAACATGATTACTCACCAAGTGGGCCCCCTTAGATGAGTGTATCCAAATTTCAAAATGCTTCTGTTCGCTCAGAATAACATAGTCTTTATTTATTATTTTCAAAAGTCGATACAATACATAAAATAAGTGAAATACTTCTAATTTTGAAAACATTGTCTAACCTCTGCGAAGAGGTGTAGATCTTTATTTATAAGAATGTTATAACAAACTTTCAACTACTTAGATCGTGCCCATGAAATTAGGTGCAACTTTTATTACAACAACAAGAAGAAGTCAATCCACAAAGAATGTGGGACTTTATTACCACACATCCAAGAATATAGCATGGAAGATTTTACTAGATCGCTGCTTGCGGAAGACAACCATAAATGAGTCCGGTACTTCCTCACTATCCTCTGCCACTTCACTCGAACACCACCTTCTCCACTATCTTAAATTCTCAACCACCTCAAAATATCTCTAACTGTTTGCATGGCACGATTCTCCATCTGGCTCAACTTGACCGCTTCTGCAACAACTTATTTACTCCTACATAAAAGGTTAGAACATACAAACATATATATATATATATATATATATATATATATATATATATATATATATATATATATATATATATATATATATATATATATATATATATATATATATATATCCATTTTTCATCAATCACAACATTTATACATCCACGCATAATATTACCATAATAATCTACATAGCTATATGAATATTTAGTCAAAACAATACAAGGTTTAGCGGGTTCAACTATCATTCAATATGCACATTATTAAAACTCTAATATATCCTATGACCTTCACATTGTCCCAATATGCAACTTAAAACACAAGAAAAATTTATCAGGCATAGAAAAAAAGAGCTATTATTTTAGCTCATCATTTGCCCCCCAACCTAATGCCTTGTTGGTCCTTCAGCAGGAGGAAAATTCCTCTGACTTGAAAATCACCTATGGTCCCCTACCCTATGCCTCCTGTAGCCAGGTTCCAATAAAATCCTTTCATTTTTTCCAACCTAGCCGATTTGGCTTCTTCCGCAGTCTCATCATATGTTTTATCTATAGCTATGCATCCCATTAGTGGCTACATAAGAATGGGTGGTTGAAATATTAAAGGTAACCAATTATTGCCTTTTGTCCTGCCCAAGAGGATATACTTGGGAGCTCTTTGTATGGCTGCATGATAGTTAGGAAATGAATGGGGTTCAACCTGCTTTAGATCCTCTGAAATACTATTCCAATGCTAAGCCAGATGTCCAACTACAACTTGATTCTCATTTCCAACCAAATTTGCATACTCCTAAAATACTTCCTCCCTCAATGGTAGAGCTCTGCTCCTGATATCAAATCTATTCAATAGTTTTTTCCAGTCATAATACACTTGTTGTGGATTTTTAGCTTCAGCTCTGAGTGGCAGTGGACAATCAACTTCCAAATTCCTATGTACTCTAGATTGTACTCCCATACTAATTTCATTCTGTATCAAGGACATCAATGCCTTTAACAGAATATCTCCAATATACAGTAGGGGATTCCATTCATTGTCAGAAGAGACAACATAATTATGCAAATAAAACACATAACAAATTTTTAATACTTGTAGGATAGATTTGGTAAGAACTATAAAACTCCTATGGAGTCTCCAAAGAAAGACTTAGATCCCTAACAATGCGGTTAAGTTTAAAACACATATACTGTTCCTTCAGATACAAGGTGTAAACTCTTGGCGGAGCCCTACATTGCATTAACTTGGAAACCATGTTTGCTATATTATCCACTTTAGTTTGCAACTCAACAATTTCTTTATCCCTCTTTTCAATTTTCTTTTGTTGTTGGTCAATTATCCTCTGCATCCTAGCTTTTTCTATTTCCCATTCTCTATAAAATGAAAGTGCAACAGATAAGCTAGTGAGAGATGAAGTAAGCCTATGAGAAGTTACCTAAGGACTCAAAATCATATCACTTGGTTTTGCAAACTGTTATGCAATTTAGGCTAAATTTTTCAGTCCTTTTGCTTCCTGTCCTTCGTGCGGCTGGCTTTGTTTATGTGGTCGGCTCTGTTTCTGACTGTCGTGCCCTAGTTTTGATGTTTCAATAGAAATAACCTTGCCCACACTACCTTTTGCCTAGGTTCTCTACCTAAATCTATGGATTCTTCTTAATAGTAATTCTTGTGTGGTTGTAGGGGATTCTGCCATAGGAAAACTTTCCTTCATTTTTCTCTTTTTGGTTGCAAGAGAAACCTGCACATCTTGAGGTCTCTCAACAGTTTCTTCCTTTGCATATCTTTTTTCTTTACCCTTCCCTTTATGAAATGCGGTCCCACTCCGAGTTTGGGTGGAAGGCAACTCAACACTTGGCTCAGTCACAATTCATACTGCGCCAAGCGAAGCTTCTTTGGCAACAGGAGGTTCAATGGCTATAGAAACCCTAGAGGATGAGGCTTCCCCGATATTTTCTTCTTGAATTGCAATTCCTTCTGCAACAAGAACATTACCTTGTCCAAATTTCCTAATATCCTCAAATTCACCCCATGCCATTTGAGAAACATCCCTAAGAGAACGTTCTACCAATAATTTGATTAATCCATGATGACTCACATAATGGGTACTACCCTTCTGTGTCTCTTTTGTAGTGATAGAAATGAGGTGATACTAACATTTGGGATATTCATTCTTTGGCCATGCCTCAAAAGGCTCAATAAATTGAAGTGAACAAAATGCAGATTAGAGTACTTACTATCACATGTCAAATACTTCATCACATGATATGCAACTTGCAGCCATTCTCCTAGAAGAGACATCCTCTTCGTTCCTTGCTTGTCCACGCTAAGAGGTCCATCATTTGGATGAGTGAACTCTGCCCTGGCACTTCTTGCATCCTTTGTTTAAGGAAACAATTCTCTATCTTGTGGCAACCCTGTGACCTCCGCTATTCTCTTCTTTGTGGCTATAACTCATAAACCCTTCACAAAAGCTTCTCCTTCACTGAATGTATGCATAAATTCATGTGCAATCTCCTCATTAAAATCTATTAATTTTAAAATATAATCAATCCATTCATAAGTCTGGAAATAGGGTTCACATTGGTTATCCTGCAACAAGGTCTCATGAGTCATGGGCTCATGGTGGATAGGCGCACCTCCCATGGCTAACATAAGAGTCAAAAATTTTGCTACAGTAAAATGCAAATTGCTGAGATACCTTGTGAAATTTGAAAAATCCTACACCATATCCTTTATTTATCCTTCAATACCTTACATATTTTTGTTACAAGCATAACAAGTCACATTGTTTTTCTAATTTCTAGTTGATGTAAGGTACTGAAGGAGATCATCTGCTCAGGGGGAGCACACATTTTTGGAGCAGACAATTTTGGTAACATAGTTTTGGTAAGACAGTTTTGGACAACCTTTTTGGATATACTTTTTTGGCTTTTTCTCATGAGTGTTGCCATCAATGCCAAAGGGGGAGATTGTTGGCAAATGCACACTCCAATGAGAAATTGTAGGTGATTTAAGGTATTGTCATTGATGGAAACCTTACAATCCTATGGCACCGACAGACACCGACACCGACAGACTCTACACTAGCATACAGTTTATCGGCAATGAAAAGATGATTACCGACACCCTAGCCGATAGGAATTTGTTTATTACATAATGCATTTTATTGTAATATTCTTTTTGTAAGCCCATATGGCATATTGTAATAAGGCTCATATATAAGTATGAGATCTTGTAGAACATTTGATAGGTAATAAGGTATATGCATAGATGGATATTATGTGTGAATAATGAGGTAGATTTTGGAGTTAGGTTTATGATTATTGCAAGAGCTTAAATAGGTACTGAACCTGGCATAGCAGATGCTAAATGAAAGTAGTACATGATATTGGATTTATATAATCGATTTTGTAAGTCAGTGAGACTTCCCTTTTTGTATTTAAGTAGTGAGATTTAGGCAGTTGGCCTTCTTGCATGTGCAGGCCCCTATTGTTTCAGTAATATTCACTTATTGGCCAGTGAGTGAATATTGTGGGTCACAAATCCCACTGAGTTTTTTCCCACATCGGGTTTCCTCGTTAAAAATATTGTGTTATGGTGTGCTTTCTATGTTGTGTTTATTGTTCTTATTTACTGCATTAATTCTGGTTTACCGGTACACTATTTTGGAATGCAATTCATTTAATAAGTTCAAAAAATCCATTAACCGATTAGATACTGATTCACCCCACCCTCTCAGTATCTTCAGGAATCCTAACACAATTGATCCTAGAAAATCCAAACCCCATTTGTCAAATGGTGCAACCAATATTTGGGGATACAATTGCATTTCATCAGACCTAGTGGGCCTACCCATTCGTTGACATCTATCACACTTTCTAGTATATTGAGCTGCATCTTTATGTAAAGTTGGCCAATAATACCCTATATTAAGGATTTTCAGTGTTGTTCTTTTAGCAGCAAAGTGTCCTCCACATGGCTGATCATGACATGCATGAAGGATATCGTAAGTTTCATCATCTCAGACACACCTTTGTAAGAATTGATCCTGTCTAGTGTAGAATAAACACTCAACAATCCAAGAGAAATTAAAACTTTTCTCAACTAATACCCTTCTTTCTATGGGAGAAAATTGAGAAGGAAACTTATTAGCAGCTAAAAAATTTGGAATATCATCATCCCAGGGAGTGTGATCTTTTACCAAGAACAAGTGTTCATCAGGGAAAGCATCATCTATTACTTTAGGATTGTCCTGTAATTGAAGCCTAGAAAGATAAGTTGCAACTACATTAGCTTTTCCTAGTTTATCAACAATTGTAATATCAAATTACTACATCAACAGTAACCATTGAGCTAATCTTCCTGTGATTGAAGTCTTGTTCATAAGATATTTTATTGATGTATGATCAGTATGCACATATATTTGATATCTTGTGATATAATGCCTAAATTTTTTAAGTGCATATATCAATGCCAAAATCTCCTTCTTTATGACAATATAATTAAGCTCAGGTCCCTGCAAATTTTTGCTGATGAAATAAATTGCATTTTCCAAATTATCCATCTTCTGGCCCAAAACTGCTCCTATAGCATAATCTGATGCATTGGTGTGAATATGGAAAGGTAATGACCAATTCAGACCTTTGAGCATTGGTGCTTGAGTCAATGCGTGTTTGAGCTTCAAGAAAGATTCATGGCATGTTGGAGTCCAATCAAACTCCATATCTTTAGTCAAAGGATAATATAGATGTCCTGCCATTTTACTAAAATCCTTAATAAATATTCGATAGTATCCAGCATGACCAAGGAAACTCCTAACAACCTTTTTCTTTGTGGGGACAAGAAGGTTTTGGATGACTTGAATTTTGGCTGGGTCAACCTGGATTCCAACTGTAGAAATGTGATGTCCAAGAACTATTCCTTCTTGCATCATCATGAAGCATTTTTCATTGTTCAAAGACAAATTTTAATCTTCACACCTTTGTAAAACTTTCTTGAAATTCTCCAATGCCTCTTGAAACTCTGATCCATAAATGGTAAAATTATCCATATAGATCTCCATGCAATCGTGGGAAATTTCTGAAAAAATATGTTGATTACTGCTCTTTGAAAAGTAGTTGGAGAATTACATAACCCAAAGGGAAGCACATAATATGCATATGTTCCCCAAGGGAAAGTAAATGTAGTCTTTTCTTGATCCTCTGGAGAAATTCGAATCTAGTTGTAGCCACTGAATCCATCCAAGAATGAAAAGTACCACTTCCCTGCCAAAGAATCTAACACTTGATCCACAAATGGTAATGGAAAATGATCCTTCTTAGTTGCTGAGTTCAGAGCTCTGTAATCTACACATACCCACCATTTATCTCCTTTCTTTTGAACTATGAATAGAGGCAACACCAACTGGCTATCTGATATGGGATAGATAAATCCAACATTTAATAATTTATGTAGTTCCTCTTTAACTATCTCCCTTAATGCAGGATTGATTCTTCTTTGTGGTTGTCTGATCGATCTGCAATCTTCTTTGATATAATTGCAGTGTGTACAAATCTTAGGATCTATTCCTTTCATATCTTTGTAATCCAACACAAAATCTTATTGATGACGTTTAACCAAATCAACCAGTGTTAGCTTTTGAGTTTCTGAGAGCTGATTATTAATATTCAAATATTTATTTTGATCAACTTCCACTTTGATAGTAAGATCAATCTGAGCTGCTTCAAAGAGATAAGAATTGCGGACTTCTTTCCGCAACAAGGTATGCACAATATGTCATTGGCTGCAAGATAATACGATGTTGTAATACATGATGTTAGCTCCTGCGATTGCTGCTCTAGGCCATACTGATTTTCCAGAATAGTTTAAAGGACATAATCTTCATTCTGAAGTTGTATAAATGATTCTCTATTAATCATCATAAGATGACTAATAGAGTTGACTTCCCCTTCCAATTCTTCCCCCATGTCAAGCCAAACAACTTGTTTGTAATCAAGTTGGGGTTGAGTAGGCGAATACAGAGGAAGAGTTTTAGTGGAATTTCCATTAGAAATAGTCATGTACTCTGATTGGCATCCAATATATGCATCAACTATAGAAAGCCAAGGCCTCCCTAAGATGATCGGATATCCCCCCAATGTAGCTTTAGGAGATAAAATCATAAATTGTGTCGAATATTCTCAGGAATCTAGAGTAACCACAACATCTTCAATCATACCATCAAGCTGAATTGGAGAACTGTCAGCAAGCTGTAGGATCGTAGGAGTAGGTTTGAGACTGGTTATGTTAAGTTTTTGCATAATATCCTTAGTCATTACATTGATTTTTTCTCCTTGATCTATTAATGTAGTCTTTATTTGAGTGCTATTGATGACTATTTTTATAATAGGACTACCAGGGTCAGAATATTTTTGTATTGAGACCTTACCCAACATAATATCAGCCAGTTGACCCATTACATGCATTGTTTCTAGTTCTTTTTTCTTCCTACCAGGTTTCTTTAAACATGCTTCTTTAATTACCTTACCATAGATAGGGACATCCTTAATATCTTGGAATAATGGGATCTTAACGCATATGTGTTTTAGCTAATCAATAATATCAAAACTTATTTCCTCTTGATGATGACTCTCTTCGGCTTGCAGCCTTTGAGGAAATGGGGGTATTTGTTGATTATGAGGAATTTGGTTTGCTAGATTGGATATTTTATTTTCCTTTGGTACTTTAGTTATAACTGGAGTGGACAGGGGAGACAAATTTGTCTTGGATCTAAGGTGAATATCACTGATATTAAGTGAATATGTTGGGTATTGAGTAGGATCAGTTGAATATACTTGTTGTTGTTGTTGGGGCTTTCTATTAGGATTTGGCATGGGTTGAGCGAGCACTTGTGTGGGTTTAGATGGGGCAGCATTAGTAGTAGGGGGTGGCATTATAGCAGGTTGTTGAGGCTATTGCAAAGGTCGTTGATACCCAAAATATTGATTTAACCATTGCTGACCTCCTCTCCATTGAGGAGCAGGTTGCCAATTTCCTTGTGATGGTTGTCATGGTCCTTGGGATTGAGAGCAATTTCCTAGTGGTTACTGCCACTATGGAGATTGATTGGCAAAATTTTTCCCTTGGCCTTGAGAGTTATACCAATTTTGTGGTTGATAATTTCCAAAATTTTGAGCATATGGAGGTTGTCACTGATTATTTTGTGCATAAAAATTCCTAACCAAAAACAGACAATGGATCAGGAGGCATACCTTGTCTTGGAAAAGTTGGCCTTCTTTGAGAAACATAAAATATTTGTTCATCATCCCCATGTATTGGCTTAAACTTAGGAACATCAACATTTGCAACCAACTTACATCTACAGTCCCTCTTCTTTTGCCTACAATATGGACAAAATTCTGCAAGCATTGCCTCATCTTCCTCATGCTTCTTCTTAGCTTGAAGTGTGTCTAACTAGGTGACCATATTGTTTATGATATCCTCTTTAAAATCCCTCAAAAGATGACTGAGCTCCATTCATGACACTCCATTACTGGTTGTTGATGAAGACACTCCCGACTTAGAACGCCTATTCTTCTTAGTAGTGGCTCTGGAATACTTTTGACAAATTTGGCTGATGTCATTCCATGTTGATTGAGTTATATCTCCACCTCCCATAAGGTCTAAAGAATTTGTGAATTCTTCACTGATCCCTCTCAGAAATATCAATTTAAGAGATTCTTCATTTAAAGTACTATGCTTGGACTTCTTGACATAGAATGGAAATCTCTCGAGATAATCTTCTAGACTCTCATCCTTCTCTTGTGTCATTCTAAAAATATCATCTCCATGGCGGTCAGTCCCCCGACAATAATCTCTATATTTACCAAGAAACAACCATTTCATCTGATCCCATGTATTGATTGAACTACTCCCTAGAATCATAAACCATCTCAAAGTTGATCCTTTCAAAGTGGCAGGGAATATTTAAGTCTATGGCCATCTGTAGTGTAGTCATAACTCCTACAGAGGACATCAAATTCAAACAAAAAATTATTGGGATCCTCTATCACCAGTCCATAAAATTTAGGTAAAGAAGAAGCTGGAATGTTCTTGAGGTTAGCATTATCATGCAAATCGAAAATAGGGAACTCAAATGTTAGGTTCACAGGCAGAGGTGGGGGCCCACCTCCGCCTCCTAGGGGATTTCCTCCCATTGGTCCTTGATGAGAAGCTATAGAGCAATGATCCTCTTCAAGTGGTCCAAAAAGAAAATCAAGGTTGTTCTCTAAAAGTTCAAATGTGGGATGGTTCAAATTGGTTGGGGCTTGATAAAGTGCAACAAAAGGGTTTACATCAGGTGCTTCATATGGATTGAGTCTTCTATGATCAGGATGGTTAGGAAGGAATCTACCTTGAGCATATCTTCTTTGTCTATGCATGCAGATTCATGAGAAATACTTAAAACTAATTGACTAATAAAACCAATTGTACTAAAAACTTAAAAATTCATGACTATAACTGGTTCTTAGTTTTGCACCATCCTCGACAATGATGCCAAAACTGTTTGCCTTGCCAAGTAGACCAATAACTAGACTTATAGTCTTAACTCAGGGATTGGTCATTCATTTCGAGTAGCTATCATTTCCATGACTGAGGTTCATTTACTTGTCAACCTAGGGATGTATTACTTGAAATGGGCCTACACTGTTTGTGCACTAAGTTCCGACAATAGTCACTCTATCCTACTGCAACAACTGAATCTATTGAAATAAACATGCAGAAATATGACAACTGAATGGCTATAGGAAATCTTAATATTAACAAATAATTCTAAATAATTAATGGTTAACTAATTTCAAAGCTAACAAATAAGGATTACTCTGTCTTCTTTGGCTATAGGAACATTCACAAGATCTGGTTCCAGTGGTTGCAGGAACAGTCAATTGCCAGAACGTCTACTGTAGCAAAAGAAAACTCAATCTAATAATTACATAGAAGTACTCACCAAGTGGGCCCCCTTGAATGAGTGTATCAAGATTTCAAAATGCTTCTATATGCTTAGAATAACAAAGTCTTTATGTTAGACACAATGCACCACTGAGAGGGGAATGGGGTGAATCAGTGGTTCTCAAACTTTTCCCTTTAGTTATCCTATTGTGAGCATACTGGTTAATGGATCTAACTTAATGCAGACTTATGGGTTAGTGGGGAGACCAACACAAATGCAATCACACAAAGGACATCACATAACACTAATATGTACGAGGAAAACCCAAGATGTGAAAAACCTTGGTGAGAAATGTTGCTGGAGACTACTGCTCTAATCTAGTCTCACAATGAAAACTCTGTTACAATGTTTTGGGCACCAACCCAAGGAGCACCAACCCAAGGAGCACCAAATCCTGCACCGAGCTACAGATCAGTGATCACAATGATAACTTCAATTACAAAAGTAGTTGTCTTGTTACAAGTAAATCTTGCAACCATTTCGTATACCTTACTCTGTCAGTGAGATACCTTCTTTACTACACCGACTCACTCTTCTGCTACTTAATTGGCAGTAAACTCTACCGGTATAGGTCTCCTCTTCTTCTTCACTATTGGATCTCCACCTTACTCACTGCTCTTCACCGGTATAACACTTTGTAGGTTCTCTATCTGCCTTCTCTGCAGCCTACTTCACTTATGCTTTGTCGATATGGACACTACCGGTTTTTCTCTTCTACCGGTTGAACACTTAACCATTTTCTCCCTCACTCTCACTCTCTTCTCAGATACTCGTTGAGAACTTGGCTAATTTTCTCTCACATGCAGAAGTAATACACTTCGCAACAACACAATATTCTTTTATCTAGCAGCAACAAACAATGTCTTTGGCCTACATATTTATAGCTAGATTTTCTCGCCAAAAACCAATACAAAAACTAGGTGGTTAGGGTTTCCTCATCATCCTCGAGACAAACCAAATCCAATCAGATCTTTCTCAATTTGATCTCCCTGACGTCCAATTGCACATCTCCACCATTATCATTCCTTCTTGATCATGACTTCTATGTTTGGCGATCTTCTTTTACCCTATCGATTGATCTCTTGGTCAAACACCAAGATCTATCTTGATGTTTCCTTCATCCACCTCAATCTTCTCAACCACTCTTAGCTGGCTTGTAGTTGTCCTCTAGATCTCGAGCTGAAAACTAAAACATGTCCTATTATTTGTGGGATTTTCCATTAATGTCGACCAACTCTGCAACTACTATACCGGTGTACATTCCTTCTTCATTCGAATGCATGTTCACCACCTTGACTCCATGTGGCATCCGTGTCGACCATCTACCATCTTGGCTCTTCAAGTCAGTCCAGATAGGATTACCGACCAAACCCTCTACCGGTTCCCTTCTTTGTCGGTTTACTATCCTTGCCGGTTAAACCCTCACACAGATCTACCATCAACCTTGCACTATGCTTCTCTTCTGGTGGAGTCGGTCAGCACTCCTGCTAACATTCCCTATGTACATCTTCATCAGATTGGGAGTCTTCTTCATTTGCACCTTGTCAATATTACTAGTTGACTTACATACAGGTAAACAATCTTGATTTGTACCAACATCTCAATAATGCCTTCTCAGCCAGTTCAGTGCATATCCCTGATTTTATGCACTTTAAGCGCACCTCTTCTTCCTTATCTCACAACACTATGATGCACACAATTCATAATAGAAGATAAGTTCCTCTTACCAGTGGAGTGACACCTATCTTCTGCATCCTGCAATGAACTCATGTGACTTCCCTACTTGTGCAACATATCTTTAGATAGGTACATGTGATCCAGTGTGGGCACATTCACTACCAGTCATCTCTTCATATGGTGACTACATTATTCATCCAATGGGAGTCTTGTTATTCTAAAACTTCACAACATTTGTGTTATCTGTTCATTCTTCTCCTCCAGTGTTGATGTGATTCAGGTAACATTTTGCCTCTTTATCATAAACAATAGCTCAAACACCTTTCTCATCCTGCTTGTGCACTGGTCATGACCTTTGCAGGCTTACAACCACTCACTTGGTTGATCTGACTTCTCCATGTCAACACATCATTTACCAGTTGACATCCTTTCCTTACCATCTCATCCACACAAGTTAGGCACTAACTTGTGTATCGACGACCCTAGTGGTCATTCATCCTTACCTTACCGGTGTTCTGCAACACAAGGTGATATCAAAGATATCTTAACCTATACACCTCCTTGACAGTGTTGCACATACATCTCATACCGGTAGTTATCCCATACCGGTTGACATCAATGACAACACAATGCCAACAATCTCCCCCTTTGGCATTGATGTCAACTCATGTAGTATCCGACATACTACATAATCCTTCTCTCCCATTCTTTTCTCTAGTCCATGGATTCTCAACACATGTAGGATGTTGTATACTACAAAATCCTTCTCCCCCTTTGACAACAATGGAAAAGGGCATTGTCAAGATATCATTCCTCCTTGTATTTACTAGGCACTAATAGAATTATTTCTTCCCCTTTGTCTTTACCAGATGTCTCTCCTTCTTTGATACTAATTGTTGCATTTTGTTGCATTTTCTCAAGTCACGGTACTTGAGATGGAGCACTTAACCATTAACTGACACCAATTAAGAATGCACACTATATATCATGTGTTAAACTACTCAATAACAAAGGGATGTGCCAATGAGCACTACTTATTTACTGGTCAACTTGCAACACTCCCTGTTTGATCCCAAATTTCTTTAGGAATCAAATGTGATTGTACTACCAATACAACCAACCAGAGAACAAGTAGATACCCCTTACAATGAAATTCTCCAGGGTATTCCTACAATAATTTTTTGTTGGCTTGATGATGATTGTAATGTATTTATCACTTTTTGTCATTGATGAAACACTCTCACACACACATGATTATATTGACTACCGATGTAACTTAAATTGTTTACACTATCAACTGGTGTACCTTGTGGTTAATCCATAACCAGTACTTTGTGTCAACCAGTATGTGCATAAGAGACAACCTATGGTTATACTAAGTTGACATCAAGATGAAGATAAAGATGGAGATCAAGCGGAGATTCAAGGACAACGATTCATATGTTTTATTCAAACCGATATTGATTGTTCCAATCGGTATTTGGTTATTTTTGTGATGATTTACCAGCATCGACTACTTGGCGGTCATTTTTGTGATGAGTTATGATCACTTGTCTAGATACACTGCACCTAGGAAATTGTGTCATGATTTCCTTAGGCCGACATGAAATCTGAATGTCCATATATTGACATCTTAGTAAAAATTTTTAAGATGATGGTATGCATGAAGAGAAAATTTTTTTGTTGAAGAGTGATAAGTGTTAAGATGAAGAGTGTGTTGAAGAGCAGTGTTGATTGTGCTTAGAAGGATTTGATCAAGCAAGTATTGTGCTACTCAGAACAGATCAAACCATTCTTGTTGTTTTCTAACCATTACAACAGAATCAAATCCCTTAACCGGGTAAGCTCTAACAAGCTTCAATGTATAAATCCTCTAACGAGGTGATCCATTAGTTTGGATTATGAAATTCTCCACCGAGGTTACTCCTAACAGGGTATAAGCTTCTAATCAAGCTTTGGGATCTCTAACAAGATTCTCTCCTAGCTAAGCATTTTGTAGACCTTAACCGGTTAGTTATTTATTACTGCAGATAGTTAACTTGTGAGTTCCATCTCTCTGTGGTTTTTACCTATTTGGGTTTTCCACATATAAACACTTGTTTTATAGTGGATGATTTACTTTTTGTGGATGATATTATATCATTTTGGATTACATGCAATGTGTGTAAAATCTTTGTTAAGTTCATCTATTGGTTAGTGTTTAAAGTAGTTTGGTTTTTGGTGTCACTAATTCACCCCCCCTCTTAGTGCTTTTCAAGTCCATCATTTTCATCACCTAGAGTTTGAGTAGTCAGTATCTTTATCAGTTCAAGCATGTCGGCTCTGCATCATGAGCACTTGAACTCCCCCTGAGTCATACAGCTCAGGTTCTCATCATCGGTCAGGTCCAATACCGAGACTCCAATCTTCACCACATACCGGTTGAGTTGTAAATATGTGATCATCTGATGATCCTTCAGCTCCATTGTATCATCCACAACCTATGACATGATCCTGGATCTACACAATGCCAGACAATGTTATCATCATGCCAAGAATCAAACCGGTTAGCCCAAAAATATGCATGCTTGCATGATCAGTACCTGGGCCAACATATGTCATTTAGGTCTTTTCCAATACCACTTGAGTCATAACTTCACTTTATGCTACCGGGGCTTATTGCAATGATCTCCAACCTCATTGTCTTACATAACCCGCAGGTACTTGTTAGTAGTCATACCAGTAATAATCAGCACATACCAGTTTCTTGTATTGGTCCATTATCACTACCAGAGCACCTTCCTATGACTCTTGACATCTTGTGTCACCATGTATTTGATACCAATTGTTATCTTGTTATGCACATACAAGGGAGTAGTGATCCATCAATCATTTGTAGGTGTGTAGTCAAGGAAGCCTCTACACACACTTATCACCTTCTTCCTTTGCACTGACAACATCATATTCTTCCATGTTGCCTTCTTCACTGAGGGGGTGAATGATAAATTTAGTGTGCTACTCCCCTTAAGATCATGCATCTCCTTTAGGCCTTAGAAGATATCACCTGTGTAATTGGTGCACAGTGCAGGTCCATGGTCTTCTTTGTCCATACTTGCTTGGTCTCATCCTTCTTCTCATTTTCAGGCTTGGGAGCAGATATTTCCTTCTTCTGCTGAAGGGTCTTTCCATTTCCTAATTCTCCATTACAGCTGTAAGTAGTGCTATAGTAGCACACAACATCCATCCCAACTTCATGTTTGGGAAATCTCTTAACATACTGGTTTGACCATGTCCTTCTAGTCATGTTGTTGTGATTGGAAACCGGAACCGGTGGACCTCTTGCTCCTGCAAGGACATTTCTCCTTTGGTTCCATGCAGGTTTTTGACTTCCAAATGCTCTAAATCCACCCACTTTTTTTGTAGAGCATAGCTGTTATACCGACCTCCATGTGACTGTCGATTCCTCTTCCTGCACTCAAACTCTCTATGGCCAAAAACATTGCAGTGATGACAAACAACATTTGCATAACTGGAAGAGGGGACATGCACATATTACTCCTAGATATATTTTGTTCATATGCATGATTACTATGAGATCCTACATTATCCTTTCTATATCTCTTTCTACATTCCCCTGCCCTATGACCATAAGCATTACATGCAAAGCAGTAACCGATAAAGGATGGCATATGACTTACAAATTTATTTTGCCATGCATGGGGAGATCTTACTGGTTTGGCGTCTCCATTTCTGCTTCTCTAAGAATAGATCCTTGGTTGTCCATTATGTGCAGCTCTTCCATCTACTCTCTTCTTCTCCCACACTTTCTTTAACCTATGGGTGGTAGCATTTCTTTGTCCTTTGTCGGTAGGAGGTCTTCTTTGTTGCTTTCTCATTTTCTTGCTTCCGGTGAAGCTTTCTTCTCCCATCTTCCCTTTACCTTTGGGATATTCATTGTTCCTTCTTCTTGTAGTACCAGTCTTCATTCTTGTTTGCAGGTCTTTACCAATTGTTCTTAGGTCAACCTTCTTTCGGGGAGCATTTCTGACTATGAAGGTTTGTCCCTTGTTCTCTCCATTTGAGGAGACAAACTGAATGTGATTATGGGGGACATTTTGTTGGTGAAGCATTCACCGACACCACTTCCTAACCCTTCAGTGTCCTTGGCATGCTTTTTATTTTTTAACATTTTGTCCAAGGCATCACTGCTGCCATCAAACCAGGTTCTTACCTTGAGCTCATCTTGAGACTTCTCAAGGTCATTTCAGAGAATCTCCATTTCTCCAACTAGCTGCAAATATTCTTCATTCTTTACTTCGATCCTAGATGATAGATCTTCACATCGGCACTCCTTGGTGTTCTTTGCCTGAGACTTCAACTCTGAGATACATTTCTCATATTCTCCAAGGAATTTTGTCAATCGGTTCTTCTCTACTATAGCAGCATTCTTGAATAGCTTGTATTCATTTCTCAAGTTCTCCTTTTCACTTTCCTTGGAGTCTAAGACTGATTCCAAATCATCAGTCAATCTTTTTGTCTCTTCCAGTTGTGAGGTCAATAAGCCAACCTTTTGGTTTGACACATCAAGGTAATTTCTCAACTGACTGCAGTCCTCATGAACTGATCTTTTCTAGATTTTAAAATCATTTCTAACATTTTGAAGCTCTTCTAGGGCACTTACCAGTTCACACTCAAGATCTACTTCTGGATATTCATCTTCTTCTCCTTCACAATCAAATAGATCTTGATGGCTAGATCTACATACCTTGTCCCTTCTTCCTCATGATCACTGCCAAAAACATCATGTTGGTGGGATCCATTTGACTCATCATTTTTAGATGTGTGCACCTCAACTTCAGATCCTTGAACCATGAGGAGATGGGTTCCTGATTCATCAATGTTGTGACTGCTAGTGGATCTACCTTCATCATCTGCACATGTTTCTACTGCATTGTTCTTCTCACTTCCACACACTGATCCAGTAGTATAGGGTTCATCTCCATAGAGAATCCTTAGTCTATCCCATAGACTCTTTGCAGATTTAAATTTATCCACTTGTGAGGAGACATTACCGGTGAGCCCACTGAATATGGCCTTCATGGCTTCTTCATTGCACAAGCAACTTCTTTCTTCTTTAGATCCGGTGGGAGGACTGACATTCCTAGGAAGACAATTGATAACTGACATCCATACATCAAACCCTAGAGAGGATAGGAAGACTTCCATTCTACAACTCCAAATAGAATAATTTGAACAGTCAAACACAGGAGCAAGGATTGACACTAAACAAACCATTGTTTCCTTAAGACGGAATCTACCCAAGCTGGAGAAATATCATCTATCTGGGAACCTAGGCTCTGATAGCAATTGTTAGACATAATGCACCAGTGAGAGGGGGAGGGGGTGAATCAGTGGTTCTCAAAATTTTCCCTTTAGTTATCCTATTGTGAGCATACCGGTTAATGTATCTAACTCAATGCACACTTACGGGTTAGTGGGCAGACCAACACTAATGCAATCACACAAAGGACATCACATAATACCAATATGTATGAGGAAAACCCAAGATGGGAAAAACCTCGATGAGCAATGCTGCTAGAGACTACTGCTCCAATCCAGTCTCACAATGAAAACTTTGTTGCAATGTTTTGGGCACCAACCCAAGGAGCACCAACCCCTGCACAGAGATAAAACTCAGTGATCAAAATGATAACTTCAATTACAAAAGTAGTTGTCTTGTTACAAGTGAATCTTGCAACCATTTCATATACCATACTCTGCCGGTGAGATACCTTCTTTACTACACCGACTCACTCTTCTGCTACTTAACTGCTAGTAAAATCTACTGGAATACCTCTCCTCTTCTTCTTCTTTGCTAGATCTCCACCTTACTCACTCCTCTTCACTGGTATAATACTTTGCCGGTTCTCTGTGTGCCTTCTCTGCAACATCCTTCACTTCTGCTCTGCTGGTATGGGCACTACTGATTTTGCTCTTCTATCGGTTGAACACTTCAACCAGGTTCTCCCTCACTCTCACTCTCTTGTTAGATACTCATTGAGCACTTGGCTGATTTTCTCTCACATGCAGAAGTAATACATGTCACAGTAGCACAATATTCTTCTATCTAGCAGCAACAAACAATGTCTTTGGCCTGCATATTTATAGCCAGATTTTCCCGCCAAAAACCAATTCAAAAACTAGGTGGTTAGGGTTTCCCCATCATCCTCGAGACATACCAAATCCAATCAGATCTTTCTCGATTTGATCTCTTTGATGGCCAACTATACATCTCTGCCATTACCATGCCTTCTTGATCACACCTTCTATCTTTGGCAATCTGCTTTTACCCTATCGACTGATCTCTTCGTCAAACACCAAGATCTATCTTGATATTTCGTTCATCTTCCTCGATCTTATCAATCACTCTTAGCTGGCTTGTAGTTTTCCTCTAGACCTTGAGCCGTAAACCTCTGCAAGGACTCTACAACACGTCTCATGATTTGTGGGATCTTCCATTAATGTCGACCAACTCTGCAACTACTCTATCAGTGTACATTCCTTCTTCATCCAAATGCAAGCTCACCACCTTGACTCCATGTGGCATCTGTGTCGACCATTTTCGAGCTTGGTTCTTCAATTCAGTCTAGATAGGATCACCGAACAAACCCTCTACCGGTTCCCTTCTCTATCGGTGTACTAACCCTGTTGGTTAAACCCTCACATAGATCTGCCATCAACCTTGCACTATTCTTCTCTTCTGATGGAGTCGGTCAACACTCTTGCTAACCTGCCCTATGTATATCTTCATCATATGGGGAGCTCCCTTCATCTGCACCTTGTCTATATTACCGGTTAACTTACATACCAGTAAACACTCTTCATTTGCATTGACATATCAATCATGCCTTCTCAGTCAGTTCAGTCCATATCCTTGATTTTATGCACTTGAAGCACACCTCTTCTTCCTTATCTCACAAAACTATGATGCACACAATGTATAATAGAAGATAATTTCCTCTTACCGGTGGAGTGACACCTGTCTTCTGCATCTTGCAATGTACTCATGTGACCTCCCTATTTGTGCAGCATATCTTTAGATAGGTACATGTGATCCGGTGTGGGTACATTCACTGTTAGTCATCTCTTCATATGGTGATTGCATTCTTCATCTGGTGGGAGTCCCGTTGTTTTGCAGCTTCACAACATTCCTGTGATCTGTTCATTCTTCTCCTCCAATGTTGATGTGATTCAGGTAACATTTTTCCTCTTCATCATAAACAACAACTCAAACACCTTGCTCATCCTTCTTGTACACTGGTCATGACCTTTGCAAGCTGACAACCACTCACTTGGTTGATCTAACTTCTCCATGTCAACACATCATTTACCAGTTGACATCCTTTCCTTACCATCTCATCCACACAAGTCAGGCACTAAAATGTGTACCGGTGACCTGAGCGGTCATTCATCCTTACCTTACCAGTGTTCTGCAACACAAGGTGATATCAAAGATATCTTAACCTGTACACCTCCCTGACGGTGTTGCACATACATCTCATACTGGTAGTTATCCCATACTGGCTGACATCAATGACAACACAATGCCAACACTTTATTCATTATTTCCAAAAGTCGATACAATACATAAAACAAGAGAAATATTTCTAATTCTGAAAACATTGTCTAACCTCTGTGAAGAGGTGTAGATCTTTATTTATAAGATATTTATAACAAACTTTCAACTACTTAGATCATGCCCATGAAATTAGGCTGAACTTTTATTATAGCAAGAAGAATAAGTCAATCCACAGAGAACATGATACTTTTTTACCATGCAACCAAGAATATAGCATGATGGTTTTTACTAAATCCTTGCTTGCTAAAGACAACCATAAATGAGTCTGGTATTGCCTCAGTATTCCTCTATATATATATATATATATATATATATTTGTGTGTGTGTGTGTGTGTGTATCATCAATCACAACATTTATACATCCATGCATGACATTACCATAATAATCTGCATATTTATAGGAATATTAGTCAAAACAATACAAGGTTCAACGGGTTCAACTATCATTCAATATGCACATAATCCTATGACCTTCACATTGTCCCAATATGCAACTTAAAACACAAGAAAAACTTATCAATCATAGAAATAAAAGAGATATTATTTTAGCTCATCAACTTCTTCATCAATGCTTTGACTTTCTTTCTCCTTCATCTTGTCAACTATTTCCTTTCTCTTAGCCCTTGATTTGTTCAATTCGTCTTTTAATGTCTTAATGTATTCCTCAACATATTTAAGATTTTCTTTTGCTTGTTAGTTTTCATCCTGTACATGATCAAGAACCTTAAGAGAAACAACCAATTGTTGTCTAAGACTATCAAAATCCATAGATTTACCTTCCCAGATCAACCTCAAGTTGCTAGGCTTCTTCCGAGGAACTAGGCTCTGATAATAACTGTTGGAATCAAGTAACACTGAGAGGGGGGGGTGAATCAGTGTTCTGAAATTTTTAACTTTCTTAATCTGACCTTTAAACCAATTAATGCAAGTAAAGAGAAGTAAAGTGCAGAAACACAAAGCCAAGATTAACAACACCATAACACCAAGATTTTTTACGTGGAAACCTAGTGAAGGGAAAAACCATGGTGGGATTGAGACCCATAATATTAATATACCTTTTTATAAGTATAGTAATAGTACATGAGGGGAATGCACATGCATTCAGGCACACTATTTAGGGCTCACTTCTCAGATTACAGATAACCTAGCTACAACCCAGAAGGCTCACTACCTTACAAATGATTATGAATAATAATTGGAATGACTGAACTGATAAACAACATCTACAAATGCCAAAAATAGTTCTAGTTAAGTGCAAAATGCTCTAATATGCAATATTGCTTTTTATTGATAGTTTGCTGAAATCCAGAGCATAAATCCTTCAACAACGCATGTGAAACTACACACAATCGCTCATATACACTTCTCACATTATCATCGATATCCAAAATGATCAAATAAACATGTCTTATATATCCGTATCATCAATTTTGGTCACCATCGTGTCGGCCCAAAAATGACATAACACGCAAATGAAACTTGTACACAAGTTAGCTCAATTTGATAAAAAATAACCAAACGGACCAAAACAAAATATCCACAAGCTTACCACATGTTGGCTCATCAACCTCAAACACATTACCATCGATAACCACTATCTTTACCAAAAACCAATCTACCGTACCTTACTAACCAACACAAAACTTAACACCGAAGGCCACAAATGTGGAATAAGGGAAATTACATATCCACAATGCATCTTGTAGATCCGCAAAGAAAAATTTGTAACCAAAATACTTCACCAACCATAATATTGTACACTATACTAGATACTATATTCTTCTCACCAGACCTCACATCTTCAATCAATCTTCCAGAATGATGAGAACATGAATTGCGGATACCAAAACTGATATGAGTTGCCATCAATGACAACATCTCAACATACATTCAGTGTCTCTTTCCAACAACCTAGCTAGGGGTCTTTGTGTTTGGTTTTGGGCATGAAGTGACTCCTCTTTATCTTATGCAGAGCCTTTGCTTGTACATTCGAATTCATGCATATCAAAGTAATTTAGATTATCGTTGTAGAAAAAATTAGAATAGAGTTTCCTCAAAACATATTATGGGACCTCATTATTGTTGGTGGAAGGATGATAAAAATTGTCTACCACCTCTTCCAAAAAAAATCATTATTCATTGGTGTTGGAACTAATGAATAGGGAACCCCTTGCTACTTATGTGAATGGAAGCATTTGCTCATGGATCAATGAAAAATACATAAAAAACATATTTCACTATTTTCTTCTCTTTCACTTGTTGGTATAGAAAATTTTGTGGAATAAAATTTTCATGCTTCCTTTCTTGTATTAAACCACAAGTTTATTTGGCCACTTATAGAATCTATATGAGGGATATGATAGAATCCAATGAGGTGGCAAGGGCCATCTAATGTAAACTAGTTGCATTTGCATTTTCCAACCTATCAACCATTGCTTGTAGTTTCCCTTTGTTGTTTTCAATTTTACCTATCAACCATTCTCCTCACTCTTCATCATGGTTTTCATCAATTGGTGAAGTAGGGTTTAAAGGATTTATAATTATTAAAAATTATAAAATATTGAATGAAAATAACTATAAATTTGATATTTTATTCAATTTAAAAAAAAAATTTGTTAGCAATGTGTGTTCAATGTTGTCATTTATGTCAACTTAATATGTGTGGATTATTTCCTGACATGTAAAGATCTGAA
This sequence comes from Cryptomeria japonica, assembly GCF_030272615.1. NCBI lineage: Eukaryota > Viridiplantae > Streptophyta > Pinopsida > Cupressales > Cupressaceae > Cryptomeria > Cryptomeria japonica. Next base: position 746,050,526 of record NC_081407.1, on the reverse strand, counting down.
AATGAGCGTTCATATATTGTTATGGTGTTTGGTGGTGATACTAATTTATTATGTGTTGATTCTAGAAGAGGAAAGTAGTGGAAGCTAAAATATGCATGAAAGAGTATTTGAAGTCTTTTTGAGAGAATGCTCCAAATTTATCCACTTTTGAAGATGACGACTTGCATTTCTAGATTTAATGTCTATGTTCTATGTATATTCACTATTATGTTTTTAGGTGCTAGCAATTCAAGTTTTGAAGTTTGTTGTTATCGTTTGCTGATAGTGAGGTTGTCTATCAAGACTGGTCCAAAGAATTCTCCACATTGCTCTATTATGCTGATTCAGGTGTTGTAAATTGGAGGAAATATTCATTTTGTTTGTGCAGTGTTTCAGTTTAAAATTCAAGTGTTGGTGTGTTTCGCAACTAAAGCTATGTTGTTTTATTATTCATCTTATTTGGATCATACTCTTTTGCCCTAGATATGTTTTGGAGGTCGAGATAAGCTATTGTTATGGGTCTTACCATGGTGTGTGAATATTTGCATTAAGTAATTTGCATTGGATAATATTTTTGGGCTGATTGGTTAACGTGCTTTATTTTTTATCCACATGTTTCATTTCATAATTGACTTTGGAGTATGTGTTGTTGTGTGCAGCTCATTGTAATTGACTTAGGAAGACATTTTGTGATGTATTTGGGTCCTCTTTATCTCTTGGAGTGGAATGTATTTAGCATAGTTGCTCATGGTGGCCAACTTTGTGTAAATTATGTTTATTGTATTGGGGAATTGGGTGATATAAATAGATGTGCAGATGTGTGAATTGGTGTGTGGAATGATTGGGAGTGTTGTGTAAGCATACATGAGAAAAGAAGAAGTGTGAATATCAATTTGATGAGATTTGATGATCATATATTTCAATGTGACAAAGTTTTGGGGCAATGAGCACTTGAGCTATGTTTTCCATGATCTTGGTAGCTTTAATTAGAGGCTTAAGGAGTATTTCATGATTAGGAGATCTTGTTCATTTCACTTCATCATTTCTCTATACCTTTTGAAATACAGTGAGTCATTTTGACAACTTGTGCATATCTATATCTTGGCCTTGAATCTACGTGTTAACTTGCAAGTCCATTGTATCTTTCCCTAAGGTTGTGAACCTTAGCTTGCAATCTAAATCAGGAGTAGTGAGCTTCCTTGGCCTTGTCTGTAATAAATTGTATTTATTTATTGATATAGTGAGTTTGATTCTCACTATGATTTTCCCCATATTGAGTTTTCCATGTAAAAAATCTATTGTTCATGTGTTTGGTGTTTGTTGCTTCAATGTTCATTGGTGTTTAGTTGGTTAAAGATAATTTATAAGTGCTTGTGATTGGAAAAATTTAATGATTTTCTTAATACTGATCACCCCCCTTCTCAGTCTTGTGGTGTGTTCAACAAAAACCTTAAAAAAACCTACCTCCTTGACCTTATGGATGTCATGGTGACATTGTTTTGGTAAGACTCAAAGATGTGTTCATATTATATTTTTCTCACATTTGGTTGCTATAAAAATAGGGGGTTATGCTCAATTGACCTTTATCTCTATTACTTTTTTATTTATTTTTATGATTGTCATAATATGATTTACAATGAGCTCATATTATAACATGCTCACATTATGGTCTATTCTCGATCACTATTAAGCTATAATGCAAACACATTATACCTTGGATGGAGCGAGAAGTGGTTGTGGCCACTTTTTGGTTTCCCATATCTGTGCACACACCCAATGATTATTTTTGTTCAAACATCTAAAAAAGTATTTATTTAATTAAATTTAACAATTCTAAATTTCTAGGAATATGGGTTGGGAAGTAACAATAATGTTGCGCAATGACTCTCTCGTTCCCTCTAGTTTGAATTTTCCATCTTCGTCTGGCTTGCCTCCTCCCATCTTTGCTTGATTGGGTGCTTCAGCTCTTGACTAGTTGGACCCTCCTTGGCTCCCTCGATCGTTGTGGTAGCGGTGGACTCTACACACCTAGCTGGTGAGTTCGATTCCTCCCCTTTTGTCGCCATGTCACTTGCTCAACACCGTCCTCCCATGGGTTCTACTCTGGCCCATGGTGGCATGACTTTCTCTGGAAAGGATACTTCGAACGCTGCCCTGACCATGTCCCCGCTTGCTAGTAAGCACAACTTTTCTCGTGTGGCTCATTCTAAGACTTCCTCCAAGGGTGTTCGTCTTCTCCCCTGTGCCAATATGGTTGTCTGTGGGTAGGATGTTGTGGACAATATATTATTCTATCAACACTATGCCTTAGTGTGCAGATTCTGTAGGCTCTGACCCTCCCTTTGAGACCTACGTCGTTAGGTAAGTGGATTTTCAAAACCCTTGGTTTCTTATAATATTGAGCTATGCCCGTGTGCTAAAGGCTTTTTTATTGCCTCCTTTACTTCTTCATCTGATCAGGATTTGATTTTGGGAAAGTTGTGGGCTTGGGGTGCCCACCCTCTCTTAGTCAAACCATGAACCACTGCCTTCAACCCCCTCACCGAACCAATCAATGTGTGTGCTGTGCAGGTCTATCTCTCAAACCTCCCCCTGCACTTTTGGGAACAATCTCACTATGAGGCCATTGGCAACTCTATTGGTCATTTCATGATGGTGGATGATGACACTTCCTCAATGGGTCACTCCACATTCACCTATATTTTGGTCGACATTAAATTTGCTTCTCCTCTCCTTGTAGATGTGGTGCTCATGGTTGGTGACAGACCTTGGTTGCAACCACTGGACTTTGAGGATCTTCCCTTCCACCACCAAAAATGCTTCTCTACAGTATATTTGGCTATGAACTACTCTAATCCTCATTGCAAGGGGTTACTACATGTTGGAAGGATGCTACACTTGATAATTTAACGATTTATGCTTCAGAGAAGCTTCCAAATGGATTGGGTGAACATTCAAAAATTATCCCTTCTGGCATTCCTTTAGACACTGAGCCCACACAACCTTGTTTTGCGGCCCCTCGAAAACATGTTATAACTTCTCCACAATCTTTGGAAGCTACTTCTATTGTAGCTGTAGAGGCCCCTACTTCTACAGCTCCTGTGTTGCTTGGAATAGATCTTACTGATACTTTTCATAGGGACCCCCCTCTGAATGATTCCCCCTTACCAATCCTTGGGATAGCATTCCATGAACAATTGTTCATCACAGGTGGAAGGGGAGGTCCTCCCCCCTTCCCCAAATCCTCCCCAATCAAGGTGTAAATGTTTCTACTCCTCCTTGATTTGGATCAATTTTGTTTGTATTTTTGCAGGCCCTTTGTTTACCTGCCTAACTGGATCTGCTTTTTTAGGTTGTTGATATTCTTCGACTATGTTTAAGGGTCAACACCCTAGTCAATGCTGCTTTGTAATTAAAAAACAATTCTAATTTTCTAACACATTTTATCTCTCTAAATCAATTGACTTATATTTATTTTCCACATGCAATAAAAAAATGCAAAAAACTCTTTTCACTAAGACATGAAATAATAAAACTTTTTCATACGTGTAAGGATTTCTTTTGCAAGCATGAAAAACACATATTTTGAAACTAACTTAAATACTATGCAAAAAAAGTAAAATAAACACACACAAAGAAACCACTCACTTCATGAGTTCATTAAAAACACAAATTCAAAAATTGCCACAAGTTTGGGTTTGTGTTATATGAGGATTAATGTGATTTATTCTATAATTTGAATCAAGTGAGACAAAAGTTAAGAAAAAGTGGTTTATCCAAGGTGGTTGTCTTTAAGTAACCACCATTAGGGAAACATATACTTGCACATTTAGGTGAAATATTAGGTGCACTTATGTGCTATATAAGGATAGTCAAAGCATAGCATAAACACCCAACATGATATAATATCTAATAAAATAATATTAATAACTATGACAATTGAAAACCATCCTAAGCCACATGATCCAAACAACAATATAAAATCAATAATAATGGGATCAATTGTATCTTTTCAAAATTCAAGTGTTGGTGTGCTCTGCAAGTGAAGTTATGTTGTTATGGTGTTCATCTTATTTGGATCATACTCTTTTGGCTTGGATATGCTTTGGAAGTTGAGATAAGCTATTGTTATGGTTCTTACCATGGCGTGTGAATATTTGCATTAAGTAATTTGTATTGGATAATATTTTTGGACCGATTGGTTAACATTCTTTACTATTTATCTACACATTTCATTTGATGTTTGACTTTGGAGGATCATGTGTTGTTATGTGTGGCTCGTTGGAGTTGACTTAGGAAGACATTTTGTGATGTATTTGGGTCCTCTTTATAGAACTTGGAGTGGAATGCATTAGGTACAGTTGCTCCTGATGACCAACTTTGTGTAAATTATATTTATTCTGTTTGTGGTTGACCTAGTTAAGTTTTTTGGTGAATCGGGTGATATAAATAGATGTGTGGATTTGTGAATTGGGGTGTGGCTTGGTTGAGAGTGTTGTGTAAGCATACATGAGGAAAAAAGTGTGAATATGAGTCTTTGATGAGCTTTTATGATCATATCTTTTAGTGTGACAAAGTTTTGAGGCAAGAAAATGTGTGAGTTGTATTTTCCATGATCTTGGTTGTTTGAACTAGAGGTTCAAGGACTATTTCATGATCAAAAGGCCTTGTTCATTTAAATTCATCATTCCTCCACACCTATCAAAATACAATGGGTCCTTTTGATAGCTTGTGCATATCAATATCTTGCCCTGGAATAATGTGTCTAAGCTTGCAAGTCCATTGTATCTTTCCCTAAGGTTGTGCGCCTTAGATTGCAATTCTAAACCAGAAGCAATGAGCTTCCTTGGCCTTTTTCCTAAAATATTGAATTTAGTTATTCATATAGTGATTTTGATTCTTACTGTGGTTTTCCCCATATTTCATTTTCCATGAAAAAATCTAATGTTCATGTGTTTGGTGTTTGTTGCTTCATTGTTCATTGATGTTTAGTTTGTTAAAGATAATTGATAAGTGCTTGTGATTGAAAAAATTTAACGATTTTCTCAAGACTGTTCACCCTCCTCTCAGCCTTGTGGGATTTTCAACAAAAATCCTATAAAAGCTTCCTCCTTGACCTTGTGGATGTAATGGTGACATTGTGTTGGTAAGACTCAAAGATGTGTTCATATTATAATTTTCTTATATTTGGTTGCTATAAAAATAGGAGGTTATGCTCAATTGAGCTTTACCTCTATTATTTTTTTTCTTTTTCTATGATTGTCATAGCATGCTTTACAATGTGCTCATGTTATAACATGCTCACATAATGGTCTATTCTCAATCACTATTAAGGCATAATTCAAACATGTTATACCTTGGATGGACCAAGAAGTGGTTGTGACCGCTTTTTGGTTCCCTCTCTCTGTGCACACACCCATTAGTTATTTTCATTCTAACAACTAATAAAGTATTTATTTAATTAAATTTAACAATTCTAATTTTCTACACATTTATCTCCCTAAATAAATGGACTTAGATTTCTTTTCCACATGCAACAAAATAATGCAAAAAACTCTTTTCACTAAGTCATGAAATAATAAATTGTTTTCATACGTGTAAGGATTTTTTTGCAAACATGAAAAATGGATATTTTAAAACTAACTTAAATACTATGCAAACAAGTTAAAATAAACACACACAAAGGAAACACTCACTTCATGAGTTCATTAATAGTAAAAATAAAAAAAAATCCACATGCTTGGGTTTGTGATATATGAGGATATGTGATTTATTCTATAATTTGAATCGAGTGAGACAAAAGTTAAGAAAATGTGGTTTATCCAAGGTGGTCGTCTCTAGGTAACCACCATTAGGGAAACATATACTTGCACACTTAGGTGAAATATTAGGTGCACTTAAATGTGCTATATAAGGATAGTCAAAACATATCATAAACACCCAACATGATATAATATCTAATAAAATAATATTGATAAATACGACAATTGAAAATCATCTTAAGACACATGATCCAAAGCATAATATAAAAGAAATAATAATCACAATCATAATGTTGAACTAAATAATGCAATTAAATCACATATAATGGATATAGCGAAACAATGAGATACAAATGCTACAATAATATGAATGTAAGAAGTTGCAATGTGTACATCCCACAATGCTAATCTAACACTAGCTCCAAATACAACACATCACTAATAAAATATATTGATGAGAATACAAAACATCATTGATAAATGTACCAATACAACCAAAGCAAGTCAAACAAAAATACAAGACATACACGTAAGGATTACATTTTCCTTAGTCATCTAACATGTATTCATTTGACATGTTTCAAAGTTATATGATATTTAAATTGGATTCAATTGCATAATTTTTGTCATTTTTAATCAACCCATATTTCAAAGAATTTTCCTTAATCCTTGGTCATACCAAGACATGATTTTCATGTAGAATATAGGATGTGCCTACATTCTCCACCTATTTGATTTGTGTCTCATTTGTGATTAATTGGATACCCCTTAACTTTTTAGAGATTTGTTCTCTAAATATCTAGTATGAATGTGCTGATCTTGTAAATAACTAATCAGTACATAATTTTTTGATGTGAATTGGGAGTTGTGAATATTTACTTCTATGATATGTTCTCTTAATATCTTGTATGAATGTCTTGATATTGTAAATAACCGAGCATTACATAATCTTCTTGATATGAATTGTGAATTACGTTTATTTACTTTCATAATTGTGAAGACCCATAACGTCTTAATTGAACTTATGATGAAAACAAATGCATTCTACATAACATAAATACCTCAAACAAAAAGATAACTTCAACACATTTTATTAAAAATAAACAAAAGCTCATTCATATAACTACATAATTCTGAATTAAAACAAAAATATTTTGACTTCAAACGTCCACTCTCTTTCATATAAAAGAGAAGATCCGATAATTATACATTTGAAATGATTCTAACAAAAGAGATCACCCTGCACATGATTCCTTACCCAAAAGATGATCTCTAATTTAAATGAATTGTCATAATCTCATATACAAAGACAAAAATACCATCATCTATATAATCCAACAATTTCCATCCAAAAATCACTAAAAATTATAAACCCTAGAACATGGCTTCATCCTGCTCCTGTGAAGTGACAGTTGATCACGTTGATTGCATTATAAGGAAGAAAACGAAAGCCTCTAAAAGTTTTAAATGGAACTACTGTTGGCAATTTTGCAATGGCAGTCGTAACTGTTAACATCACACGTACAATAATACCCAAGCTAAAAACACGGAACCGGTCAGTTGACCATTGAAACATGTCAAATTACCTTCTCATGGTGGCTATATCTGGCTTTCAATCAAACCGGTCCAGGCTAAAGTGGTAGAGGTATTGAGGTTAATTATTTTTCTTAATCATTTTCAGCATAAGCATATCGTCTCGTTTCCTTTCTTTCTCCTTGCTTCCTTTGAATTTGGGCTTAGAGAACATTAAAAGAATGTCAAGCTCCCTATCCTATAAGTGGATGTTAAACCCACACTCCAGTTATTTCTTCTGAGTCAGAGATTGAGGTTGAGGACTCTGAAGATGATGAGGAGTGGAGGGTCGAGGAGGAAGCTAATAACTTTTCCAACTTTCCCTCAAAGGATAACTTTTCCAACTTCCCCTTAAAGGATGATAAAGGAACGAGGGTTAAGTCCTAAAAAAGAGAAACAGAGCCCAAATATCATGGTCCAATGGTTTCCAAATTGGAGAAGATGACTCTACTAATAATTTGATTTGTATCAATGTTGAGAAAGGCAAAAACAAAAAATCCTGAATGTCAAATGTCCTATCTATGTAAGTGTTATATAATATTATATTGTCTAGTATGGATGTGTCTCATTCTTTGTCTTATGGGGTGAGTTCACAATAATGGTTCCCACTTTCACCCACGAAGGAAAAACGAGATGGTGGGAAAAAAAATTCAGAGGGTGTTTGCTCGAACTAGGGGTGTTCGCTCGAACCACCCTTTGGGGTTCGCTCGAACCACCCACTTCGCTCGAACCCCCTCTTTCAAACGAACCCCTTTTAACAATTATTTTTGTCGATTTTTAATTATATTGGGGGTGGAGGGGGGGTGGGGGGTTCATTCGAAGGTATTTAAGAGGGTTCATTCAAACCCCCCTTCGCACGAACCCCCTTCCTAGACATCTCTCCCCAAATTCTGAGAAATTATGGCTTTGAAACCTCTAGTTCAAGGCTCAAATTAAAGAATCTTGACAACCCAAAAAAAAGAATGGTAGTGCTTGGGGCAATCTTTCCAACGACTATAATTTAATTACATTATGAATTTATTATGATCTTGTTTTTTTTAATTTTACGAAATATTGGTTTTTCAACGAACATGAACTTATTTCTTCAACACATTGGGAAAATACGAAACTAATTCAAAAATATATATAAAATTATCTAGGACCTCTATATTGATGTCGTCTTTCTAACAAAAAAATATAATTGAATTCTGATATATATAGATCAAGTTATGTGTTCAAACGTACACCTACGTCTAAATTATAACTAGTTGGACTTCAAAACTTAATAAAATGAAAAATATTCAACATATCACTATCAAACCAACTTCATGCCTTGGATATTGATATTACAAACCAAATTTTGAAGGAATTGAGTTTTTATCATTTATAGAAAAAAAGTTATGCGTTTCGGGAGGCACATCACTCTTCAAAAATGTTGTTTGCTATAAGAAAATACTTTTTGAGGGAGATGAAAAAAATTTTAAAAAAATTCTAAAAAATTCTAAAAAAAAAATATTCAGAATCTAATGACAAAATTCTACAAATCACTAATTTACATCATCTTCAAATTCTTCATAGTTTAAAAGTTATAGTTGCCGGAAGGTGAAGATTATCTTAAAAATGTTCAACTCAGTGTCAAAGTTGGCAAAAAAGTGGGAACCATTATTGTGAGTTCACCCTATGCCTATTGAGCATGCTTAGACCCATAATCATAGATAGATCCATAATTTTATCAAAGGTGAGATGATCATCGAGACCTAGGAGCCTCACCCTTGTCACCCTATGCAAAAAATATGATGTGTTGCAACAAGTTCTTAGTGAGGGAGCTTGTGGATTATAAATTCTCCACTTCAACACCAAATCCTTTACAAGAGAAGAGATTGTGACATGTTTAATGTCTTTCTTGGCTAGGGCTTTCCATGCTTGGTTTTGGGCACAAAGTGTGCTCCCTCTTTATCTTATGCAGAGCCTTTTCCTCTATATTTGTAATTTAGAATCTCATTGAGGATAAAATCACAATAGAATTTCCTCAAAAAAATTATGAAACCTCATTTTTGTTGCATAAAAGATGATAAAACATTGTTCACCACCTCTTCCAAAAAAAATCCCTTAACCAATGAATAGGGAACCTTTTGCAACTTGTGTGCATGGATGCATTGGCTCATGGGTCAATGAAAAATACACACAAATCATATTACACTATTTTCTTCTCTTTCACTTGTTGGTATGACAATTTTGTGGAATCAAATTGTCATGATTCCTTTCTCTCATTGAACCACATATTTATTTATCCACTTGTAGAATCTATATGAGGGATGATAGATTCCAATGAGGTGGCAAGGGTTGTATTTGGATTTTTAAACCTATCAAACAATGCTTGTAGTTTCCTTTTGTTGTTTTTAATTTTACCTATTAGTTTTTCTTATGTTTGAGGAGGATGTTGATGAATAGATAGAGGAGGTTGTTGTAGCATTTCACTAACATTTTCATCAGTTGGTAAACTAGGGTTTGAAAAAAATTCAATGGTTAAAAATCATTAAAGCATTAAATTAAAATAATTGTAAATTTGATAGTTTATTCAGTTTATACTGTAATTAAAAAACTAAAAGAACCACCTCCTTGACCTTGTGGATGTTGTGGCAAAACTATTTTGGTAGCTTGATGAGCTCAAAAATGTGTTCCATATTATTCTTTGCTCATATTTGGTTGTTTGAAAAATAGGGGTTTAGGCTCAATTGAGCTTGATCGCTATTATTTTTTCTTTTTTATTATAATCATAACTCATTTTATCATGTGCTCTTGTTATAACATATTCATGTTATGGTTTGGTAGTAATTAGACCGTGCTCAATAGTTATCAAGCCATTATGCAAACATGTTATACCTTGAATGGAATTGAAAAATGGTTGTGGCTACTTTTTTATTCCCCAACTTTGTGCACACACCCATTTGTTATTTGCTTTCAAACAATGAAAAAGTCATATATTTAATTAAAATTTATAAATTATAGATATCTAACACATTTTATTTCCCTGAATCAATTAACCTACTTAAGATTAATTTTCCATGTGCAATAAAATGATGCAAAAAAACACTTTTCACTAAGACATGAAATAATAAGACTTTTTTTATGTGTAAGGATTTATTTGCAAACATGAAGAGAAAATATTTTGAGATTAATTTAAATACAATGCAAATAAGATAAAATGAACATGCTTGCAAACGAAACCACTCACTTCATGGGTTTATTAACAACACAAGTTCTTTATATTTTCAAGAATTTGGGTCTACATTATATGGGGATTCACATGATTACAAAGGGTAAGAAAATACAATTTATCAAAGATGGTCGTCTCTAAGTAATGATCATTGGGGAAACACATACTTGAACAATTAGGTGAAATATTAGGCGTACTTATGTGTTATATAAGGATAGCCAAAGCATAGAATAAACATCCAACATGATATAACAGTTAATAGAATAATATTAATAACTACATGAATTGAAAATCACCCTAAACCACATGATCCAATGCACAATGTAAAAATAAATAATAATCAAAATCATAACATTAAAAGTTAAATAACATAATCAGATCATATATAATAGATATAGTGTTCAAAACAATGATGTTAAAACACTGCAATAGTTCAAACATAAATGAGTCGCAATGAATGCATCCCACAATACATAATCAAACACTAGCTCCTAGTACAACACATCGTCGATAAAATATATCGTTTCCAATACAAAACACCATTGATAAATATACCAATAAAACTAAAGTAAATTAAACAAAAATACAAGACACATACACCTAAGAATTACATTTCCCATAATCATCTAGCATGTATTTATTTGTGACGCGTTTCAAATTTATACAATATTTTATTGGGATTCAATTGCATAGTTTTTGAGTCAATCTTTATCAACACATATTTCAAATATATTTTCTTAATCCTTAGTCTTACCAAGACATGATTTTCATGTAGAATAAAGGATGAGTGTATGTTCTCGCCCTATTTGATTTGTGTCCCACTTGCGATTGACTGGATGTCCCTTATCGTTTTAGAGATTTATTCTCTTAATATTAGTATGAATGTGTTGATCTTGTAAAGAACCAATCGCTACATAATCTTTTGATGTGAATTGCGAGTTGTGATTATTTACTTCCATGATTTGTGTAGACGTATAAAAATGACCACATTCCTAAATGAATATTTTATGTTCATTTCTCTATTTAATTAAATTATCCACATTCTTCTATTTTATTGAATAAATTATTCAATTTATTTAAATAATGAATAAATCATTTTATTCAATTAAATCCCCCTAGCCACTTTTAATTAAATTCAAATTTAATTAAATAGTTATCCTAAATTGAATAAATCAAATTTATTTAATTACAACCAAATTGAATGAAAATCAATTAATTCATTTAAATCCTATTATCCCCCCCATCCACTTGCAAAATCCCAAACCCCTTCCTAATCCCTTCTAGAATCTTCTAAACACTTCTAATTAACCTAACCCTCCTCTAAACTTTGTCACATCCCTAAGCAAAGGGAAGTCACTTCTCAAATGGCTTAAAGTCTTTGAAAACCATTGAAGGCTTCCAACCTTCAACCACCTAATCCCCAAAGTCTCCAATAGCCATTAATGGTTAATTCAAACTCTCCCACATGGTTAAAACATTTGTTTTGACTTGACCTCTACCCAACCCAAAGGTCTCATCAGGCCATTAATGCTTTGACCATGATTATCTCTTAATCATTTGCACAAAGATTTATCCTTGGATTAACTCTTAATCCAGTGGGTAATCTTAATTTAGACTTGACCCTTACCCTATAGATAACCATGAGGTCTTCTCAGGCCTTTAATGCCTCCAACCCCTTCTCTCAACCCAATCTTATGTTGACACTTCTCACCATTTCATTGGTGCAAATTGTGCACATGGATCCCCAACTTTCAAACTTGGCCCTTGATTAAACCATTCAATCTTGACCATCTATTGCCCTGTTTGTGCTATAAATAGAGCTCTCATTCCTCCATTTTCAACAATCATCTTTCAAATTTGAAGCATCACACTTATGCTCAAATTCTCTCAAGCTTTCATTTCATATATGCTCATAATTTAGCCTCTCTTTAAATCAGGAATATAGACTAAATATGCATGTTTAGAATAAGTTCTTTATCATTTTAGCTCAATCATAGATTAAACATATCATGCTAGGATAGTATTCATACTAATCTCGTCATCTTATCATCTAGTTTACTGCATTCCTAGAATCATACATAGCTTACAACACATCTCATACTAAAATTTAGCAAAAGCATCTCTCGTTCTCATATTTGCCATCCCTAAACCATTTTGCTCAGTGATCTGAGAGCAAAACATTGGTTTGAGGGACATTGTGAGATAGAGAACCATGGGACCCTCCTTGGGAAGCTGAGTAACACTACGTTACTCCATAGCTTGCACCAAGAAATCCTGTGTGTGTGTGTGGACTAGTATTAACTAAATTTTCACATTTTAAGTTTTATAAGTCCACTTTTCCCGCATACAATTTGTTTTCTTAATATCTAGTATGAATGTCTTGATATTATAAATAATTGAGCATTACAAACCTTCTTGATATGAATTATGAATTGTGATTATTTCCTTCCATAATTGTGAAGATCCATTACCTTTTAAGTGATTTTATGATGAAATCAAATGTGTTCTACTAATTTAACACCTCAAACGAAAACAAAAACAAAAACAAAAACAAAAAAACATTCTATTATCCATGCCAAAAAAAAGCTAATCATATAACTACGACATTCCAAATTTAAACAAAAACATTTTGACTTCAAACTTTCAATCTCTTTCATTTAAAAGAGAAGATCTAACAATTATACATTTCGATGATTCTAACAAACAAGATCACCCTGAACATGATTCCTTAGCCAAAAGACGATCTCCAATTTGAATGAATTGTCGTAATCTCATATATAAAAACAAAAATACCAACATCTATATAATCCAACAATTTTCATCCAAAAATAACTTAAAAATTATCAACCCTAGAACATGGCTTCATCCCGCTCCTGTGAAGTGACAGTTGATCACGTTCCTTGCATTATAAGGAAGAAAACAAAACCTTCTGAAAGCTTTAAATGAAACTACTACAGGCAATGGCAGTCTTAACAGTTAACATCACACGTACAATAATTATTCAGTACTCAGGCTTAAGACACGGAAGCAGTCAGTTGGTCATTCAAATTGTTATCAGAAGAGGGAGAATTAGAGTTGCACTTGCCATTAAATCGCTTACAGCTGAGGATGGGTACGTAGTGGAGAACTGTAAAGAAGGGGAACAATAAATGATACTTTTTATGACACAAATAAAAGATGTAGCCGAATGTGTTTAGGCATCACATGTCTCAATTTAAAAATGATACATTGATGAATGTATGCCAAATTTTCAATAGGCCATTTGATTTAGGAGGATTCATTGAACAAGATATTTGTGGTGAGACTTTAATGCATAAGAGCATACAAAAGATTCGTATATATTTTAGTAAACATGCACCAATCAATTTACAGATTCTATCAAATCTTTGGTAAGGTCTAATATAACATCTAGTGAAACTGCAATTCTCAACTTGTAAGTATTCTCATCACATGTTTAGAGATAAGTTCACTTTCATAGTAAACATGTCTCAATCAAGCGACCTCAACATCCGATGAAACTACAATTCCTAACTTGCAAGTATGCTCACTACATGCTTAGAGATAAACACTAAATTATAGTAAACATACCTCAATCAATCAACCTACAAATTCTATCAAAGCTCTGGTAGGGTCTAATACAACATTTAGTGAAACTACAATTCCAAACTTGTAAGTATGTTCACTAGATGGTTAGAGATAAACACTTTTATAGTAAACATACCTCAATAAATCAACTTATAGATTCTAACAAAGCCTTGGTAAGGTCTAATACAACATCTAGTGAAACTACAATTCCCAACTTGTAAGCATGCTCACTATATTGAACTCAAATTATGGTTCTGCGATCTTCCTATAGAAAATTATCAAAACAATAAGCAAGTTGGCATCCACAAGGCTCATAGTATACCAACTCATGCAAACTCATCAAGGACATGTCATTAATTAGTTACACAACCCAACCGTTGTGGGAGGAGAAAACGAATCAAGGAAATTGTTCCATTTCTCAAGGAAATGATTCAATTTTCTAACAACTTTTGACTTCCATGGCATGAATATTTATAAACTATATGCGCATGAATTTGTAACGTAATTTTAATCAATAGGTATTTTATCATCACTATACAATCACAAGTGAATAGGTAGAAGATTAAAAACAACGAAAAATTTCATCAATGATATAGTATATATGGAATATATAACTAAATAAATGCATTCTTTGTTTCTAAGTTTTGTATCTCTTCATCTTTTTTTGCATTATTCTATTTGTAAGATTCTGCATACAATATAATCTATCTAGATTCATATTTGGAAAGTTATTGGCTATGCTCATAACCCTACACCCCAACTTGAACACAATTAGAATACCCAAAAATTAGCATTAAACTCTTACCTTATTTTCCAACCCAAGTCAAGATGGCCAAACTAGTACATAAAAATATTCATAGAGTGATGAAGAGTGAGACAAAATATGCACTCATGGGTTAGTGAAAGTTCCTACTCAACGAATTTATTGAGATTTTGAATGGGTGACTTCATTAGCTCCCTCATGGAGTAGAGTTGTGAGAAGTATACGTCTCCCTAGGTTTTAGGTAAACTTAGAGCTAGTAATGTTCAAGTGTAAGATTTATACAAATTTTATTAATAATCAAATTGATGAGATAGAATCTCACTTTGCAACAAATGATTTCACTAATTATGAAAAGATAAATATTTACCTCTTGAAGGAATCCTCAATTGTCAAGAAGAGATGAAAATCACACATACATTGGAAAGAGGGAAAAATAAATGAAAATTTTAAACCAGCTTGTGAGATATTCTTAAAGTTATTTAAGAAAAATTGTTATTTTAAAGATGTGCATGTTACCCACTATATGCAATGGTCAGAGTTATAGCAATTGTGTGAACAATAGTCTAAGATTATGCTATTAAAAGGTATTAAATGTATTGACATTTTGATTTTTTTAATGAAAAATTGATTTCCTATGAGAATTTTCTATTCAAGTTTCACGTTCTTGAGTAATATAAAAGAGCATAGTTTATAGTTAAGAATGTTGGCTTGGGGTAGAATTTAATTTGTATTCTAGGATGATAGTCTTTAGAATAATATCCAATGGTTAGGTGGTGAAAACATATTTTAGGCAACTCTAAACCTTATTATATTATGTTATCTTACTTGGACATTTGGTTCAACAAGGTAAATGGTTTAAGGGGCCCTCATTATCTTATGCATGTTTGGTTGAAAAGTTTACAAAGGATTTATCCTAATATTATTGAGCCTAATAAGCCTTTTTTAGGTGGATTATTTTGTTTAACAAGCTAACTATAAGTGTAATCATGATAATTCAATAGTTTAAATCTTAGATGGAAGAAAGGGTGGCACCTCTTGCACAATAAGCTAATTGTTAGGGGGTGATGACTACTGAGATGTTGTGGATGCTTGGGTCGTGGTACAAGAGACCAAAGTGGACGAAAGGGTGGGGTCCCCTCTATAGTGAAGGGGTTGTAGTGATGAGGTGGCTAGTTCATGCATGATTTACACGTGTGGCCACCCTAGAGGGTCACTTTATGATGTCGGGAAGTTATCATTTTTCATGCAACCATGTCATTGAAATGACTCATAAGAGAAAAAACAATACTCTTTTAATGGTTGTTTTAAGTGTTGCTATTCTTCATGCTTGGGAATCCCAACAAAATCTTTGACTTGGTACTAAGGGAAAGGGTTGGTATGTACGACATTTATTGTGAGCAATTAACAATAATTACATCATTATTGGAATTCATTTAACCATCATAATTAATTTCAAGGCTTCAAATTTTTTTTTAACGACTAAGTTTACACTATTAGAAAAAGAAAGGGCTAAGTCTTTGATTGAGTTCTCTCTGTTACTTTGTTATCTATGATGGATTTCACCATGGGTGGGGACATGGTAAGAATTAAGCCCAACGCCCATATTGAGTTCAAAGTGCACTCCACAATGTGGCATATTAGTAATTTGGGAGGGGTGGCCCAATTTGTTGAATGCATAAATGATTACAACGAAAACCTATCTATCTAGTTTTAAAGGTCTTTAGATGATAGGAGGGCTATTGTGGGAGTGTCTCATTTAAAATTGGTGAGGAAGTCATGGGGAAATTGACAGGTCTGTCCAATAGAGGGAGAAAATGGAAGAATCAAAGCTAGGTAACTGACAATGAAAGTGTAGTACCCTTACTGGTGTGAACTGATACTTTGTTCTTATTATTCTCAGTGGATACATTATCATTGGTTATTTAGAATTGTATAACATTGTTTCATGTTTTATCTGATTATGAGACATATGTTTTATTTGCAGTATTTATGTATTTATGTTTTATGGCATTATATGGTTCATTGCTATGTACTGACGCTTTACTTCATCTATGCAATGTGTGTTGTGTATCTGCGAGTGTATGGGATGCATGGGGACGATTTTCCTTCACTCATCTCGGTGAGATAGGGAACATCACGAATCTCCTTCATCGGTGTGTATGTTAAAATTTTGATATATGTATATATGCATGTGTGGTCGGTGATGCAGGATGTTGCAGGTACAAGTACCGGGTAGGTACGGGGTATCGTCTCCACCTGGCTACACAGGTCTGAGCGTGCCTTATATTTTCCGATGGAAGTGAAGGAGATAGTAGTTGACCCTAATTTTAGTCAGTTACACTCGGGTGAGTGCCTTCAGTAAGTCATTCTGTCAATTGGTTTGGTCTTCATATTTTATTGTTTGATCTTTATAAAAGTCGCTTGATGCTTGCTTAGTCTGCGTATCCAGTGTTCCAATTTTTGTATGTAATTGGTAACTGTTACGTTTATTACGTCCATGAGAGTAGTTATTTGAGTTGAGATAAGGTGATCGTATTATCAGTAAGTTTATATTGCCATCGGTTTACTGTGATATTGGATTATGCGTGTATACAATTAGAATTATAAATATGTCATGTTTTATAAACTTTTTGAACATATAATATATATATAATTCAATTATTTGAAAATATATATATAGGAAAACGCCACTCGTTATAAATATTAGAAAACCAAAATACACATTTACGATTGCTATGGAAGGATTAATATTTAAATAATTATATTAACAAAAGTCATTAATTAATTATTTAAATATAACAAAGGAAGGGTGTTAAAACGTAATAACAAAAGTTTATTAAAGAAAACAAATAGAAATTTGTTTCGACCTTATAAAAGGTGGCGGGTTTAGGTTTTGATTGTTTGGGCTATGGTGATCGATGGTAATATCGACCATCCCCCCTTAATATAGGGAGGGGTCGGTATTACCACCGACTACCCTCCTCCTTCGCACACCACGTCTCCTCCTTCGCACACCACGTCTCCTCCTTCCGCCATTACTCAGCAGACAGCACGCGAGGTGATGATTCATGCGGGTACACTACAGCCAGCAAGTAATGGAGGATACCTCTCGCAGTTTAAAACGATAACCATCACCTCTCCACATTCAGTTTTCTCCACGAGCTCCAGTTCGTTGGCAACTAACAGCTGATTGACCGGTTTGAAAGGAGAATGAACTAGCGTGCAAGGTGGAAACAAAACTATAATCCTTAATGGACTCTAGACCTGGCAGTTTGAACGATCAAGTCGCTATTTGCAAATGCATCAGTGAATGAAACAATAAGTTAACCTCTCCACCCAGCCGATAGGTGTCATAATCATTATCAATGGAGCGCTAAAGACCGAAGTTAACAAGAGGTGAACTCTCTGCGTGGAGGAAGTAGATGAGTTAATAGAAAAAAGAGTCTCAGTCGATAGCTATCACTCAGCCAGATTTAGGGGAGCGATAGATGTTTTCTTTTAGTATAAAAAGGGGTGTGGGTAGAGAGCAAAAGGGGGCTTTTGGTGACATCCAAGGAAGGACAAAAGGAACATAGAGAGGAGAGTAGAGATAGTGAGGGTAGCGCATGTTTTTATAGTGTCAAGTGTGTGATGTTTTAGAGAGGATAGTGGTTGATAGAATCAAGAGAGAGAGTTGTGTGCCTATTTCCTGATAGAGCTGGAAACATTGGTAAAAAGGATTGCAAGCAAGGTATATTTATCAGCAAACGGGCGTCAAAGACTTGCAAATTGATCATCGCTTCAAGTAGGTTGGGAAATTTCTTAGTGTTTAATCATTATTATTTGCAATCTCAGTTATATATCATGCTTATGAAATAGATATGGTCATGTTTTAGTTATTCGTTAGGGTTTGTTAAATAAAATCGTTTAGTAGTAGTTGTGATTACATTAGGACTAAAGAAGTGGAATAGTTTTAAGTTTAAAATTCTTAATGGAAGAAGGGTATGATTACGTTCAACACCTAGATATTAAGATTTCTTTTGACATAGCTATAGGGGAGTTCTGAGAAGTAATAGTTTACCATTGACACATTACAGAGATGGTACAAGCCAAACAAACAGCTCGCAAATCAGTAGCGGGTTATGCTCACTACCTAAAAGTCAAGAAAGATTCTTTGACTCCTGTCCAGCCCATTGAGGAGGACAACCCTGCCAAAGAGAACCCAGCTCCAGAAGGGAGCAAAGAAATAGAAAAAGGTCATATCCAGAGCCCAACCAAAGCAGCTACCACTGAGAAAGGGAAAGAACCCAAGCCAGAATGCTCGCCTGAAAAGCCAATAGTGATTAGTTCTAACTCGTCGGAGGGGTATACCCCCTTGAGTGATAATGAGTCTGTGGGGTACTTTCCCCGAAGTGAAAGCAAATCTGAAGGATATACTCCTTTAGATCAAGTTGAGTCTGACGAGTGTACTCCGTATTTTTTGGAAGAATGATGTAACACTCTTGTGTTAAAAAGATAAATAAATAAAAATAAAGGCATTTTTCTATGAAAAAATTGTATTACGTTTTATTGTAAGATTTTTCTGATGAATTGAATATTTCTATTTTAATCTTCGTTTATTTGTAAAAATGGAATTTATTAAGGTAACATACCTATAGTTGTTAACAAGAGTATTAGAACTCTTAAAAATTGTCATTAAGTGTAAAATTATGTGTTTTACCGACCATATTGTTCTTTGTGTCTTGACAATCATGTTTACGTTTTGCAAGTTAATTTTGTGATAAGTATTGGTACATAGGATTATCTTGTTTTATATGGTGGTCGCAACTAAGTACAATATGTCATGTTGTCAATTTGTCTTGTGTTGTGACTTGGCCAGTATATTTAGATGTATAACCTTAAGGGAGTGAGCCACTATGAGTTGTTCGTTATGGCCAAACCTTAGGTTAGTAATTTTGTATCTTTCATTGAGATAGGTCAAGTTTGGGAATGGCTATTTGTGTCGCCATAGAGTTCTGTAGATAGAACTAACCCATAGTGTCCTAAGAGAGAGAGTGGCTTTCGAGCGGGAACTGTGCCGAAGAGGTAACAGGATAACTGTCGAAAGTTGGTTAAGAAAGTGAAAACCTAATAAATGACTAGGGAAGGGTAGAATAAAAGTTAAATGAAATAATGTGCCTCGCACATAGGTGAGTGCTAGTATAGGGCTCATAATGTAGCGAGAAGGCCTAGAATGGCAAACTTACCACCTTGTCTTCATGAGAGGATTGGTAAGGTCCGCATGAGTCTTAGTTGGAATCGGAGGCTCGGGAGAGGTCAGTAGGATAACCCAGGATGGGGGGCCGGGACCTATGGAGGCTGTACCATGGTATCCACCATAAGACATGCGATGACACTTTCTCCTTAGAGTCACTAGTGTTCAGTGAGTTAGGTTACATGAATGTAAGTGGAGTCTTGAAGTCTTTTTTTTCTTGTATCATTTTGCTTGCTTGAGGGTTATCTACTATCTCCAGCACGGTGGGGTGGTTCCTTTTCGGAATCACATGGTCGGGTGGTAGTGTCACTTCCCATTGGATATTCTGGTACGTATCTTCAGGCGAGGAAGGACTTCACTGATGATCTTGGATCGTGATTCATGTACCGACTCTTCTTCCTATCCATCTTTCAGTTAAATGCTAGAGGTTTTGAAAAGAAACTATATGTAACTTTCATTTGTTTCATCTTAGCTCATGATGTAATTTCATTTCGAAAACATGTATTTTTGAATATTGAAAGCAAAGAATATTGTAATATATGCTACTTCAATTACTGATTTCTGATATATATAATATATGATTGCTTGAAGAAATTTAGATTCTTTCATTGCGAAAATTTTATCTTAAATATTTAATTTATGAAGTAATATTCGTTGGCAACCCTTAGGAAATTTAGGTGTAAAACTTCCGCTATGTTATTAGATGTACTAAGGTTTAATTCATGCATTTAAAAAAAAAAAAAAAAAAAAATTTATTTCACCCTTAGTTGCATAGATTATGATGTTTTCCTTTAGGGTTCCTGACGGGGCATTACATTTGGTATCAGAGCCAGGTTTCAACATTGGGTACTCTGGGTTTGTAGTGTGCCTATTCAACTTGTTTTTTTTTATTTATTTATTTAGGTCCTAACATTTGTGTTTTTCCTTGTTATCCTTGTTATAAATCTGCATCTTTTCTCTTTTGTAGTACTCGGTCATGGCTAGGAGAGCTAGGGGACGTGGCCGTATGGGTGGTCTCAATAGAGGCAGAGGTAGAGGAAGAGGTGGAGGATGAGGCCGTGATTCGGATCATCATAGTCCTTCACCACCACCTACTCATGTTAGTGCTAAGCCAGAACAGTCTGTTCATCAGGACTTACCTCATGCAGAAAAGCAGGTTCCCGAAAGGGAAGAGCTGAGACAAATGTTTCAAGAGGTTCTTGCTAGGTTAGGCCCTAGGCCTGAGGTTGTTCAGCCAATGCCAGAAGAGAGAGAGAGGGAAAGATCACCCAGAAGGATAGGGATTGCAAAGAATGAAGATCCAGTTTCTTTGGGTCACATAAAGGACTTGATGAGGTCCAATCCTCCTTTCTTTAATGGTATGGGCACTGGTCTAGAGGCAGAGACTTGGCTTATCGGTCTGGATAGGTGTTTTGCTATGTTTCCATATAGTAGCAACACCAAGGCAAGATGTGCTATTATGCGTCTCGAAAACTTCACATCAATCTGGTGGAGACTGGAGGAGGAAATGATCGGTGTGTGCATTAACACTGTGACATGGGAGCTGTTTCTAGAAAGATTCAGGGCACGGTTTCTCTCGCCCCAGTGGAAACAAACTCGGGTAGATGAGTTCCATGCACTATGACAGTATGGTATGACGGTAGACCAGTATGAGCATAGATTCTATGAGCTCAAGCAGTATGCTGGAATTGGTAATAATGAGGCGCCTCAGTTTGTAGGCCCTTTCGAGATTCTTTAGAGGATAGGTCCTGTTGCTTACCGCCTTGCCTTGCCACCGAGTCTATCCCGCATTCACGATGTCTTTCATGTTTCAGTTCTTCGACCTTATCACCCTGATGTGACACATGTTCTTGATTGGAACTCTTTGCAGGTCGAGGACAGGCAGCTTTCCATGGAGCCCGTGCGCATTCTTCAGCATCGGGATTTGATCCTCAGGGGTCGCACCATCGACCAGGTAAGGGTCCTATGGGACCCAAATGATGAGACCTCGGTAACTTGGGAAGATGCAGTGAAGATGAGAGAGTTATATTCATATTTGTTTTAGGCTTCCAGGAGTAAGCCTAGTCTTGGGGGGGAGAATGTAGTACCCTTACTGGTGTGAACTGATACTTTGTTCTTATTATTCTCAGTGGATACATTATCATTGGTTATTTAGAATTGTATAACATTGTTTCATGTTTTATCTGATTATGAGACATATGTTTTATTTGCAGTATTTATGTATTTATGTTTTATGGCATTATATGGTTCATTGCTATGTACTGACGCTTTACTTCATCTATGCACTGTGTGTTGTGTATCTGCGAGTGTATGGGATGCATGGGGACGATTTTCCTTCACTCATCTCGGTGAGACAGGGAACATCACGAATCTCCTTCATCGGTGTGTATGTTAAAATTTTGATATATGTATATATGCATGTGTGGTCGGTGATGCAGGATGTTGCAGGTACAAGTACCGGGTAGGTACGGGGTATCGTCTCCACCTGGCTACACAGGTCTGAGCGTGCCTTATATTTTCCGATGGAAGTGAAGGAGATAGTAGTTGACCCTAATTTTAGTCAGTTACACTCGGGTGAGTGCCTTCAGTAAGTCATTCTGTCAATTGGTTTGGTCTTCATATTTTATTGTTTGATCTTTATAAAAGTCGCTTGATGCTTGCTTAGTCTGCGTATCCAGTGTTCCAATTTTTGTATGTAATTGGTAACTGTTACATTTATTACGTCCATGAGAGTAGTTATTTGAGTTGAGATAAGGTGATCGTATTATCAGTAAGTTTATATTGCCATCGGTTTACTGTGATATTGGATTATGCGTGTATACAATTAGAATTATAAATATGTCATGTTTTATAAACTTTTCGAACATATAATATATATATAATTCAATTATTTGAAAATATATATATAGGAAAACGCCACTCGTTATAAATATTAGAAAACCAAAATACACATTTATGATTGCTATGGAAGGATTAATATTTAAATAATTATATTAACAAAAGTCATTAATTAATTATTTAAATATAACAAAGGAAGGGTGTTAAAACGTAATAACAAAAGTTTATTAAAGAAAACAAATAGAAATTTGTTTCGACCTTATAAAAGGTGGCGGGTTTAGGTTTTGATTGTTTGGGCTATGGTGATCGATGGTAATATCGACCACCCCCACTTAATATAGGGAGGGGTCGGTATTACCACCGACTACCCTCCTCCTTCACACACCACGTCTCCTCCTTCGCACACCACATCTCCTTCTTCCACCATTACTCAGCAGACAGCACGCGAGGTGATGATTCAAGTAGGTACACTGCAGCCAGCAAGTAATGGAGGATACCTCTCGCAGTTTAAAATGATAACCATCACCTCTCCACGTTCAGTTTTCTCCACGAGCTCCAGTTCGTTGGCAACTAACAGCTGATTGACCGGTTTGAAAGGAGAATGAACTAGTGTGCAAGGTGGAAACAAAACTATAATCCTTAATGGACTCTAGACCTGGCAGTTTGAACGCTCAAGTCGCTGTTTGCAAATGCATCAGTGAATGAAACAATAAGTTAACCTCTCCACCCAGCCGATAGGTGTCATAATCATTATCAATGGAGCGCTAAAGACTGAAGTTAACAAGAGGTGAACTCTCTGCGTGGAGGAAGTAGATGAGTTAATAGAAAAAAGAGTCTCAGTCGATAGCTATCACTCAGCCAGATTTAGGGGAGCGATAGATGTTTTCTTTTAGTATAAAAAGGGGTGTGGCTAGAGAGCAAAAGGGGGCTTTTGGTGACATCCAAGGAAGGACAAAAGGAACGTAGAGAGGAGAGTAGAGATAGTGAGGGTAGCGCATGTTTTTATAGTGTCAAGTGTGTGATGTTTTAGAGAGGATAGTGGTTGATAGAATCAAGAGAGAGTTGTGTGCCTATTTCCTGATAGAGCTGGAAACATTGGTAAAAAGGATTGCAAGCAAGGTATATTTATCAGCAAACGGGCGTCAAAGACTTGCAAATTGATCATCGCTTCAAGTAGGTTGGGAAATTTCTTAGTGTTTAATCATTATTATTTGCAATCTCAGTTATATATCATGCTTATGAAATAGATATGGTCATGTTTTAGTTATTCGTTAGGGTTTGTTAAATAAAATCATTTAGTAGTAGTTGTGATTACATTAGGACTAAAGAAGTGGAAAAGTTTTAAGTTTAAAATTCTTAATGGAAGAAGGGTATGATTACGTTCAACACCTAGACATTAAGATTTTTTTTGACATAGCTATAGGGGAGTTCTGAGAAGTAATAGTTTACCATTGACACGTTACAGAGATGGTACGAGCCAAGCAAACAGCTCGCAAATCAGTAGCGGGTTATGCTCACTACTTAAAAGTCAAGAAAGATTCTTTGACTCCTATCCAGCCCATTGAGGAGGACAACCCTGCCAAAGAGAACCCAGCTCCAGAAGGGAGCAAAGAAATAGAAAAAAGTCATATCCAGAGCCCAACCAAAGTAGCTACCACTAAGAAAGGGAAAGAACCCAAGCCAGAATGCTCGCCTGAAAAGCCAATAGTGATTAGTTCTGACTCGTTGGAGGGGTATACCCCCTTGAGTGATAATGAGTCTGTGGGGTACTTTCCCCGAAGTGAAAGCAAATCTGAAGGATATACTCCTTTAGATTAGGTTGAGTCTGACGAGTGTACTTCTCCGTATTTTTCGGAAGAATGATGTAACACTCTTGTGTTAAAAAGATAAATAAATAAAAATAAAGGCATTTTTCTATGAAAAAATTGTATTACGTTTTATTGTAAGATTTTTCTGATGAATTGAATATTTCTATTTTAATCTTCGTTTATTTGTAAAAATGGAATTTATTAAGGTAACATACCTATAGTTGTTAACAAGAGTATTAGAACTCTTAAAAATTTTCATTAAGTGTAAAATTATGTGTTTTACAGACCATATTGTTCTTTGTGTCTTGACAATCATGTTTACGTTTTGCAAGTTAATTTTGTGATAAGTATTGGTACATAGGATTATCTTGTTTTATATGGTGGTCATAACTAAGTACAATATGTCATGTTGTCAATTTGTCTTGTGTTGTGACTTGGCCAGTATATTTAGATGTATAACCTTAAGGGAGTGAGCCACTATGAGTTGTTCGTTATGGCCAAACCTTTGGTTAGTAATTTTGTATCTTTCATTGAGATAGGTCAAGTTTGGAAATGGCTATTTGTGTCGCCATAGAGTTCTGTAGATAGAACTAACCCATAGTGTCCTAAGAGAGAGAGTGGCTTTCGAGTGGGAACTGTGCCGAAGAGGTAACAGGATAACCATCGAAAGTTGGTTAAGAAAGTGAAAACCTAATAAATGACTAGGGAAGGGTAGAATAAAAGTTAAATGAAATAATGTGCCTCGCACATAGGTGAGTGCTAGTATAGGGCTCATAATGTAGCGAGAAGGCCTAGAATGGAAAACTTACCACCTTGTCTTCATGAGAGGATTGGTAAGGTCCGCATGAGTCTTAGTTGGAATCGGAGGCTTGGGAGAGGTCACCAGGATAACCCAGGATGGGGGATCGGGATCTATGGAGGTTGTACCATGGTATCCACCATAAGACATGTGATGACACTTTCTTCTTAGAGTCACTAGTGTTCAGTGAGTTAGGTTACATGAATGTAAGTGGAGTCTTGAAGTCTTTTTGTTCTTGTATCATTTTGCTTGCTTGAGGGTTATCTACTATCTCCAGCACGGTGGGGTGGTTCCTTTTCGGAATCACATGGTCAGGTGGTAGTGTCACTTCCCATCGGATATTCTGGTATGTATCTTCGGGCGAGGAAGGACTTTGCTGATGATCTTGGATCGTGATTCATGTACCAACTCTTCTTCCTATCCATCTTTCAGTTAAATGCTAGAGGTTTTGAAAAGAAACTATATGTAACTTTCATTTGTTTCATCTTAGCTCATGATGTAATTTCATTTTGAAAACATGTATTTTTGAATATTGAAAGCAAAGAAATATTGTAATATATGCTACTTCAATTACTGATTTCTGATATATATAATATATGATTGCTTGAAGAAATTTAGATTCTTTCATTGCGGAAATTTTATCTTAAATATTTAATTTATGAAGTAATATTCGTTGGCAACCCTTAGGAAATTTAGGTGTAAAACTTCTGCTATGTTATTAGATGTACTAAGGTTTAATTCATGCATTTAAAAAAAAAAATTAAAAAAAAAATTATTTCACCCTTAGTTGCATAGATTATGATGTTTTCCTTTAGGGTTCCTGACGGGGCATTACAGAAAGTTTATCCCAATTCTCGAGTAAAAAGGAGGAACCGATTAAGCTACATGGAGGATTTTCTTGAGCCAAATTATCAGACCCTTAGAGCTAGGTTTTCCAAATGTTAATGAAGTTATTTACTTTAGAGGGAGGATTCAAAGTGTATTACTATTACCATCTTCCTTTGCTTAATTATTTCCGTAATCCCTTTCATTTTTCCTGTTAACATCTCTGGAAAGTTCAGTTCATGATGCTCTAGATATGGCCAAAAATCAAGTCTGGAAACCCATACACCTCCACCAAGGCCTTATTTCATATCTATACCATTTCCACCTTTTCCTTTGTCCTTCTACATAGCTAACGGTGACAAAAGATCCTAAAGGAGTTGTTCTTGAGTTGTTCTTCTACTTTTGAGTCTTTTCTTTCAGAGCTTCTTCATCAATGCTTTGACTTTCTTTCTCCTTCAGCTTGTCAACTAGTTCCTTTCTCTTAGCCCTTGATTTTTTCAATTTTTCTTTTAATGTCTCAATGTATTCCTCAACATCTTTAAGATTTGCTTTTACTTGTTGGTTTTCATCCTGTGCATGATCAAGAACCTCAAGAGAAACAACCATATGTTGTCTAAGACTATCACAATCCATTGATTTACCTTCCTAGATCAACCTCAAGCTGCTAGGCTTCTTCTGAGGAACTAGGCTTTGATACCAATAGTTGGAATCAACCTGGAACACTGAGACGGGGGGGGTGGATCAATGACCTTTAAACCAATTAATGCAAGTAAAGAGAAGTAAAGTGTAGAAACACAAATCCAAGATTAACAACACCATAACACCGGGATTTTTACGTGGAAACCTAGTCAAGGGAAAAACCATGGTGGTATTGAGATCCATAATCATAATATACCTTTTTAGAAGTATAGTAATAGCACATGAGGGGAATGCGCATGCATCTAGACACCTCTTAGAGCTCACTTCTCAAATTATAGATAAGGGCTACAACCCGAAAGGCTCACTACCTTACAAATGATTACAGATAATAAATAGAATGTCTGAACTGATAAACATCTACAAATGCCAAAAATAGTTCCAGTTAAGTACAAAATTCTTTGATATGCAATATTGCTCTGTACTGATAGTTTGCTGAAATCCAAAGCATAAATCCTCCAACCGCGCACGTGAAACTGTACACAATCACTCATATAAACTTCACACATTACCATCGATATCCAAAATGATCAAATAAATTTGTCTTATATATTTGCATCACCAATTTTGGTCAGGCCCAAAAACTGCATAACACGCAAATGAAATGTGTACACAAGTCGACTCAGTCTAATAAAAAATAACCAAATGGACCGAAATAAAATGTCCACATGCTTACCACATGTCATCTCACCAACCTCAAACACACAAACACTCGCCAAAATTTGGCCGCAAGATCTGAATAATAATTTCCCCACGTTCCCACTGATAACCTTTCTCTTTACCAAAAACCAATCTACCAGACCTTACTAACCAACACAATACCTAACACCAGAGGCCACAAACGTGGAGTAAGGTAAATTAAATATCCATAATACATCTTCTAGATCCGTAAATAAAAATGCTTAACCAAAATAATCAGCCAACTAGAATACTGTACACTATACCAGATCCTCTATTCTTCTCACTGGACCTCACATCTTCAATCAATCTTCCAGAATGATGAGAACATGAACTGCGGATGCCAAAACTGATATGAGTTTCCATCAATGACAACATCTCAACATACATGTAGTGTCTCTTTCCAACAACCTAGCTAGGGGTCTTTGTGTTTGGTTTTGGGCATGAAGTGACTCATCTTTATCTTATGAAGAGCCTTTGCTTGTACATTTGAATTCATGCATATCAAAGTAATTTAAAATATCACTGAAGACAAAATTAGAATAGAGTTTCCTCAAAACCTATTATGAGACCTCATTATTGTTGGTGGAAGGATGATAAAAATTTCCCACCACCTCTTCAAAAAAAAACTATTATTCATTGGTGTTGAAACTAATGAATAGGGAACCCCTTGCCACTTATGTGCATGGATGCATTTGCTCATGGATCAATGAAAAATACATACAAATAATATTTCACTATTTTCTTCTCTTTCACTTATTGGTATAACAAATTTTGTGGAATAAAATTTCCATGCTTCCTTTCTTTAATTAAACCACAAGTTTATTTGGCCATTCATAGAATTTATATGAGGGATGATAGATTACAATGAGGTGGCAAGGGCCATCCTCACTCTTCATCCTGGTTTTCATCAATTGGTGAAGTAGGGTTTAAAGGATTTACAATTATTAAAAATTATACAGTATTGAATTAAAATAACTATAAATTTGATATTTTATTCAATTTATGTAGTTAAAATTGTTAGTAATGTGTGTTCAATGTTGTCATTTATGTCAACTTAATATGTGTGGATTATTTTCTCACATGTAAACATCTGAAAATGAACGTTCATATGTTGTTATGATGTTATGTGGTGATACTAAATGAGTATGTGGTGTTTATAGAAGAGGAAAAAAGTGGAAGCTAAAATATGCATGAAACAGTATTTGAAGTCTTTTTGGGAGAATGCTCCAAATTTATCCGCTTTGAAGATGATTACTTGCAGTTCTAGATTTAATGTCTATGTTCAATGTATATTGACTATTATGTTTTCAGGTGCTAGCAATTCAAGTGTTGAAGTTAGTTGTTACCATTTGCTGATAGTGAGGTTGTCTATCAAGACTGGTCCAAAGAATTCTCCACATTGCTCTACTATGTTGATTCAAGTGTTGCAAATTGGAGGACATATTCATATTGTTTGTGCAGTGTTTCAGTTCAAAATTCAAGTTTGGGTGTGTTCTGCAATTGAAGTTATGTTGTTCTGTTATTCATCTTATTTGGATCATACTCTTTTGCCCTAGATATGTTTTGGAGGTCGAGATAAGATATTGTTAAGGGTCTTACCATGGTTTGTGAATATTTGCATTAAGTAATTTGCATTAGATAATATTTTTGGGCTGATTGGTTAACATGCTTTATTGTTTATCTACACGTTTCATTTGATGTCTGACTTTGGAGTATGTTTTGTTGTGTGCATCTCATTGTAATTGACTTAAGAAGACATTTTGTGATGTATTTGGGTCCTTTTTATCTCCTAAAGTGAAATGCATTTAGCACAGTTGCTCATGGTGGCCAACTTTGTGTAAATTATGTTTATGGTTGACCTAGTTAAGTGTTTTGGGGAATTGGGTGATATAAATAGATGTGTGGATGTGTAAATTGGTGAGTGGAATGATTGGGAGTGTTGTGTAAGCATACATGAGGAAAGAAGAAGTGTGAATATCAATTTGATGAGATTTAGTGTGACAAAGTTTTGAGGCAATGAGTGTGTGAGCTATGTTTTTCATGATCTTGGTTGCTTAAATTAGAGGTTCAAGGACTATTTCATGATTAGGAGATCTTGTTTATTTCACTTCATCATTCTTCTATACCTGTTGAAAGATAGTGAGTCCTTTTGACAACTTGTGCATATCTATATCTTGGCCTTGAATCATGTGTGTCAACTTGCAAGTCCATTGTATCTTTCCCTAAGGTTGTGAACCTTAGCTTGCTGTCTAAATCAGGAGTAGTGAGCTTCCTTGGCCTTATCCTTATTACATTGTATTTATTTATTGATATAGTGAGTTTGATTCTTACTATGGTTTTTCCCATATTGAGTTTTCCATGTAAAAAATCTATTGTTCATGTGTTTGGTGTTTTTTGCTTCATTGTTCATTGGTATTTAGTTGGTTAAATATAATTCATAAGTTCTTATGATTGGAAAAGTTTAATGATTTTCTCAAGACTCTTCACCCCACTTCTCAGTCTTGTGGTGTGTTCAACAAAAGCCTTAAAAAACCTACCTCCTTGACCTTATGGATGTCATGGTTACATTTTGATGGTAAGACTCAAAGATGTGTTCATATTATATTTTTCTCACATTTGGTTGCTACAAAAATAGGGGGTTATGCTCAATTGACCTTTACCTCTATTACTTTTTCATTTTTTTATGATTTTTATAATATTCTTTACAATGAGCTCATATTATAACATGCTCACATTATGGTCTATTCTCGATCACTATTAAGCCATAATGCAAACATGTTATACCTTGGATGGAGGGAGAAGTGGTTGTGGCCACTTTTTGGTTTCACATATCCATCCACACACCCAATAGTTATTTTCGTTCAAACATCTAATAAAGTATTTATTTAATTAGATTTAACAATTCTAATTTTCTAGGAATATGGGTTGGGAAGTAACAACAATATTGCGCAATGGCTCTCTTGTTCCCTCTGGTTTGAATTTTCCCTCTTCATCTGCCTTGCCTCCTCCCATCTTTGCTTGCTTGGGTGCTTCAGCTCCCGACCACTTGGACCATTCTTTGGCTCCCTTGATTGTTGTGGTAGCGGTGGAATCTACACACCTAGCTGGTGAGTTCACTTCCTCCCCTTTTGTAACCATTTCACTTGCTCAACACCATCCTCCCATGGGTTCTTCTCTGGCCCGTGGTCCAGTGGATTCCTCTGGAAAGGATGCTTCGAACGTTGTCCTACCCATGGCCCCGCTTGCTAGTAAGCACAACTTTTCTCATGTGGCTCAATATGAGGTTTCCTCCAAGGGTGTTCGTCTTCTCCATTGCTCAAAGTCCTCCCCTATGGTTGTCTATGGGCAGGATGTTGTGGACAATATAGGGTTCTATCAACACTGTGTTGTGGTGTGCATATTCTCTGGGCTCTGTCCCTCTCATCCACACCTACATTGTTGGGTAAGTGACTCTTAGAAACCCTTGGTTGCTTATAATATTGAGTTATGCCTGTGTGCTAAAGGATTTTTCATTGCCTCCTTTACTTCTTTAGCTGATCAGAATTTGATTATGGGAAAGTTGTGGGCTTGGGTTGTCCACCCACTCTTAGTCAAACCTTGGACCACTTCCTTCAACCGCCTCACTGAACTAGTCAATGTGCATCTTGTGCGGGTCTATCTCTCAAACCTCCCCCTGCACTTTTGGGAACAATCTCGCTATGAGGCCATTGACAACTCTTTTGGTTACTTCCTGATGGTGGATGATGACACTTCCTCAATGGGCCACTCCACATTCACCCATATTTTGGTCGATATTGACCTTTCTTCTCCTCTCCTTTCAGATATGGTGCTCATGGTTGGTGACAGACCATCGATGCAACTGCTGGACTTTGAGGATCTTCCCTTCTGCTACCAAAAGTGCTTCTCTACAGGATATTTGGCTATGAACTACTCTAATGCTCATCGCAAGGGTGTTGCGACCTGGTGGAAGGATGCTACACTTGATCATTTAATGATTTATGCTTCATAGGAGCTTCCAAATGGATTGGGTGAAGAGTCAACAACTATACCTTTTGGCATTCCTTTAGACACTGAGACCACACAACCTTGTTTTGCGGCCTTTCGAAAACCTGCTACAGCTTCTCCACAACCTCTAGAAGCTACTTATGTTGCAGCTGGAGAGGCCCTTGCTTCTACAACTCCTGTGTTTCTTGGTGTTGATCTTACTGATACTTCTCATAGGGACCCCCCTATGAATGATTTCCCCCATACCAGTCTAGGGGATATCATTGCATGGACAGTTGTTCATCATAGGTGGAAGGGGAGGTCCCCCCCCCCCTTCCCCAAATCCTCCCCAATCAATGTGTGGATGTTTCTACTCCTTGATTTGGGTTAGTTTTGTTTGTAGTTTTGCAGGCCCTTTGTTTGCCTGCCTAATTGGATCTGTGTTTCTGGGTTGTTGATAGTCTTCGACTATGTTTAAGGGTTGATGCCCTAGTCAACGTTGCTTTGTAATAAAAAACAATTCTAATTTTCTAACACATTTTATCTCACTAAATCAATTGACATAGTTATTTTCCACATGCAACAAAATAATGCAAAAAACTCTTTTCACTAAGACATGAAATAATAAAACTTTTTCATACGTGTAAGGACTTCTTTTGCAAGCATGAAAAACATATATTTTGAAACTAACTTAAATACTATGCAAATAAAGTAAAATAAACACACACAAAGAAACCACTCACTTCATGAGTTCA
Source organism: Cryptomeria japonica (assembly GCF_030272615.1). NCBI lineage: Eukaryota > Viridiplantae > Streptophyta > Pinopsida > Cupressales > Cupressaceae > Cryptomeria > Cryptomeria japonica. The sequence goes on along the minus strand of NC_081407.1, from coordinate 746,018,050 downwards.
TTAAAAACACTAATTCAGAAATTGCCACAAGTTTGGGTTTGTGTTATATGAGGATTCATGTGATTTATTCTATAATTTGAACCAAGTGAGACAAAAGTTAAGAAAAAAGTGATTTATCCAAGGTGGTTGTCTCTAAGTAACCACCATTAGGGAAACATATACTTGCACATTTAGGTGAAATATTAGGTGCACTTATGTGTTATATAAGGATAGTCAAAGCATAGCATAAACACCCAACATGATATAATATCTAATAAAATAATATTAATAACTATGACAATTGAAAACTATCTTAAGCCACATGATCCAAAGGACAATATAAAATCAATAAAATGGGATCTATTGCATCTTTTCAAAATTCAAGTGTTTGTGTGCTTCACAAGTGAAGTTATGTTATTATGTTGTTCATCTTATTTGGATTATACTCTTTTGGCTTGGACATGCTTTGGATGTTGAGATAAGATATTGTAATGGTTCTTACCATGGCGTGTGAAGATTTGTATTAAGTGATTTGCATTGGATAATATTTTTGGACCGACTGGTTAAAATTCTTTACTATTTATCTACACATTTCATTAGATTTTTGACTTTGGAGGATGTGTTGTTATGTGAGGCTCATTGGAGTTGACTTAGGAAGACATTTTGTTATGTATTTGGGTCCTCTTTATAGATCTTGGAGTGGAATGCATTTAGCATAGTTGTTCATGATGGCCAACTTTGTTTAAATTATGTTTATTCTATTTGTGGCTAACCTAGTTAAGTGTTTTGGTGAATCAGGTGATATAAATAGATGTATGGATGTGTGAATAGGGGTGTGGGTTGGTTGAGAGTGTTGTGTAAGCATACATGAGGAAAGAAGAAGTGTGAATATGAGTCTTTGATGATCTTTTATGATCATATCTTTCAGTGTGACAAATTTTTGAGGCAACAAAATGTGTGAGTTGTATTTTCCATGATGTTGGTTGCTTGAACCACAGGTTCAAGTACTATTTCATCACCAAAAGACCCTGTTCATTTAAATTCATCATTCTTGTATAGGTCTATCAAAAGACAATGAGTCCTTTTGATAGCTTGTGCATATCAATATCTTTCCCTGGAATAATGTGTTTGAGCTTACAGGTCCATTGTATCTTGTCTGAAGGTTGTGTGCCTTAGCTTGCAATTCTAAATCAGAAGCAGTGAGCTTCCTTGGTTTTTTCCCTAAAATATTGAATTTAGTTATGCATATAGTGATTTTGATTCTCACCGTGGTTTTCCCCATATTTCATTTTGCATGAAAAAAATCTGGTGTTCATGTGTCTGGTGCATGTTGCTTCATTGTTCATTGATGTTTAGTTGGTTAAAGATAATTGATAAGTGCTTTTGATTAAAAAAGTTTAATGATTTTCTCAAGACTGTTCACCCTCCTCTCAGTCTTGTGGGGTTTTCAACAAAAACCCTAAAAAACCTTCCCCCTTGACCTTATGGATGTAATGGTGGCATTGTGTTGGTAAGACTCAAAGATGTGTTCATATTATAATTTTCTCATATTTGGTTGAGCTATAAAATTAGGGGGTTATGCTCAATTGAGCTTTACCTCTATTATTTTTTTATTTTTCTATGATTGTCGTAACATAATTTACAATGTGCTCATGTTATAGCATGCTCACATAATGGTCTATTCTCAATCACTATTAAGGCATAATGAAAACATGTTATACCTTGGATGGACCAAGAAGTGGTTGTAGCCACTTTTTGGTTCCCTGTCTTTGTGCACACACCCATTAGTTATTTTCATTCAAACAAATAATAAAGTATTTATTTAATTAAGTTTTAAAAATTCTAATTTTCTACACATTATATCTCCCTAAATATATTGACAGATTTCTTTTCCACATGCAACAAAATAATGAAAAAAAACTTTTTTCACTATCATGAAATAATAAAAAAAATTCATACGTGTAAGGATTTTTTTGCAAACATGAAAAACGGATATTTTGAAACTAACTTAAATACTATGCAAACAAGGTAAAATAAACACACACAAAGGAACCAGTCACTTCATGAGTTCATTAATAACAAAAATTAAAAAAATTCCACATGTTTGGGTTTGTGATATATGAGGATATGTGAGTATTCATGTGATTCATTCTATAATTTGAATTGAGTGAGACAAAAGTTAAGAAAATGTGGTTTATCATAGGTGGTCGTCTCTAAGTAAACCACCATTAGGGAAACATATACTTGCACACTTAGGTGAAATATTAGGTGCACTTATGTGTTATATAAGGATAGTCAAAACATATCATAAACACCCAACATGATATAATATATAATAAAATAAAATTGATAAATACGACAATTGAAAATCATCTTAAGCCACATGACCCAAAGCATAATATAAAAGCAATAATAATCACAATCATAATGTCAAACTAAATAATGCAATTAAATCACCTATAATAGATATAGCGAAACAATGAGGTACAAATGCTACCTTAGTCTGAATGTAAGAAGTTGCAATGTGTGCATCCCACAATGCTAATCTACCACTAGCTCCAAATACAACACATCACTAATAAAATATATTGATGACAATACAAAACATCATTGATAAATGTACCAATACAACCAAAGCAAATCAAACAAAAAAACAAGACATACACCGAAGGATTACATTTTCCTTAGTCATCTAATAAGTATTCATTTGACATGTTTTGAAGTTATATGATATTTTAATAGGATTCAATTGCATAATTTTTTAGTCATTTTTAATCAACCCATATTTCAAAGAATTTTCCTTAACCCTTGGTCATACCAAGACATGATTTTCATGTAGAATATAGGATGTGCCTACATTCTCCACTTTTTTGATTTGTGTCTCATTTGTGGTTAATTGGATACCCCTTAACTTTTTAGAGATTTGTTCTATAAATATCTAGTATGAATGTATTGATCTTGTAAATAACTAATCAGTACATATTTTTTTGATGTGAATTGGGAGTTGTGAATATTTACTTCCATGATATGTTCTTTTAATATCTTGTATGAATGTCTTGATATTGTAAGTAATCGAAGATTACATAATCTTCTTGATATGAATTGTGAATTGCGTTTATTTACCACCTCTTCCAAAAAAAATCCCTTAACCAATGAATAGGGAACCTTTTGCAACTTGTGTGCATGGATGCATTGGCTCATGGGTCAATGAAAAATACACAAATCATATTACACTATTTTCTTCTCTTTCACTTGTTGGTATGACAATTTTGTGGAATCAAATTGCCATGATTCCTTTCTCTCATTGAACCACATATTTATTTATCCACTCATAGAATCTATATGAGGGATGATAGATTCCAATGAGGTGGCAAGGGTTGTATTTGGATTTTTTAACCTATCAAGCAATGCTTGTAGTTTCCTTTTGTTGTTTTTAATTTTACCTATTAGTTTTTCTTGTGTTTGAGGAGGGTGTTGATGAATAGATAGAGGAGGTTGTTGTAGCATTTCACTAAGGTTTTCATCAATTGGTAAACTAGGGTTTGAAAAAATTTCAACGGTTAAAAATCATTAAAGCATTAAATTAAAATAATTGTAAATTTGATATTTTATTCAATTTATACTGTAATTAAAAAACTAAAAGAACCACCTCCTTGACCTTGTGGATGTTGTGGCAAAACTATTTTGGTAGCTTTATGAGCTCAAAAATGTGTTCCATATTATTCTTTGCTCATATTTGGTTGTTTCAAAAATAGAGCTTTAGGGTCAAATGAGCTTGATCTCTATTATTTTTTCCTTTTTATTATAATCATAACTCATTTTATAATGTGCTCTTGTTATAACACATTCATGTTATGGTTTGGTAGTAATCAGACTATGCTCAAGACATTAAGCAAACATGTTATGCCTTGAATGGAATTGACAAATGGTTGTGGCTACTTTTTTATTCCCCAACTTTGTGCACACACCCATTAGTTATTTGCTTTCAAACAACTAATAAGTCATATATTTAATTAAAATCTATAAATTATAAATATCTAACACATTTATTCCCTTGAATCAATTAACCTACTTAAGATTTATTTTCCATGTGCAATAAAATGATGCAAAAAAATCTAATAAGACTTTTTTTATGTGTAAGGATTTTTTTGCAAACATGAAGAGAAAATATTTTGAAATTAATTTAAATACAATGCAAATAAGATAAAATAAACATGCTTGCAAAGGAAACCACTCACTTCATGGGTTTATTAACAACACAAATTGGGTCTACATTATATGGGGATTCACATGATTATAAAAGGTAAGAAAATACAATTTATCAAAGATGGTCATCTCTAAGTAATGATCATTGGGGAAACACATACTTGCACACTTAGCTAAAATATTAGGCGTACTTATGTGTTATATAAGGATAGCCAACACATAGAATAAACATCCAATTTGATATAATATTTAATAGAATAATATTAATAACTACATCAATTGAAAATCATCCTAAGCCACATGATCCAATGCACAATGTAAAAATAAATAATAATCAAAATCATAATATTGAAAGTTAAATAACATAATCAAATCATATATATAATAGATACAGTGTTCAAAACAATGATGTTAAAACACTACAATAGTGTGAACATAAAAAGTCGCAATGAATGCATCCCACAATACATAATCAAACACTAGCTCCTAGTACAACACATCGTCGATAAAATATATCAATTGCAATACAAAACACCATTGATAAATATACCAATAAAACTAAAGCAAATCAAACAAAAATGCAAGACACATACACCTAAGGATTACATTTCCCATAATCATCTAGCGTGTATTTATTTGACATGTTTCAAATTTATACGATATTTTATTGGGATTCAATTGCATAGTTTTTGAGTTAATCTAATTATCAACACATATTTCAAATATTTTTTCTTATTCCTTAGTCTTACCAAGACATGATTTTCATGTAGAATAAAGGATGAGTGTATGTTCTCCCCCTATTTGATTTGTGTCCCACTTGCGATTGACTGGATGTCCCTTAACTTTTTAGAGATTTATTCTCTTAATATCTAGTATGAATGTGTTCATCTTGTAAATAACCAATCGCTACATAATCTTTTGATGTGAATTGCGAGTTGTGATTATTTACTTCTATGATTTGTCCTAATAATATCTAGTATGAATGTCTTGATATTGTAAATAACTGAGCATTACAAATCTTCTTGATATGAATTATGAATTGTGATTATTTCCTTCCATAATTGTGAAGATCCATTACCTTTTAAGTGATTTTATGATGAAATCAAATATGTCCTACATAATTTAACACCTCAAACAAAAACAAAAAAACTTCAAAACATTCTATTAACCATACCAAAAAAAGCTAATCATATAACTATGACATTCCAAATTTAAACAAAAACAGTTTGACTTCAAACTTCCAATCTCTTTCATATAAAAGAGAAGATCCAATAATTATACATTTGAATGATTCTAACAAAAAAGATCACCCTGCACATGATTCCTTAACCAAAAGAGGATCTCCAATTTGAATGAATTGTCGTAATCTCATATTTAAAAAAATACCATCATCTATATAATCCAACAATTTTCATCCAAAAATAACTTAAAAGCTATAAACCCTAGAACATGGCTTCATCCTGCTCCTGTGAAGCGACAGTTGATCACGTTCCTTGCATTATAAGGAAGAAAACAAAACCTTCTGAAAGCTTTAAATGAAACTACTGTGGGAAATGACAGTCTTAACAGTTAACATCACACGTACAATAATTATTCAAATTGTTATCAGAAGAGGGAGATCTTTTAACTCCATTTCTGAGCGTTAGAGTCAATTCAATCACTTGTCATTATGGTGTACTGTTAAATTTCTTAAAACTGAGAAGGGGAACGATAAATGATACTTTTTATGACACAAATAAAAGATGCAGCCACATATGTCTAGGCATCACATGTCTCAATTTAAAAATGATACATTGATGAATGTATGCCAAATTTTCAATAGGCCATTTGATTTAGGAGGATTCATTGAACAAGACATTTGTCGTAAGACTTTAATATATAAGAGCATACAAAAGATTCGTATATGTTTTATGATCATGAATGTTACACATTCCAATAACAATGCAACATGTTTGCAGAGCGATAACATTTTTCTAGTAAACATGCATCAATCAATCAATTTATAGATTCTATCAAAGCTTTGGTAGTGTCTAATACAACATCTAGTGAAACTACAATTCCCAATTTGTAAGTATTCTCATCGCATGTTTAGAGATACGTTCACTTCCATAGTAAACATGCCTCAATCAAGCGACCTATATATTCTATCAAAGGTTTGGTAGGGTCTAATACAACATCCGATGAAACTACAATTGCTAAGAGAAACCTATATATATTATTTTGAGTTGTAAGAGAAACCTTTAACAGGGTAAAAGACTCTAACAAAGTCTGTAAAGTGTAAAGCCTTTAACCAGGTACAACATTTAGTATAAGTGTTGTAAAATCCTTTAGCAAGGTAGATCTAAAGATCTTGATACTCCTAACAGGGTAAGCTATCAGAAATACCTAAACACGTAGCTCTAACCGAGCAACCTTTATTATTGTAGTAGTGAAGTTGTGGGTGCCATCCCCACCACAGTTTTTCTCTCTAACAAAGAGTTTCTGCGTAACCAAAATATATGTGTTATGGAGTGAAACATGTATGAATGTTATTTATATGTTTTAGCTTTATATTATGTTTCAACAATATTCAGTTTATGCTTAACAGTAAAGTTTTTGTTGAAGAAGAGTTTTGAAGTACTGATTCACCCCTCCCCTCTCAGTACATTAGCTTTCCATATTGGACCTAACAATTGGTATCAGAGCCTCAATCTTGGAAAAGGGTTTAACTGCCTAAAGAGAAAGATCTTATCAATGGAAGGCTACAAACAATCTCGGAGAATTGTGAATCTTCAAAATAAATTGGATCATGCTAATCAAGTGATTGCAGACATGCAGAAACAAATGCAAAGTTCACTGAAAGTTAGAAGAAGATTGTCTGATGATTTGGAGGACCCACAAGAGCTAGTGGAACAAATTGAGACATCATCTAAGAACAATATATCTAAAGAGACTAAAGAAATGATTGGAGAATTGAAAGAAAAGAACAAAACACTGAATGAATAGCTAAAAGCAATGAAAAGAGAACATGAGCATTTCAGCACACAGATGACTGAAAATCTTGATGCATTGAGAACAGTTGAGGATAACATAGGAGATATGGAAAAGGAAAAACAATAGCTAGAAGCATTGGTGTCTGAAAAGAATGATGAAATCACAAGGATGACTAGAATTCAAAGTAATTTGTCTGATCAATTGGGTTATGCACAACATGAAGCAAATCTAAAGGAAAATGAGAATCAAGCATTGAGACTTGAACTATCAAGATTGACCGATGAACTTGAAGCAGAAAAGAAGTCAAAAGAAACACTAAAGAAAAGTTATGAAGCATCAAGGATGTTGGATGAGAAACTAACTACAAGAAGACCCAACAAAGAAGCAAGACTCAGTTACAAAGGAAAGAACTCCACCAAGAAAGGAATCAACACCACCGAGAGAGGAGAATCATCAAAACAAGCTGGAAACAAGAAGAACATCAAAGGAAAGAAGCCTATTTGCAACTACTGTGGAAAACAAGGTCATACTACCAACATTTGCTGGATCAGAAAAGGTAAGCAATCGAATGTCACTAGGTCTGATAGTTATTGTTACAATTGCAATAAGTATGGTCACACATCTAATCGATGTAGGACAAAGTCTGTTAGCAATTATCAGAAGGCAAAATTCAAGGGGTTTTGTAAAAACTGCAATAGATATGGACACAGTACCGAGAAGTTTTGGTCTAAGCAGAAGAACTATATGTGGTCTGCACACCAAGCAAATACTAGAAGCTACCGAACTCACACAGATCCTAACCGACAGTATACTGTAGTACCATGGGATTACAATACAAGGATATGGTGTGAATGTTGTGAAAGATATGGACATATAAGTGCCAACTTCTTTATAAGGTTTGGAATGAACAACCGAAGATCATGGAGAAATCCTGGTATGGCATGTTTTCATAGACACAAAGTTGGATACTTGGCCAGAGATTGCATAGATCAACCCATAGGAGATATTGAGGAAATAAGAAGCAAATTATAGATGATTTGGAAAAAGAAGGAAAATGTGTCAACTAATGAAGAAAGCACCTTACCTACCGAGTTAGGTGCATCTATTTCAAATTAATCGGTAAATGTATGAAGGGACTGCATTCTCTCAAGGTTATACCTTAACACTTCCTATTTTATCATGTACTTAATTCCAAAATCTGCATAGCTAAGATGCAATAGCAAGTTTGAAATTTTATCTAGTCCTTTGGAGTACCAGAGGAGTCGGTAAATGCAGGAAGCCTGTCTAGTCGGTAAAAGCATAAAAAGGAAGGTAATCGGTTTAAAGGAACTGAGTGCATTTAATGTTTTCTGACCTAACTGCACGGAGCCTGATAAGGTAAAATGTGTACTTAAAGCCTTTTGCATGGTCATTTTACACTTACCAAGTTTTCAGAAAGCAGAGCTAAGCGATTCAAAGGCGATCAAACTCCTCCCGAGCAAATTTCAAGGTATTTATTCATCAATCTCAACGCATTTTTCAAGCAAGTCACCGATCATATTAGTTGAGAATACCTACTTTATATTTACTAAGTAGAAAGCGTTTGTTGGTTAAGTTTCAAACCCTAAGCTTTTTTCGTTAGTAATTATCCAAAGTTTGAAATGGCTCCAGAGATTCAGAAACCTGTTGTTGTTGAAACCATTGAGAAGCCCTCACTGAAATATTCCTTACCTCCCAAAGTAGCATCCGAACCCGATGATAAATCAACATTTTCTCTCATTCTGGATAGGGTTCTATTGGTTGAGGATGTTAGATTCTACACTAAGTGTCGTGTTGAGGAACTAGGTCATATTGAGATCAAGGACACGTATGATGAATTATGCACCGATGGAAATCTAGATGGCAAATATGAGCGTATCAAAGTCAAGGGATTGACTGAAGCCCTAACCTACCCGCGAGTCTTCAAACCCCAATGGGTTAAATTCATTTTGAGTAGAGTTCATGATGACTTTATGTGGTTAGAGGAGCAACCATTCAAAATCACCAAGGAAATCATCCATTTAATCACTGGATACCCTATATTTGACCATGCCTGAGCTCAGAAAATGATTTCATAGAAAGAATTGATCACTTTAACTGGAGTTGAATCTGATTGCAAAGGTCTGAAATTGAATAATGTTACAGATGCAGAGCTGAAGTTTGCAATTAGAGTCATAGGTTATTGTTTCTTTTAGTCGGCAAGGGAAAACAGTGTACCATGTGTAGCTGTTGATTTAGCATACAAAATTGTGAAAAGGGGTATGAAGATTGACCTATGCAAAGTGTTGTTGAAAAATCTATTTGAAAATCTCAACACCATAAGGAAGCCAAAAAAGAACAACTCGACAAACACACTAAAGTTTGGGTCACTCTTGGTATGCATGTTTTTCTATTTTCAGAAATTCTTTCCATCATTCGGTAACGTAGTTTAGGAGCTACACCGACCAATCACCCATCAAATAAATGACTTCATCAATCAGCTAGGTGATAATTTCAATGAGATAATGGATGATTACTTTAGCAAATTTCAAGAAAAGATGCATAACAGGTACAAAATCCCACCCCAGTTAGTGGAGAAATACAAGGATAGTATATGTTTTGAAGTGGACACCGACTACTATTATGTCAATGCAGTAGAACCAAGAACTCAATCTTTGCCGCCTATGGGTTATGTCTCATAGCCCTCCTTTATCACCTTTGGATTTAAATACAAACTCTATTATATTTTTTTGATAAACTATTTAAATTATTGAATGAATATTATAAAAGGATAAAATAATAAAACACACACACACACATGGAAAATATACATTTTTTCTTAATTATTTATTTAGTTTTCCTCATCCAATTATGGCACATGTTGTAGGAAGAATAAGAAGCTTCTAGAGGATTCTCCACCACCTTGCATGTAACTCCTCCCACTAAGTCTAATCAATTTGCATGAAGTCCAAAATTGGGAAAGAATCTCTTTTTTTTTTAATTGAAATTATAGATAGTGGAATAGAGGGATTTTTCTTATAAATGATATGCAAGTTTTCAAAGATACGAGTTGGTTAGCCCATAGAGAAATTCTTCTCTCAAGAAATTCTTTTTGTAGTCATATTTCGTTTTTGAAAATAGCTAAGATTGCTTGGGAGGATTTCTTTCAAGTTTGAAGGATCAAGGGAGGCTAATTGAAGGATTCATAGGGGATTCTACATCAAATCCAGGTTCTTTTTATTTAGTTTTGTTTTATTTTGAATCATGCATCTTGTTCTTGCTGCAAATTAGAATTAGATCAATTTGTTTAAATTTCTTGATAGGAATTAGATCAATTTGTTTCAATTTCTTCATAAGAATTAGATCAATTTCTTGCTGAAGAACTAGATTAGATCCATCTTTATTTCCTCCCTCTAAATTCATCTCTCTAGTTTTTCGAATAGAAATCTAAATCTCATCCTTTAAATAGATTTTCGTTGTGATTATTTCCTTTGTGATATTCTCATTTGATTCCATTATCTAGTTATATATTTCTCTGTAAAAACAATTGGTTGAAATGAAAGGATAGATTTTCGCTGTGAATGATCTCTGTGATATTCTCATTTGATCTCATTGTCTGGTAATATAAATTCTCTCTGAAAATTAGTTGAAAGTAAGGATAGATTTCACTGCGATTATTTCCTCTTTGATTATTCTAAATTTCTCTCTGTAATTATTTTAAATCTCTGTGATTATTTCTTCTATGGTTATTCTAAACTCCCTCCCTATAATTATTTTTGAATCTCCCTGTGAGTTGAACAAAGACCTCTCTGTGAATATCAGTTGAATACAATCCTCCTGTGAAATCTGGAAATAAATCTCCCTGTGAGTTGAAATAAGATCTCCCTACAAATATTAGTTGATTAAACAATCCTCCTGTGAATTCTGGAAAAATATTAACCTTTTGGTTACTGAAAACCATTCTAAAACAATTGCTTCATTATCCATTTTTATTTTTCATAGATACTCTTTTTTATATGCATACCATCAAAAAAAAAAAATTCTAGGAATATAACTATATAAATATACATATTTCTATACAAATATACATATTAAATTAATCCCAACGAAAATAAATTTTAATGTTGCAAGTAATTTTTGAATATTAATATGTTCAGTGGCCAATGCATGCCCCCCCCCCCTTAATTGCTTTGAACAAACAAAAAAACATAATCGTAGACTAATATTTTTTATATTTTAATTTTTAAATGGAGTTTATTTGTAATTAGAATTTTAGTTTAATTGTTAAAATTTGTTAATAAATGTCAGTAAAATAAACTTAGGAATTTTTTTTTTTAATAATTAATAGGGATTATTGTATAGCAGATTATTGTGAAAGAATGGGATCTCTCAATCCATTGAGAATTTATTTTATTTCTTGGGCGGTAATTTTAGGCTTTCTTAAGCCTTTAAGTCTTATTATTATGATTGATCCAAAATTGCCAAAAGTATGAACTAATTGCCAGTAATTCTATAATTAATTATTCTCGCGATAGGAGTAAACACTTCTTCATTTTGTATGTAAATGACACTAGTTTTGCATCACTTTTATATTAATTCACATTCATTATCTTCATGCAATTGCATGTAAGTTCATAATTACCATTATCATGCCAATACATGTATTAATTTGTTTAGTTGTAGAAGAATGGTATCTCTCTTTATCAAATAGTATTTAAGTGTCATCAAAGTTCGCAATGCCTAAGTTATGTACATTCATTTCATGATTATATTTCAAGCATGATGTTTTCATAAGCTCTTAGTTAAGAAAACTTAGCAAAGGAAGTTGGAAAACCAAAACTTAGCAGCATTTGGTATATACAGTGCCTCTGGGTCAGGCTTACGGGTAATGTTGTCATGTTGAACTACTACACTTAATGCCTAATAAAGCTGCATCAACAACGTCTGTGGCATCGTCCCTATAAATCGTCAGGGAGTAATAAGGGACACTTGGAAGTTAAAATCCAAGGGGCGGGTAATCCCCCTTGGATCGACAATTTAATAAGATAATCATTAAATGATTTTTCATCTGTTGAGTTAAACCATAGTAAACTCCTGTTGGGATTGGTTGAATGAAATGCTTTTTATGAAATTGATTTATCTTGAAGAAATATTGGTGATTGGCAATTTGGTCAAGGGTGATGATCATGATAGGTGATTGGCAATTTGGTCAAGGGTGATGCTCATGATAGGTGATCGGATGTAGTTGTTAGGCCACAAACAATAGGCCATCTTGAGCCTTTGTTAAGTGCTACCACCGTGGGTAGCAACCATAGAGAAACTGTCTTGGACATTGACCCTAGAAAGGGTTGCGTACCCACAATTCAGTTTACATCAAACCATAGAATAGAAAATAGAACTACATACTTTACGCCTTGATCTCGTGCCGAAGCGGGTATGTAGGCAGTCTTGGGACGAAGTTGTCCCTCGTACTCAGGCGTTCGTGGGTGGGGTCTAGGCTTGGTAAAGAAAGGTTGAGTAAGAATCCCATTTTCGAAAGATAAGATAATTAAATTGGAAAAAGTAATCCAATGCATACTTGGAAGGAATCCCATATGGATTCGCTTGATTTCCTGAGGCTTTAAGCCAAATTTCGAGGCAGAATTCAAGCTTGTATTATGTTATTAATTACTCCTAAGGATGGTGACCTCGGTGCACTTCTGTTAAAAGAGTATAGTACTCAGTGAGTGACTCAGGACCCAAATGGTCCCAATGAGTCTAAGTCTCTGGCCACAACACCTCCTATCCCGATTGGATAGATGCCTACCCCGTATGGGTAGATGCCTATCCCGTATTGGATAGATGAAATCTTATGTCCTGTATGGACAAATGCCTAACCCGTATGGTTAGATGCTCATCCCAGATGGATGAATGCCTAATCCAAATGGATGGATGCCCAGAGTATGCAATTGAATAAAATATAATGATTAATTAAACACCCAAAGAAAAAGAATACTCAATTTTGTTGAGTTAGTTATGGTGGGTTATTACATCTGGTATCAGAGCAAAGGTTCAAATCTAGGCCTTGTGCTCACTTCAAATTATTCAACTAAGGGAATTTTTTGCAATGGTAGAAATTAAAATTTTAAAATCCTAAATCAAGAACTAACTACATAATTTAACTTTTAGGTAAAAACCTAGAATGGCAAGAGGGAGAGGAAGAGGAAGAGGAAGAGGAAGAGAAAGGGGTAATGGAAGACGTACTAGAAGTCAAAGGGAAGAAAACCATGAAGAAAACCATGAGGAAAACCATGAGGAAAACCATGAAGAAAACCATGAGGAAGACCAGGAAGAGGATCGACACAATCCAATAAATAATGAAGATGGGGTCCAAGCTATAATCGACCTTCTAACCGAACAAAGAGATAAATTCAACTTCTTGGAACAATCAATGCAGGACCTTAGGGAAAGGCAGAATGACTTTGAAAATAGAAGTGGTACCGAAAATGGAAACCTTGGTAGCGATCAAGGGAATATGATGGGTAATAGAAAGGAAAATAACATATTGGAACTCTCCAAGGACTTAAAGAAAATCACCCCTCCTAAGTCCAATTGGAGGCAAATTGGTGAAGGGGCTAAGAATTGGCTAAATGAAATGGAAAAGTATTTTGAGCTAAGAGATTTTAGTGAAACAACCAAGGCTTTATGGGGTTCCTATCAACTCTCAGGGGAGGCAGCCAGTTGGTGGACCAACACCAAGGAACAAAATGGGTATAGCAGGGATACGGTCACATGGGATCAATTTGTTCACCACTTCTGAGATAGGTGGCTCCCACAATTGTTCTTTGATGAGAAGGTGACAGAATTTCATAATCTACGTCAAGGGCCCCTATCCGTCCAACAATATTGGGATAAGTTTGCCAAGTTGCTTAAGTATGTACCTATGTACCAAAAAGATGAAGAAGGCCAAGCAAGGAAGTTCATTTTGGGGTTAAATACCAACATAGGGGCAGAAGTTGACATGCATGGACCCAAAAACATGAATGAAGTACTTGAAAAGTCCCTAAGGCAAGAGAGGAAGATTCAAACACTAGCAGGACGGAACTATAATGGGAACTACTCATTTAAAAGGAAGCAAGAATTCAATGGAAACACTAATTTCAACAAGGGTCAGAGGAATAATTCTTCCGAAAGAAGACCACCTCCTAATCAATATCAGAGGAATGGAAATAATAATAATAATAATAGGGGCAATAATAACAGAGGCAACTATAACATGAATGACCAGCAGAATAGGATGACTTATCCACCTAGGGCCAATGAAACAAGGAATGATCCCCCTAGAAATCAAGGTAGGAGGGGTCCTCCAGGTGGATGCTTCATGTGTGGGGAAAACCATTTTTCTATAGAATGCCCCAGAATGCAAGGACAGATTAGGGCCAACCAACCCCAACAAGGGCCCCAATAAAGGATTCATGCAGCAGTTAGGAACCGAAGAGGAAGATACCAGAATGTTCCCGTGGAAATTATAGGTACGCTATTTGAACAACCAATTTCAATTCTAATTGACACTGGATCATCTGAATGTTTCATCTCACCTGAATTAGTAAGCAAATATGCATTAAAAGTTAATCAAATGGAGTCAACATGGACGATTCAATATGGGGATAAGGCAACTAGGGAAGTAACTAAGTGTTTGCTGAGGGCAACTGTACAATTTCTTGAGTTTGAAACAAGGGTAGATCTCTATGTGGCACCCCTAGGATTATATGATGTAATTATTGGAATGAGTTGGTTAACAGACTATCAAGCTAATGTAGATTGGTATAACAATATTGTTGAATGTTTGGATGATGGGGGGAAAAGGTCAAAATCCAAGGAAAGTTTAAACCCATTAATATAGAAACCATCTTGGCCATGCAATTAAAGAAGGAAAGGAGAAGAGGAGGCTTAATCTATATGGTTGAAATTGATGAAGGAAAAGAGGAAAATTCACCAACCTCTGAAAATACCCCCTTCTTAAAAGAATTCAAGGATGTTTTTCTAGAAGAGTTACCCGGCTTACCTCCTAAAAGGAAGTTTGACTTTTCTATCGAAGTACTACCAGGAGCTGAACCAATATCAAGGGAACCTTACCGAATGAACACAACTAAATTACAAGAGCTCAAAATGCAATTAGAGGAACTCTTAGCTAAGGGATTAATAAGGCCAAGTGTATCACCATGGGGAGCACCAGTCTTATTTGTTAAGAAGAAGGATGGAACCTTAAGGCTATGCATCGACTATAGGATGTTCAACAAGGTCACAATAAAGAATAGGTATCCCTTACCTTGCATACAGGATCTTTTTGACCAAATGAAAGGAGCAGCAGTTTTCTCAAAGATAGACCTCCGGTCAGGGTACCATCAACTCAGAATTAAGGAGGAAGACATTCCGAAAATAGCTTTCAAGACTAGATATGGGCATTATGAATTCACAGTAGTTCCTTTTGGTGTAACCAACGCCCCAACTGCATTTATGAACCTAATGAATAGTGTACTCCATGACTACCTGGATAAATTTGTTTTGGTATTTCTGGATGACATATTGATTTACTCTAGGAATGAGGAGGAACATTTAGTGTACCTACAAATTGTTTTGCAAAGGTTGAGAGAACATAAGTTATATGGGAAATTGTCAAAATGTGCCTTCTTCAAGGAAAAGATTCACTACCTTGGGCATATAATATCAATGGAAGGAATAGCAGTTGACCCAGATAAAATAAAGGCAATAGTAGAATGGCCAATCCCTAAAAATGTTTCAGAGGTAAGAAGCTTTATGGGGCTAGTAGGTGTTACTACTTATCAAATTGCCATTAGTTTCATATCGAAAGTCATACTATATATTCTAGTTGGTTAGTATTACCGAATCATGCAGTCGGTACACACAGAGAAGTCGGTATGAACAGTCTAGTCGGTTACAGAAGAAAGCAGTCACAGAATGCAGTATTCACCGAGCTATTTACTGAGTAATGTTTCATGGCTACCGAGCAGTAAAGTTAACTCACTGAGTGAAACATTTTACCAGATACATTGAACCTGGACATGCACATGAAAATGTGTTACAAGATCGAGGCACATCTAACCGTTTTTGCATTGGAAATTGCACTAGAAGATTGTGTATGATTACAAGGTCAATCTAACCAATGAGATATTTTGTTTAGTTATTCATTCGAAGAATCTTTTTGTAAGATCGAAGCAATGAATTAAATCACCGCTGTAAGAGATCTATTTATACAACATGATTCTAGGGTTAGAAAAAAGAGATACAACAAGAGATGTGAGATATGTGTGTGTATGCATGAAGGAAGACTATTACAGAGACACAGAGAGGTCACTGAGAAGGTTATCAGTGAACAGTCGAAGAACAGAGTAAACAGAAGGGTTTACCGAGTTTCATTATGGGTTATCAAGGTATGCTACAAGCTAGGTAATCTTATTCTGAGCACATAGAATCTTCTATAGCATTTCAGATGTAAAGTTGCAGATATTTCTAATGATTCTATTGTAATATTTGAAGTTGTAAGAGAAACCTTTAATAGGGTAAAAGACTCTAACCAAGTCTATAAATTGTAAATCCTTTAACCAAGTGCAACATTTATATAGTGTTGTAAAATCCTTTAGTAAGGTACATCTAACTGATCTTGATACTCCTAACAGGGTAAGCTATCAGAAATAGCTAAATGTAGCTCTAACTGAGCAATTTTATTATTACAGTAGTGAAGTTGTGGGTGCCATCCCCACTGTAGTTTTTCTCTCTAACCAAGAGTTTTTGCGTGACCAAAATATATGTGTTATGGAGTAAATCATGTATGATTGTTATCTGTTGATTTTAGCTTTATTTTATGTTACTGCACTATTCTGTTTAAGCATAACAGTAAGGTTATTATCAAAGAAAAGTTTTGGAGTACTGATTCACCCCTCCCCTCTCAGTACATTAGCTTTCCATATTGGGCCTAATAATTGGTATCAGAGCTTGAATCTTGGAAAAGGGTTTAACTATCTAAAGAGAAAGATCTTATCAATGGAAGGCTACAAACAATCTCGAAGGAT
Source organism: Cryptomeria japonica (assembly GCF_030272615.1). Classification (NCBI taxonomy): domain Eukaryota; kingdom Viridiplantae; phylum Streptophyta; class Pinopsida; order Cupressales; family Cupressaceae; genus Cryptomeria; species Cryptomeria japonica. Next base: position 746,000,825 of record NC_081407.1, on the reverse strand, counting down.
TGTGCATCTTCAAGAAGAGATAGATAATGCAAATCAAGTGATTGCAAACATGCAAAGGCAAATGCAAAAATCTCTGAAAGTAAGGAGAAGATTATCTGATGACTTGCAGGATTCTCAAGAGCTAGTGGAACAAATCGAGACATCATCTAAGAACAGTATATCTGAAGAGACTGAAGAAATGATTGGAATGTTGAAAGAAATGAACAAAGCATTGGTTGATCAACTAAAAGCAATGAAAAGAGAACATGAACATTTTAGTACACAGATGACTAAAAATCTTGATGCATTAAGGATAGCTAAGGATAAAGCAAGAGATCTACAAAGAGAGAAACAACAACTTGAAGCTCTAGTATCTGATAAGGATGGTGAAATCATAAGGTTAACTGGTATTCAACAAAATATGATAGATCAACTAGGTTATGCACATCATGAAGCAATTTTGAAGAATGATGAAAATCAATCATTGAAACTTGAAGTATCAAGGTTGACTGGTGAACTTGAAACAGAGAAGAAATCCAAAGAATCATTGGAGAAAAGTTATGAAGCATCAAAGATGTTGGATGAGCAACTGAATACAAGAAGACTCTACAAAGATGGAGGACTCGGTTACAAAGGAAAAGAATCAACCAAGAAAGGAATTCATACTATCGAGAGAGGAGAATCATCAAAGCAAGCTAGAAACAGGAATAAAATCAAAAGGAAGAAGCCTATTTTCTACTACTGTGGAAATCAAGGTCATACTACCAACATATGCCAGATCAGAAAAGGTAAGCAATCAAATATCTCTAAGTCCAATGGATATTGTTACAATTGCAATAAATATGGTCACACACCTAATCAATGTAGGACAAAGTCTGTTAACAACTATCAGAAGGCAAAATTCAAAGGGTTTTGTAGAAATTGCAATAGATATGGACATAGTACTGAGAAGTGCTGGTCTAAGCAAAAGAAAATGAAGTATCCACACCGAGCAAACACTAGAGGTTACCAAACTCACACAGATCCTTACAGACAATATACAGTAGTACCATGGGATTACAATACAAGGATATGGTGTGAATGTTGTGGAAGATATGGACATATAAGTGCCAACTGTTTTATAAGATTTGGAATGAACAGTCGAAGATCATGGAGTAATCCTAGTGTAGTCACATAAATCTGTCCAACTTAATTAAATGAATATTTGTTATTTATTTGATTAAAAATCCACTAGCCATGAGTTAATTAAAGTAACATTTAATTAATTCATCTTTAAAATATTCTCCTATTAATTAAATAAATTATTCAATTTATTTTAATTAATTCATTAAATCAAATTCATAAATCAATTAAATGAATAAATCCTATTTATTTAATTAAATCCCCCTTTTTGTCTTTTAAATAAATTAAATAAAACATTTATTTAAATCATTATCCCCCTCCCACTTGCATTTTCCTACAAATGCAACTTGCACACATTTATTGAAATAAATGAATTTTATTTTAATAAAAATCCTATTTTCCCTCACCCACCAAACCCACTTGCAATTCTAATCTCCTTCTAGATTTTTCTAACCCCTTCCTAATTAGCCTAATCCATTCCCTAATTATTGTCACATTCCTAAGCAACTTCGATTCACTTCTCAAAGACTTCAAAGTCTTTGAAAAGCATTTAATGCTTTGTGTGCTCAACAATTTAACCTCCAAAGTCTTCCAAAACCACTAATGGCTCTTACATGACCATTAATGGCTCTTACATAACCATGCATGGTTAATTCAACTTGTCTCCTCAAGCATTTATTGCTTTGACCATGTTTATCCCTTTTGCCTTTGCACAAGAGTTTATCCATTGGATAAAAGCTTTATTCTTTGAATAAAGAGTTTATTCATTCAACTAACCTTGACCTTAACTCCCAAGGTCATGTCAAGCATTTAATGCTTATTCCCTCTCCTCTCAACCTATCTCAAATTGACACTTGTCATCCTGGGATTGGGTTGAAAGCCCTCACATGGATTTGAAATCATTCAATCCTGACCCTTGTTGAGATTGCTCAATCTCAACCATCCATTGCTCCATTTTTCCTATAAATAGAGCCCATTTCTTCATAATTGAGATCCTGAAAACTTGTATGCATTTAAGCTATAGGCATTTTTGAGAGAGCATTTTAGCATAATCAACTCATATATTGTCATTTTGGTTAAAATAAATCATTTTAGCATCAATAGCTTAATATTAGCTTCCTTATTTACATTTAGAGCAATATTTCAATCTCAAACCTCCATAAGCATCCATAGTGCAAAAAGCTGCTGAGAGCTACACTATTTTGGAACTTGGAGAGGAGAGGAACAAGGGAGAAGAAACCAAGAGCATGTTAGGAGGTATTTGGAGATGCCTCATCATATTTACCTTCTTAGTTAGGTATTTTATCATTCTTTTGATATCTCTTTTGATATGCTTGTGTAGGAAAATATTTTGTTTGTGATTTCTGACACTAACGGTTTCCTTTCTTTTCTTGTTTGTGTCTTGACATCATGGACTAACCTTCCCTTTTTGCAGAGCATCACATCGTATGGCATGTTTTCATTGTCACAAAGCTAGACATTTAGCTAGAGATTGCAGAGATCAACCGAGAAGAGACACTGAAAAGATAAAAGAAAAATTCAAGATGATATGGAAAAAGAAAGAAATTATATTTGATGAAGAAAGCACCTTACCTACCGAGTTAGGTGCACCTATTTCAAATTAGTCAAGAAAAGGTATGAAGGGACTGCATTCTCTAAAAGTTAAATCATAACAGGTCCTATTCTATTATGTACAAAATTCAAAATCTGCATAGTTAAGATGCAATTAGTCAGTTTATATACTATACAGGAAACCTGTCAAGTCGGTGTATACAGGAAACCTGTCAAGTCAGTTAATTAAGCAAAGTTGGGTGCTCGGTTAAAACAAAAAAAGGAGTAAATCGGTAAAAGGTGAACCAAGTGCATTTAATGTCTTAACCTAACTTGCATGGAGCCCGATGAGGTATTTTTCAATATTTAAAAGTGTTTTCGCGGTCATTTTCATTCACCCAAGATTTTGAGAAGCAGAGCAGAGCGAATCAAAGTGATCAAACTTCATTCAGAGCGAATTTCAAGGTATTTACATCAATCTATTCACTATTTAGCTAGTTTCTGATCTAGTCAAATTGCTATTGTCTACCGAGTGTGAAGCGTCAGTCACTTGTAAACCCTAAGGATAACTTGTCAAATCTTACCTGAAACCTACCATGGCGCCCAAGATCCAAGACCCTGTAGTTGTCCAAAATGTGGAGAAGCCCTCGCTAAAATATTCTCTAACTCCCAAAGTTGCCTCAGAACCGGATGATAAAACTGCATTTTCACTCATCCTGGATCGAGTCTTGTTAGTGGAAGATGTCAGATTCTTTACCAAATGTCGTGTTGAGGAAATTGGTCATGTAGAGATTAGTGACACATATGATGAACTTTGCACTGATGGCAAACTGGATAGCAAATTTGAGCATATCAAAATCAAGGGATTAACTGAAGCCCTAGTCTATCCCCGTGTGTTCAAACCCTAGTGGGTTAAGTTTGTATTGAGCAGAGTACATGATGATTTCATGTGGCTACAAGAGCAATCGTTCAAGATCACAAAGGAAGTCATTCACCTAATCACCGGGTATCCCATCTACGATCATGCTCGTGCACAAAAAATGATATCACAAAAGGAGCTAATCAGTCTAGCCAAAGTAGAATCTAATTACCGAGGACTGAAACTAAATAATGTCACTGATGCAGAACTAAAGTTTGCAATTATAGTTATTGGTTACTGTTTCTTCCAATCTACAAGGGAAAACAGTGTACCATGTGCTACAGTTGACTTGGCCTGCAAAATAGTGAAGAAGGGAATGAAAGTAGACTTATGTGAAGTTCTACTGAAGAACTTGTTTGAGAACTTGAACACAATAAGAAAGCCAAAGAAGAACAACTCGGCAAATACACTAAAGTTCGGTTCACTACTTGTATGTATGTTTTTCTATTTTGAGAAGTTCTTTCCCTCAGTCGATAAAGTAGTATGGGAGCTACACCGACCTATCACCCATCAGATCAATGACTACATCAAGAAGTTAGGAGATAACTTTAATGATATCATGGATGATTACTTCAGCAAATTCCAAGAGAAAATGCACAATAGGTACCGGATTCCACCACAGCTGGTCGAAAAATACAAGTACAATATATGTTTTGAAGTTGACACTGATTATTGCTATGTAAATGTTGTTGAACCGAGGACTCAATCGTTACAACCAATGGGTTATGAGATTGATTATGATATTACATAGCAACAAATTGATGCATATTTATCACTGCCAAGGCATGCGACCGAACTAAGGTATGGAACCTATGAAGAGGTGAAGGAGAAAGTAAAAATGAGCATTGTAGTACCTAAGGCTACAAGAAAAGCTACAAAGATGATAAAGGTTTTATCTGAGAAATTCATAGAAGAATCCTCCTCTACACCTGTCAAAGGCAATCTTGCCATTACCGAAGAGGAATCAGAATCTCAAGAGGCTACAATAACATTGAGCACAGAGTTGCCAAAGGGTAAAGTTCTGAAAAGAAAGAAACAAGACATCACAAAGGCCCTACCGACTCCACCAACAAAGAGACCCAACACCAGAGCATCAACTGCATCACTGAGTAAGAAGCAAAAGAGTGTTACTGTACCAAAGGTAACCAAGACTTACAAGAAATCTACTCGGAGACTCATTTTGGCAAATGAGTCAAGTGATACAGAGTCTGATGATGCAAACAAATTCCAGATTGTGAAAAGCAAAAAGGTAAACATTCACAGTGTTGAAAATTTTTGTGCCAATCTTAAAGAATATGGTGGATTTGCAGGATATAGATATGTTAAGTATGAGACTAGGAATAATGATGAGAAGTGACAGATTGAAGAAGCTGTCATCTGTACACTTCTGAAGTTTCGGTTAGCACCATTAGAACTAGCAAAGTCACTTCCGAGTGAACTCTACTTACACATTGATAACAGATGGAAATATGCAATGGATTCAGAGAGACAAATAAGAGAAAGAAGTCTAGTCCATCTATTTCCTGACATGTCCGTAGCAGAAATCAAGGAGCATTTGACCACATACAATTCTAAATTTCTTGTGAAACAGAGAGCCTTAAAATTGATGAATGGGCTATATATAGATGTGGAGAATGAGACAAAAGCCAAGTGGCAGGAGATCTTCAAACAAAAGGATGTCGGTGAACAATCTCAAATTGAAATTGTTGATGTCACCGAGCAAGGTCCAGACCCGGTTGACACTATACAAATTGATGAAGATGTAATGGATGAAGCAGCATCAGAGCAGGAAATGATTGAAGGCACCACTTATGCAAAACTTGTCTCTAGTGAATTTGTCTTAGAACAAGTTCAGCCTTATCCGTCGGTGAAGCCACCAGTCTCAACCGAAGCTCCCAAGGACACCGAGCAAGGCACTGAAGGTACCAAATCTGAAGCTGCAGGAGATACAACCAAAGATCAGACGTCTCAAGCATAGACAAGCACTGCAAATGTTACAACTGAGACCCCTAGTACCGAGCCACCCAAAGACACTGCAACGGCTACAGGAACCGACCAAAGTGTTGCATCTACTAAGCAACCTACCGAGGGTCAGCAAGCCTCACAAGCTGTAATGCCCCGCTAGGAAACCCCAAAGGGATTAAGCTAAAACACACGAATGGAGTGCAATAATTTTTTTTTTTAAAGTTAAACACAACCTAATGATACAACGAGATATCAAAGAACAAATTATACAGCGGAAGACATCAACTAACACCTAAAAGTTTCCCAATGCAGTTACTTTATTCCAAATTTAACTTAACTCAAGACAAGATAATACTTATACAAAGCATAATTTCTTTCATTAAGACTAAATCATAGGTAACATATGAATACATCCATTAAGGTTAAAATATATTAAGATTGAAAATGTAAATAATCCAAATGAAGTTCATCCATTAGAATTACAATTTAATCATACCTTTCATTCATATTTTTCTTATTAAAATTTAAGTCATGCATCTAATTAATAACACACTTGAATTTCACCATAACTAACGAGATCTTTCCATGCATACTTAATTTCCTAAATATATTCCATTATTCCAAACTACATTCTTTCATGATCCAATTTACTGCATTTAAAAGACATGCATTTACAATTAATTTCATCTAATCCACTTCATACATTCTAACATAATGCCATTCATGCATGCTAAAACTGAAAAAGAAAACATAAGTACAAAAGCAACAAATAACACCAAAGTGATCTCGGAGTTCACCCCTAGAGGGCTACATCTTCGGGTCTGCTCAACTGCAAGACCCCTCTGTTCATTTAAATTAGTTAAGGGTACATAAGTTCCACATCATTTATATTCCTGCCACCGAGGCGAATCATACCAATAAACAACCGCCCACATCGGTTAATAATTACATCAATGATCCCTACATAGAAACGGATCCAATTGAACACATTTAAATTGATACAAGGTCCACTGCCCGAAAATACTCTAGCTAGAGACCTGACCTACTATGGTCAACCACAAGTCAACACTTGACATTCACATACAGAACAAGACCAGTCAAAACACCATCACAAGGCAACAACCAAACTAGAAACAGAAGACATAAACAGGTACCCCAAATCATCCAACGACAAGGTCCAAGCAAATATATCAACATAAGACACAGTGACAACTCAACCAGAATTGCAATAAAATTAAACTTGATTGATAACACCATCTACACAAGATCCTATTACAGGCAATCTTTTCTTTAAACAATCAAGAACATAATTAAATAGATTTTTTCAGAAGACAAGGAAATACAACTATATTAATAAATCCATCTTGTCATTTGTCCAATAAAGTTAAATAAATTCACATATGAATTAAACTCCTAATATATTTCCAATAAGAATATCGAATTATAAATTATAAGCTTTTTTTTCTTTTTTTCTAAAATTACAAAATTCTAAATTCTTTATTCATATAACAAAAATCTTTAAATTGACAAATAAAAATTAAACAACTAAATATATATACATATATATCTATTTAAATATACATATCTATATATATATATATATTAACACATTATAATTATTTTAATATTATTTATTTATTATTTATTTTATTTTTTTATATTAAAAAAAAACTAAATAACAAATAAAATAATAAATAAAATTTAAAAATTAAAAATTACATTTAAACTCTAAAATAACTACCCTAAGGCAGCGTTGCTGCCATATGGCAGTCAACGCTACCCTTGGGTAGCGTTGCTGCCCTATGGTAGCACACGCTACCTATGGGTAGTGTTGTTGCCCTAAGGTAGCAGCCGCTACCTTTGGGTAGCGTTGCTGCCCTATGGTAGCAGCCACTACCATAGGTAGTGCCGCGTGGGTAGAGGCAATGCCTCCCCACAAAAATTAATAAATTAATTTTATTTTTTATGTATTTTTAAATAAAAATTTTAACATTAATTTCAATAAAAACAATATTTTTCCAATAATTCCATTTTCACATAATTTAATCTTTCATATATTTTTTTTAATTTAATTAACCCAAATAAATTTAATGTATAATTAAATTTATTTTCTTAAGGTAATAAAAACCATTTCATAGAGATTCCATAAATAAACAAAACTGTCGTAACTAAAACAAAATCAAACGAGAGAACCAATCTTGCAATTCTCCATGCATCATAAAATCTTGACAAATTTTCTATAATAATTTTCCTAATTTTCCCAAAATTACATTCTTCCCATAAACTAGAAATACACATCAGGCATGAATTTTTAAAAACAAAACTCGAATTCATCAGAAGAGGGTTTTGGGTTTGACAATAATTTACACACACATCATTCAGAGAGAAATGGAAGAAATAGAATTATTTTCTAAAAATCAAAAATCAAAGAAGCCACCCAACTTGGTATTGCTTTCCTGGAAGAAATCTGTAGAAGAGCCCTAATCTTTTCCACAAGCTTCCAATAAATTTCTTCACCTAAATCCTTGACCTGTTTTTTGTGTATCTAAAATAAAGACCTATTCCCTATTTAAACTAAAATCCTAGGTTCAATAGCTTTTCTCAAAAACCTAAATTTAGAATAAAAGTAATTTTATTTTATTTTCTAATTTTATAATAAAAGATAAACTAACATGCAATAATTAAAAATCATTATTCTTTCTTTTCTTTTCTCATGCAAATTAATTAATTTTCTAAATAAAGAATTAAAACAATACTTTAATTCCAATTAATTCTTTTATTCATTTTTTTAAAATTTATTCTTTTATTTATTTATTTAAAATTCTAGGAACAATAAATATAATTAATCTAATTTATTTAATTATTTGTTTATTTAAAATTCAAGGAAACAATAAATACAATTAATCTAATTTATTTTTCCACTAAAATTTAAATAAAAATATATTTCTAATATCATGCGGCTTGCAACTTAATTTAATTAATTAATTAATTAAGTTTATGGAATTATCTCATAGTTGAATTGTTTATGCATTGAGATTATAAATTTAGTTAATTAAAAGAAATGCTTTTCTCCCTCATTTAATTTTTGATTAACAAAGCTAATAGTTGCATTTCACAATATTAATGAGGGTAAAATATTTTTAATTAAATTAAATTCTCAAAATCAATCTTACACACTATATAAAATAAATATGAATAAAACTCACTTTTCTAATCAAAATTGATTTTCTTAAATAATTAAAATTAATCTTTCTATTTCAAAAAAACAAAAGAGATTAAATTATTTCTATTTCGAATAAATTTAAATCTTTCCTTTTTAAAATGCTTAAACTGAATAAATTTGTTATTTAAAATTAACCATTAAATTAAACTCGCTACAAACATAAATAGAGCGATCTTTTAATTAATGATTAATCACATAAAAGAAACCTATTTATTTTAATTCCTCAATTACTAATGCGTAAATGAACACATTAAATCAAAATAAATACTTAGGGTTAAATACTCTATTTACCACATGCCAAGCACACAAACCAAGTAAGCCAACCAATTACTCGACCCGCAAACCCAAATGTAAAGAAAATTGACGGAACACAAGCAACGCTCATTTGAGTATGACTAGGGTAAACTGAAGGTTTTACGACCACCTAACCCGAATTATAAGGATGAAAGAGGTATACTCAACCCTGCGAATCCAAGTGAAGATGAACCTTACACCTAGGCGGTATTGTACCTGCAATCTCCTGCAACCAAGAGTCAGACAAGCATACATATATATATATATATATATTTAATGAAGAAGTTAGCTCGAGATTAATAACAAGAATCAGGAGGACAGTTTAAACTTACATAAGAATCAATGTGAAAGCACATTAACAGATACACACAATAATCATAATATCTAACTAAACATTACCTCATGGTAATTCAACCATTCAAGATTGCCACATAAAAAGTCAACCAAGTTCAAACTGGTTTTACAAAGTTGTCTAGGGTAGGGGTACTACATCCTCCCCCCCTAAGCTCCGACTTACTCCTGGAAGTCGTAAGGCTAAGCGGAAATCATGCAACACGTATTAGCCCTGAAACTCATTTCACAACTATTAATTTGCACATATAAATATTTTCTCAACAATTGAACATTATTTCTAAATCCTCTACGAATGTCATTATCCTTTCTCAAGATATATCTAAAACCATACACTTCTTAAAATATTCTAGGAATTATCCACAATCACAGCAGAGAAACAAGAAATTTTTATTTTTTTCTTTCTTTCATTACACCAAATTAAAGCATTAAATAATATAGACAACAATTACTATACTTATCTATCAAACATAACCAGAAAAACATGCCATCATGATCAATTTCTTTTACCAATACATCTTTTTCATAAAAGTTTATCGCATAAAACTAGCTTCAAATATCAAATTCTACAACCAAGTTAACTTTCATGAAATAAGAAAAACATAAATAACTCAATTGTTTACACTTGCCATGCATATAAAAACCTTTCTAAAGACTACGTCCCATAACATAGTGACAAGTTAACAAAATTTACTCCATGATTACACATAATAATCATCCACATAACTGGAATGCGCAACACAAAAGGCCAAATGTGAGCATGTCTAATGCTCAGTCAAAGATAACATGCACGATCAACATCTCTATGTCTGATCTCAGAATAATAATATGATCATAAATATCCAACATCTCACTCAAAGGCTTGATGGTGCTAGGACACACCATAGCGGTGCTACCTTCCATACAAGACCTTCGTGAACATCCCTTGTTGAGTAAGGTGGTTAGCCTCCAAGAGATAGTCACCACACATAGGTAGGTAGTGGATACTAGCTGCATCACAACCTCACATACCCCCATCCTCAAGGTTCCTTACGTCTACTTCCTCGTACACACTCAACCAAGACCGTCTCATACGTCCTTGGAGAGGAATTTCACATTTAAACACAAGACCAGCATACGAAAACAATAAGGACAAATTAGTTTAGCCACCAAATTACAAAAGAATAAAGATAATAAATCACCAATTCCAACAATAAGGCAATAAAATAATCCAGAATTTGCAACACCAAATCAAGTATGTAAAAGATCACCGGATCAGGGCTAAACTTTCAAAGTCTAAATAAAATAAATTGCTGGCCCACAAGGAAATAAAATAAAATAAAAATATCACAATTGCACATAACATCACTATGTGACTAGAATCTAGCCACCAACGAGGAAGGAAGGAACAATCATCTAGCTAACGCAGTAGCTCATCATGTGGTGCGACATAGTCACACTACCCACATGGCATGGCAGTGTGCACCTCGACATCACCCCACATCACGTCGTCATGCGGCATGGCTATACCCTAAAAACTGTCGGTAGGCCGCATGGAAATGTCTACTACATCCTGCATCATCTCTCAGCACGGCATAGCAATACTCCAAGCGGCAAGAACACACAATGGATGTATCCTGCATGGCAATGTACCTCGTGGAAAAGGGCACGCACAGGTCACACCCCGCATTGTGTCTCAACACGGCATGGGAATACTCCAAGTGGCAAGGACACACAATGGACGTATCCCGCACTTGTCTTAGTGCTATCGACCAAAGGAAAAGAGAAGAAGGTGAGAAAGCATGGTTTCAAATTTGACTTATCTAAACCAATCGTGTTGCCCAATGTAGAAATTTCCAAATTGAAAGGGCAAGCACTCACTGAATTTGATGAACTATGCAAAGCAAAGGCCGAACAGGAGAAGCAACTGGCCATACGGAAAAAGAATAAAGTACTTCAGAAGGTTAGGACACTACTAATAGAAATGCTACCATCAGCAACAATGTCAACCGATGCAGCCATCCATATTCAATTAGATGAACTCCTCAATCAAATTGAATCATTTGGAGTTGATGCGTCTAAGTACTTAAGCAAGCTCAAGGATAAAGAGCTTACAACAAAAATGATAGAGGAAGTACAAAAATCAATTGTTGTTGGCAAGGTAAAACTTGTCAAATTCATTGCTGAGTTGTCCCCTCAACTCAAGCATATTCTTTATTTATTCCAGAAACTGTGTACATTTTCCTTATTTATTAAAGATGTCAAAAATAAAACTGATGCAATTGAGAAAGAGATCACCGATCTCTCATCTAAGTTGACCACTGAGCCAAATTCAGTTCAGAATTTTTATACAAAGCTACAATAGCTCATGGCTCAACACATTATTCCTTCCTCATCTCTCATCAGTACAGGAACAGATCAACCAAGCTACACGCTTATCAACTACACAAGAGGGAAGCACTCTTGATGGCTTAATATCACTCTTATCTGATATTCAAGCACAAAATTCATTAATGGAAAGTGTCAAGGACTCACTCTCAGTCGCCCTCACCGATGCCCAGACCAAGTATAAGACTATTTTTTATCAGTTACCGCCTCCGGATGGAAATTAAGTTTTTAATGTTTGTCAAAAAGGGGGAGTAATATTATGATACCACATAGAGGAAAGTAATACCCAGCAAACGGGGAATAATTCTACATTTGGAGAGTAATACAGTTTTGATAACACAATTTTGAGTATTGTATACAAGGGGAGTATACCGAGCAAAATATACAAAGCATTCAGAGTACACAAGCACAGAACAGAACCGAACATGCAAAATTCAGAGTTATGTATAGAATACTGATAAGGGGAGTATATCTACATATACTATTTTATTGACTATTGTATATATTGTCAAGTATAGTCATTTTGCAAGTATATAGTTTTTGAGTTATGACTTTGAAAGTAGTTTTTGTCAAACATCTCAACTAATGTCAAAAGGGGAGATTGTTACTGTATATGGTGAAAATGGATAACAATAATAACAATATTGAAAGGCTAAATGAATTCAACCACAAAACCCTAGCCTAACAATCAACAAAGATCCACCATAACATATGAAGATTACCTAAGACAATGCAAATCAAATGAAATCACAAAGATTATACCATCACATGTCCAATAGGGTTTTGATCTCCATTCTTCCTATCTCCATTGATCTTGTTTGATATATTTGCTCTCAGATTTTATGTGCACAAGAGCTCAACAAAGAACGGAATGTGGTTGCAAGTAGGATCGTAGTGTAGTCAAAAAAGTCATTAGAATGCTTGATTAGGATGAATGATTAGAATGCATAGAATGATTAGGGTTTGATAATGAAGGAAGCATCTCCTTATATAGAAGACACTATATGAAATGGAGGGATAAGATTGAGAGGTGTAAAAGGAGGTCGGCTATGATTAGAGGGTAGGTAGAAGAAATAATAAAATAATGAAAAAGGTAGGTAGTGTATGAATTAAGAGATGAATGACATGTGTCATAGGTAGAAAAGGTTAATGAAATAATTAAATAAATAAATATTTATTTAATTAATAGAAGAAGTGGGATCAATTAAATAAATAAGATATTTATTTAATTTAGGAAAATGATAATTTAAATAAATAAATGTATTTATTTAAATGAGAAATAAGGCTAGAAGAGGATAAATGAATTAATTAAATAAATAAAGATTTATTTAATTAATAGAAGAATTAAGCTTAGATAATTAAATAAATAAAATATTTATTTAATTAGACATGACAATTTTAGGTGTCTACATTTTGCCCCTCTTTGAGACAATGCGGCTTGTCGCGTTGTTTCAAAGAAGATAAGATGAACTGATACAGAGTTGCCCAAGAATGGGAATGATATGCCCCCTCGAGAGATTGGATGAAAATGTCTGAAAAGATTGTAGACAATCCCTCGATAAGAAAGAAAGGCTAGAATGGATAGACCGGATAAAGTGACAGAGTCACGGGATGAAGAAGACTGACTCAGAAAATGAAGGCGAGGGCTAGGGTAGGCTATAAGATAGACCACGGGCAAAAGACATCCTCATTGTCATCTACACCTTCACGAGATCACAGTGTAGAGCAAGAAAAAGAGCAGCAGCAGTCAGCAGCGATGGCCTTTGTTCACAGTTTCGATCACGTTCGCCGATTCCAGAGGCCAACAGAGGCAGGAGAGCCAGTCAGTGTCGCAAAACCACCTTGTACTTTGATGCATTTATTGTTGTCATTAATGCATGCTAGATAATGTAATAAATGCATGTTTATGTTAGGAAAGCGCGTTTGCGTTTGAAAAGTATGAATTTGCATCTTCTAGGTCAAATCGGCAGTTTTGTGATGAACATACGCTATCGATTGGATAAGTTACTGAGAGGATATACTCAAGCAGGTCCTCTAGGAAGACTAGGATAGATCAAGGTACTTTGTGATGAACAGCGAGTACCAAGATAGAGTACTTTGTGATGAACAGGGAGTACTGAAATATGAGCAGCACTTTGTGATGAACAGGGAGTACTGAAATATGAGCAGCACTTTGTGATGAACAGGGAGTGCAAATGTGAGTAGCACTTTGTGATGAACAGGGAGTGTCACACACGTAGTACTTTGTGATGAACAGTGAGTACCACTAGGATAAATAGCAACACTTTGTGATGAACAGTGAGTGTCACTAGGGTAGATAGCCATATGCATTTAGATAACGAGTAGCATTTTGTGATAAACAGTGAATGCCACTATAACTGACATGATTGAGTTGTTTGACTGCAAGAGTATTTGCCGATGCTAGAGTCACGAGAGAGATTCCCGTCGACGCAGAGGTTGCGACCTGAGTTGTCGCTCGAGGACAGAGCTGCCATCGAGGAGATGGGTTTGAGACATGTGTTGTACGTGCCTGAGTTTCGGGCAAACATGGGTTTGCTGACTGCGCTGGCCTAGAGATGGCATTCAGAGACATGCACATTTCATTTGTCGATGGGTGAGATGACAGTCACCCTTGAGGATGTCTACAGGATTATGCGGAAACTGATTGATGGGGAGCTGATTCCGTACGATCGAGACGGAGATAGGGATGCCCTGAGATGAGTGTTCTAGGATCTGGGACTGGAGATGAGGGTGGGACATGTGGCATGGGATACCATGACATGGATAGGATTAGCACTACCAATAGTGTTGGCAGGAGTGATCAGTGAGTTCCTCTGTATCAGTTTTGTACCATTTTGTATAATGATGTAGACACCTGCGGGTGATTGTAGCCATATGATTTTGACATCATTGTATCATGACACTTTATATATATATGAGATGATTCATCTTTGCGGCCGCTATATGCATGTGTACCTATGTGATGAGATGTTCTTATGTGATGCTTATGATATGGATGCAAATATGTATATGATGCAATGCAATATTTTTTTTATTTTTTATTTTTTTTATGTTTTATATGTGTATGCATGATGCAAATGTGAATGTAAGTAATGCAGATGAATATGATAATGCAAATGTAAATTGTGCTAACAGGTGTTGTGTGTAGGATGTGATGCAGTTGTGATATCTATATGTATGTATGAAATGCTTATATGTGGTAATGTAGGTGCAACTACATGAAATGCAAATGTTTTTGGTGTGTCATTATACTCAGTCATGTGATAGTAGGCTACATAGACTCGAGAAGGACGATGGAAGTCAATCAAGAAAGGGGGATGAAAGACAGAAGATATGAAAGTGAAAGAGCTTCTTGTGCGTTATCATCATTGAGCTTTATTATGGCAAGTAGGTTATGACAATCGAGGCATATGTTTGACCCAGAAAGTCATTGTACCCGTTTGCATGGAGATAAGACAGTCACAAACAAGGAATGCCCCAGTTCATACTAGACTCATAGTGTCCTCATATCCTTGGACAAGTCATAGCATTACTAAGAGACAATCCACAAACAGCAAATGCAAATAGGTGACGATACCCCATCCTCGCCTTTCTAGTCAAAGACATCCTGGAGATAGAATCTCTAGTCAAAGACATCCTGGAAAAGCTAAAAGACATGTCACCAAAAGATAAAATCAAAAGAAAACCAAGACTCGACACCAACATCCACTGTAGTCCTCAAGTTTAGTGTCTCTTGTCACTTGTATAAGTCTTATTTGATTGTGGTCACAATGTTCACTTTCACAAAAAGGATAGATAGCACTGAACCATATGTTGTCTGAGTCTGTTGAAAGATTTGATTTTGTTGAAGCCCATTGATGTTGTTGTGTCTCATCTGAAACTGATTGAATCCATGAAACTAATACTTTATTGCGGAGAAGATGAAACTTTATTGCGGATCTGTGATGCAAATGTTGCTTTATTGTGGATTGTGTGCGGACAGACTGAAGGAAGCTGGAAGAAACTGTACTCCTTGAAACATGTGATGTTCTCATTTCCACACCCATCACTAGACGTAGGATTTGCCTTAGCCATAGATAGGATCTGATTTATTATGGATGGAAAGGGATGTGAAAAGGGAGGTTTATTATGAATGGCTAACCAATCTTGGGTAGATCAATAACAAGCCATGATGGGACTGGGTAAGTTTATTATGAATGAATAGGATGTGAGTGTGTGTAAAGTGAAAGGATGAAAGTGAATCCTGAAGGAGGGAGGAGCAATGTCTCTACGCATGGCGCTGGTGACCCAGTTTTCACCATGGTACTTGCCCAGGGCGCCACCGAAGTGGTTTTCACCGTTGGACGAAATTATTTCTCTTTACTTTTTTTCGATTTTTCAATGTTTTTTGTGTCACAAGGCGCCTGTTTTCCAGTTTTTCACCAAGTAACGATTTTTTTTTTTGTTTTATAAATTTTTTTGTATTTTTGAAATTTTTGATTTTTTTGTGTTTTTGAATTAGGATACTCTGAAGAGCTATGTGTAAAACCTGCGAAGGTGCATGCTGTTGATAGGATCCTCCAAAGGTTCACCTTCTGTAGTTGAGAGCTGATATGCCCCAAAGCCATATACTACTGTAATAATGTAAGGACCAAGCCAGTTTGGTTCAAACTTGCCCTTCTTCTCTCTGTCTTGCTGATTCTTGGGGTTTTCTCGGAGAAACAAGTCACCTACCTCAAATGTGTGAGGCTTGACTTTGTGATTGTAGATGCATTGTTTCTTGACTGAATGATGTGTAGCTTGAGTGTCTGTCTTCCTTGATAAAGGAACTGAGATAGGATTACTAGTGTGTGGACTACACAGGCCCGTATGCGTGTCACCTGAAGAAGTTTGGGCATCCCTGATAACAAAGTCCGTCGAGGAAGCTCCATTAAAGGTCCATGATGTATCGCTAGAAGGGGATGGATGTGTGGAACAAGTGGAAGAGTTATGAAGGCTTATGATTGTGAAAAGAAGTGAAAGTAGGATAGCATGATGGAGACTTAGGATCAACAAGTATGCTTTTTGACTTAAAATTGTAGAACTTTTGCCCCCAGTTATTTTGGTGTTAGGGGAGATCAACTCTTGCTCTTTTTGCTTCATATGAGTTTTATCCTTGACTTTGATTTTTGTAGAGTCCAATAGCTTTTGATTTTGATTTGGACTGAAGCACTTTTCTTTATTTTTGACTTTTAAATTTTTCTTTTCAAAGCTTGATTTTTGATCCCTAATGAGTAAGGGCTTTTGTGATTCTTGTTGATCCAAGTCTGGGAGTGGAGTGGAAATGGAATGAGTGGATGAAATGGTAAAGCTATGTGAGTTCTCAAGAGGGATAGCGATACACTCATTAGATTCTTCACTGAAACCACTCTTAGGACTATTGATATCAAGAGATGCTTGCACCACTAGAGGAGATTTGCATTCAAACTTAGTAGCCAGAACACTAGGTGGTTCACACCCAATTCCTTGCAAATTGTTTATAGATTGTTCCTGTAGACTGAATACCTTAGGAGATAGTGGGAGTTGGTCAACATGAAATATATACTCACCACATCCCAGGTCTTTAATCTTGAACTTTTCTTTTAGCTCTGCTTGTTTGGATGTAGAAGCTTTTAAGGATTCAGGATCCACGTATGCCAATGAAGGAACAGCTTCGCGATTGACTGGGATTGTTATTTCTGATTGAGGTTGCAGATTGTTGCAATATATGAATGGATTTGGATCTGCTTTGACGGTCACTTCAACTCCATTGTGTGGAAACTTGATACATCGATGATATGTAGATGGGACTGCACTCATCTCATGAATCCATGGACGTCCCAAGAGTATGTTGTATGTGAGATCTAGATCAAGGATTTGACAAACCACATCCTTTGTAACTGGCCCAACTCTAAGAGGTAAGGTGACTGTGCCCTTGGATGAACGCTCTTCATCATCATATGCCTTGATGGTAATTTTGTTTGTAGAATTCACAGCTTTGTTAGAATATCCCAATTGTTTAATAGTGCTCAATGTACAAATGTTTAGACCTGCTCCTCCATCTACAAGGACTCGTTTGATTCTATGTTTGTGTATGAAGGCTTCGATGTGTAGTGGTGCATTATGTGGCTGACTTACGGAGGCGTCATTGGCTTCCGTGAATGTAAGGGAGTGTGGAATGGAAAGGTATCCCACCATGGCTTGAAATTGGTCCACGTTTAGATCAATAGGAACAGCAGTATCTCTCAAGATTTTATCAAGAATGGCTTTATGTGCGGGAGATATGCGTAATAGTTCAAGGATTGAAATGAGCGCGGGTGTCTTCCCTAACTGTTCTACAAGGTCATACTCAGGCTTGGTTGATGAAGAAGCGGTGTTTTTAGTTGGAGCACCTTCCAAAGTGATTTTACCTCGATGAGTTGTAACATGACATTTAGAGGTAGGTTCAGAAGAAGATCCAATACCTTTTAGGACAATCTTGGGTCTCTGAGTAGAATGCTCGGACGCTTTGTCCTTGATGATAATAGTAGAGACATAATTGTCCATCGATATGTGATTGATAGTTGAATCATAGTTATAGGATGCTCTAGTATAGTTGGTTTGATCCTCTGTGGCTTTAGCTTTTCCTTTGTCATGTTTTGGGATTGGTTCCTTAAACATCGCATGTTCTTGATTAGACGAATGTCCCTCAATCTCAATGTCACCTCTATCAATGAGATCTTGTATGATGTTCTTCAGTCGATGACAATTTCCTGTCTTATGACCCTTGCTCTTATGAAATTCACAATATTCATCATCATTCCACCAATTCGGCTTAACCTTTGGTTCATATGGAGGAAAATCTGGAACTATGATTACCTTGTTTGCCACAAGCTTCTTGAAAACTGACTCAAGTGGTTCTCCCAATGGAGTGTACTTCCTTCGTGATCTAGAAGTTGTTTGAGTATTCACTTGATTGTTTGTAGAACTTGATCCTGAAAAGATGAATTTGGGTCGCACTGTGTTGGCATCAACAACACCATCATTGACTGTATTCTTGTTTTTATTCCAAAATCTTGGCTTGTCTTTTCCTTTAAAGTCATCTTTGTTTTCCTTAAATATTTTAATGACTCCTTGTTCAATTAGGACCTTTTCTATTGCTAAGCCTTTTTCAATGACATCCTTGAAGGTGGACAAACAAGCTTTCCTTAGATCATAGCCAATGTCTTTGTTAACATTTTGTGTGAACATTTCTACCATTTGTTTTTGTGGAATTTCACAAGAGCATCTGCTGGCTAGATTTCTCCATCTTTGTAAAAATGATGCAAAAGATTCTCCCTCTTTTTGCTTGGTGTTGCAAAAAGTAGTGACTGATATGTCTGTCTCTATGTTGTAGGAGAAATGTTGAATAAATGCCTCTGCTAAGTCACCCCATGACTTAATACTAGGTGGGAGTTGGGAGGGAGAGGTAGGAGGAGATGACGATGATGGTGGTGGAGGCGATGGGGGCAGAGGCCAACGGAGGCGGAGGGGAGTAGTTGGGGAGAGGAGGGTGGCACCTCGGAGGGAGGGTGGACAGGAGGGATAGGCCCAGGTGGTGAGGGGTCGCGGTGGAGTGCCCCTGCAGGTACCAGCAGCACAGGGTCCTAGGGCACAGGGACAGAGACAGGGAGAGGGACCTAGACATGTATTGAGACAGGTACAGGGACAGGTACAGGAGCAGGCACCTGCAGAGGGAGAGCCACAGGAAGAGGCAGAGGGTGGGGATCCAGAGGAGGATGAGCTGATTGAGCTCAGAGAGATCTGCCAGGGCTAGGCAGACGAGATCCAGGAGTTGGAGAGGGAGAGGGATCGGCTCAGGACCCGGCTCAGGGATACTGAGCATGAGAGGGATCAGTTGATTCAGCACTACACTGAGGCTGAGACAGCGCTGAGGGCAGGGAGGCAGGCGACGGAGGACACAGGAGCAGGCTATGCATATGTCCTGTGAGCCGGAGAGGAGATTGCCTACTGGAGGGACTTGTATTATGGTGTCGTGCCAGCAGATCAGCGGGCGAGGAGCTTTCATAGACCATCGCGGACAGCGACGGCTACGGGAGGGAGCCGGAGGAGACAGGCATCGAGTGGTGGGGTCATGGGTCCTCCTCCACCACCGAGCGTGCCAAAATGTATATGGTGAAAATGGATGACAATAATAACAATATTGAAAGGCTAAATGAATTCAACCACAAAACCCTAGCCTAACAATCAACAAAGATCCACCATAACATATGAAGATTACCTAAGACAATGCAAATCAAATGAAATCACAAAGATTATACCATCACATGTCCAATAGGGTTTTGATCTCCATTCTTCCTATCTCCATTGATCTTGTTTGATATATTTGCTCTCAGATGTTATGTGCACAAGAGCTCAACAAAGAACGGAATGTGGTTGCAAGTAGGATCGTAGTGTAGTCAAAAAAGTCATTAGAATGCTTGATTAGGATGAATGATTAGAATGCATAGAATGATTAGGGTTTGATAATGAAGGAAGCATCTCCTTATATAGAAGACACTATATGAAATGGAGGGATAAGATTGAGAGGTGTAAAAGGAGGTCGGCTATGATTAGAGGGTAGGTAGAAGAAATAATAAAATAATGAAAAAGGTAGGTAGTGTATGAATTAAGAGATGAATGACATGTGTCATAGGTAGAAAAGGTTAATGAAATAATTAAATAAATAAATATTTATTTAATTAATAGAAGAAGTGGGATCAATTAAATAAATAAGATATTTATTTAATTTAGGAAAATGATAATTTAAATAAATAAATGTATTTATTTAAATGAGAAATAAGGCTAGAAGAGGATAAATGAATTAATTAAATAAATAAAGATTTATTTAATTAATAGAAGAATTAAGCTTAGATAATTAAATAAATAAAATATTTATTTAATTAGACATGACAATTTTAGGTGTCTACAGTTACTACTTATCAAATTGCCATTAGTTTCATATCCAAAGTCATACTATATATTCTAGTCGGTTAGTATTACCGAATCATGCAGACGGTACACACAGAGAAGTCGGTATGAACAGTCTAGTCGGTTACAGAAGAAAGCAGTCATAGAACGCAGTATTCACCGAGCTATTTACCGAGTAATGTTTCATGGCTACCGAGTAGTAAAGTTAAATCACCGAGTTGATATTCACCGAGTGAAACATTTTACCAGATACATTGAACTTAGACATGCACATGAAAACGTGTTACAAGATCGAGGCACATCTAACCGTTTTTGCATTGGAAATTGCACTAGGAGATTGTGTATGATTACAAGGTCAATCTAACCAATGAGATATTTTATTTAGTTATTCATTCAAAGAATCTTTTTGTAAGATCAAAGCAATGAATTAAATCACCGCTATAAGAGATCTATTTATACAGCATGATTCTAGGGTTAGAAAAAAGAGATACAACAAGAGATGTGAGATATGTGTGTGTATACATGAAGGAAGACTGTTACAGAGACACAGAGAGGTCACCGAGAAGGTTATTAGTGAATAGTCGAAGAACAGAGTAAACAGAAGGGTTTACTGAGTTTCATTATGGGTTACCAAGGTATGCTACAAGCTAGGTAATCTTATTCTGAGCACATAGAATCTGCTATAGCATTTCAGATGTAAAGTTGCAGATATTTGTAATGATTCTATTGTAATATTTGAAGTTGTAAGAGAAACCTTTAATAGGGTAAAAGACTCTAACCAAGTCTATAAATTGTAAATCCTTTAACCAAGTGCAGCATTTATATAGTGTTGTAAAATCCTTTAGTAAGGTAGATCTAACTGATCTTGATACTCCTAACAACGTAAGCTATCAGAAATAGCTAAATGTAGCTCTAACCGAGCAATCTTTATTATTACAGTAGTGAAGTTGTGGGTGCCATCCCCACAACAATTTTTCTCTCTAACCAAGAGTTTTTGCATGACCAAAATATATGTGTTATGGAGTAAATCATGTATGATTGTTATCTGTTGATTTTAGCTTTATTTTATGTTACTGCACTATTTTGTTTATGCATAACAGTAAGGTTATTATCAAAGAAAATTTTTGGAGTACTGATTCACCCCTCCCCTCTCAGTACATTAGCTTTCCATATTGGGCTTAACAGCAAGTTACTATAGGAGGTTTGTGGAAGGATTCTCTAAGATAGCAAACCCCATCACCTCATTGCAAAGGAAGGGTAAAAGGTTTGTGTGGACAGAACAAAGTGATAAGGCATTCCAAATTTTGAAGGGGAAACTAACTTCAGCATCCATTCTAAAGGTACCAGATCCGAATGGACACTTCACAGTCGTAACCGATGCTTCTATTGAAGGGTTAGGAGGAGTACTTGTCCAAGATGAAGGGGTAGTAGCTTACGAATCTAGGAAGCTAAAGACTCATGAAGTCAATTATGCACCCCATGACGTAGAGTTGGCAGCGATTGTGCATGCCCT
The DNA here is from genome assembly GCF_030272615.1 of Cryptomeria japonica. Taxonomy (NCBI): domain Eukaryota; kingdom Viridiplantae; phylum Streptophyta; class Pinopsida; order Cupressales; family Cupressaceae; genus Cryptomeria; species Cryptomeria japonica. The sequence continues at coordinate 745,978,574 of NC_081407.1, read as the reverse complement.
ACAAAAATGGAGGCACTTCTTACTAGGGAAGCCCTTTGAGTTAAAGTCAGATAACCAAGGACTAAAGTACATCTTTACCCAACCCCACTTAAATGCCAGACAAAGAAGGTGGTTAGAGTTTCTAAGTGAATATGATTTTGAAATTGAATACATTAAGGGGAAGGAAAATAGGGTGGCAGATGCCTTAAGTAGGAGGAGACACTTGATGACTATAGCAACATTCAAAACTTCTTTCAAAAGGCAAGTAATGGATGAACAAGGACATGGCCCATGGTATGAACAAGTCAAATTGACTTTATAATACGATCCAACCGATCCTAAGATTGAAGGGTATACATTAGACGAAGATGGGTTGCTCAGATACAATAATAGAATCTATATTCCTAATTTAGGAAACTTAAGGGAAGTAGCCTTGTCAGAGGCTCATAATGCCCCTTATTCGGGACACCCAGGAGTTAACAAACTTTATGCAGATCTAAAGAAGTTATACTTTTGGCAAGGAATGAAGAATGACATTGTCAAGTATGTGGCTAAATGTTTGGAGTGTCAAAGAGTAAAGGTAGAACATAGACATCCAATTGGATTGTTACAATTACACGATGTACCTCAACACAAGTGGCAAGTTATTAGCATGGATTTTGTACAAGGGTTACCCATGTCACCTTCTAGGCATGATGCAATAATGGTGGTAATTGAAAAACTCACTAAGGTGGCACACTTTATACTAGGGAACCTAACGGATGATGCACCTACCTTGGCTAGGCACTTTGTTAAGGAAATATTTAGGTTGCATGGAATACCAGAGAAAATCATATCAGATAGAGATGCTAGATTCACTTCAAGGTTTTGGACCACTCTTCAATCGGCTCTAGGAACTCAACTAAATTTTAGCACGACATACCATCCTAAAACCGATGGTCAAACAGAAAGGACAAATCAGATTATGGAAGACCTACTTCGCATGTATTGCATGGACCAACAAAGGAAATGGGAAGAATACCTACCTCTAGTAGAATTTGCTTACAATAGTACATATCAAACATCTTTGGGAATGGCACCCTTCGAAGCATTTAATGGTAGACCACGTCGAACACCTTTGAGTTGGGATAGTCTTGAAGATAGAGTGATTATTGGACCGGATATGTTGAAAGAGATGGAGAGGAAAACTAAGGAAATTAGGCAAAGATTGAAGGAAGCCTCAGATAGGTAGAAAAGTTATGCAGACAAAAACAGAACACCAAGGGAGTTTGATGTGGGAGAGAAAGTCTTCCTAAGGGTTAGGCCACACAAGAGTTCCATAAGATTTGGGAAAAAGACTAAGCTTGCACCTCGTTATGTTGGACCTTTTGAAATATTGGGAACGATTAATCCAGTTGCATACTGGTTGGCCTTACCTCCCCAGTTGAGCCGAATCCATGATGTCTTCCATGTATCTCTTCTTAAAAAGTATGTACCTGATGAGAAACACATTTTGAATTGGGATGCTTTACAGGTCCAGGAAATGGGAGGAATAATGATAGAGCCATTCAAAATCTTGGAGAGGCGCCAGTGCCAGTTGCGCAACAGAGAGGTTGATCAGTGCAAAGTGCAATGGGACAAGTATGATGAAAAGAATGCCACGTGGGAAGATACTAAGGAGATGCAGCAGTTGTTTCCTTTTTTGTTTTAATCATGAACTATAGACTCTTTTTGATGCATTTAATAAGTGCATCGGGACGATGCACAAATTAAGGGGGGGAGGATGTCACAACCCTCCTTTATCACCTTTGGATTTAAAATACAAACTCTATTATATTTTTTTGATAAACTATTTAAATGATTGAATGAATAATATAAAAGGATAAAATAATAAAACACACACACACACATGGAAAATATACATTTTTTCTTAATTATTTATTTAGTTTTCCTCATCCAATTATGGCACATGTTGTAGGAAGAATAAGAAGCTTCTAGAGGATTCTCCACCACCTTGCATGTAACTCCTCCCATTAAGCCTAATCAATTTGCATGAAGTCCAAAATTGGGAAAGAATCTCTTTTTTTTTTTATTAAAATTATAGATAGTGGAATAGAGGGATTTTTCTTATAAATGATATGCAAGTTTTCAAAGATAGGAGTTGGTTAGCCCATAGAGAAATTCTTCTCTCAAGAAATTCTTTTTGTAGTCATATTTCATTTTTGAAAATAGCTAAGATTGCTTTGGAGGATTTCTTTCAAGTTTGAAGGATCAAGGGAGGCTAATTGAAGGATTCATAGGGGATTCTACATCAAATCCAGGTTCTTTTTATTTAGTTTTGTTTTATTTTGAATCATGCATCTTGTTCTTGCTGCAAATTAGAATTAGATCAATTTGTTTAAATTTCTTGATAGGAATTAGATCAATTTGTTTCAATTTCTTCATAAGAATTAGATCAATTTCTTGCTGAAGAACTAGATTAGATCCATCTTTATTTCCTCCCTCTAAATTCATCTCTCTAGTTTTTCGAATAGAAATCTAAATCTCATCCTTTAAATAGATTTTCGCTGTGATTATTTCCTCTGTGATATTCTCATTTGATTCCATTATCTAGTTATATATTTCTCTGTAAAAACAATTGGTTGAAATGAAAGGATAGATTTTCGCTGTGAATGATCTCTGTGATATTCTCATTTGATCTCATTGTCTGGTAATATAAATTCTCTCTGAAAATTAGTTGAAAGTAAGGATAGATTTCACTGCGATTATTTCCTCTTTGATTATTCTAAATTTCTCTCTGTAATTATTTTAAATCTCTGTGATTATTTCTTCTATGGTTATTCTAAACTCCCTCCCTATAATTATTTTTGAATCTCCCTGTGAGTTGAACAAAGACCTCTCTGTGAATATCAGTTGAATACAATCCTCCTGTGAAATCTGGAAATAAATCTCCCTGTGAGTTGAAATAAGATCTCCCTACAAATATTAGTTGATTAAACAATCCTCCTGTGAATTCTGGAAAAATATTAACCTTTTGGTTACTGAAAACCATTCTAAAACAATTGCTTCATTATCCATTTTTATTTTTCATAGATACTCTTTTTTATATGCATACCATCAAAAAAAAAAAATTCTAGGAATATAACTATATAAATATACATATTTCTATACAAATATATATATTAAATTAATCCCAACGAAAATAAATTTTAATGTTGCAAGTAATTTTTGAATATTAATATGTTCAGTGGCCAATGTATGGGGAAGCGGAGTACCGCCGGTACGACAGTACCAGTAACCGCAGGGGGAGTGGGGTGGGGCACGGCTTCCCCTCAACCCTGCGGGCCTACATATGCAGGACTGCAGAGGTGATGGGACCCATGGTCCCCACAACCCCCTCCACCCCCCCCTTAATTGCTTTGAACAAACAAAAAAACATAATCGTAGACTAATTTTTTTTATATTTTAATTTTTAAATGGAATTTATTTGTAATTAGAATTTTAGTTTAATTGTTAAAATTTGTTAATAAATGTTAAAGTTAGTAAAATAAACTTAGGAAATTTTTTTTTTAATAATTAATAGGGATTATTGTATAGCAGATTATTGTGAAAGAATGGGATCTCTCAATCCATTGAGAATTTATTTGATTTCTTGGGCAGTAATTTTAGGCTTACTTAAACCTTTAAGTCTTATTATTATGATTGATCCAAAATTGCCAAAAGTATGAACTAATTGCCAGTAATTCTATAATTAATTATTCTCGCGATAGGAGTAAACACTTCTTCATTTTGTATGTAAATGACACTATTTTTGCATCACTTTTATATTAATTTGCATTCATTATCTTCATGCAATTGCACGTAAGTTCATAATTACCATTATCATGCCAATACATGTATTAATTTGTTTAGTTGTAGAAGAATGGTATCTCTCTTTATCAAATAGTATTTAAGTGTCATCAAAGTTCGCAATGTCTAAGTTATGTACATGCATTTCATGATTATATTTCAAGCATGATGTTTTCATAAGCTCTTAGTTAAGAAAACTAAACAAAGGAAGTTGGAAAACCAAAATTTAGCAGCGTTCGGTATATATAGTGCCTCTGGGTCACGCTTACGGGTAATGCCATCGTGTTGAACTACTGCACTTAACGCCTAATAAAGTTGCATCAACGACGTCTATGGCATCATCCCTATAAATCGTTAGGGAGTAATAAGGGACACTTGGAAGTTAAAATCCAAGGGGTGGGTAATCCCCCTTGGATCGACAATTTAATAAGATAATCCTTAAATGATTTATCATCTGTTGAGTTAAACCATAGTAAACCCCTGTTAGGATTGGTTGAATGAAATGCTTTTTATGAAATTGATTTATCTTGAAGAAATATTGGTGATTGGCAATTTGGTCAAGGGCGACGCTCATGATAGGTGATTGGATGTAGTTGTTAGGCCACAAACAATAGGCCATCTTGAGCCTTTGTTAAGTGCTACCATTGTGGTTAGCAACCACAGAGAAACTGTTTGGGACATTGACCCTAGAAAGGGTTGCATACCCACAAATCAGTTTACATCAAACCATAGAATAGAAAATAGAACTACTTACTTTATGCCTTGATCTCGTATCGAAGCGGGTATGTAGGCAGTCTTGGGACGGAGTTGTCCCTCGTACTCAGGCGTTCGTGGGTGGGGTCTAGGCTTGGTAAAGAAAGGTTGAGTAAGAATCCCATTTTTGAAAGATAAGATAATTAAATTGGAAAAAGTAATTCAATGCATACTCGGAAGGAATCCCGTATGGATTCGCTTGATTTCACGAGGCTTTAAGCCAAATTTTGAGGCGGAACTCAAGCTTGTATTATGTTATTAATTACTCCTAAGGACGGTGACCTCGGTACACTTCTGTTAAAAGAGTGTAGTACTCAATGAGTGACTCAGGACCCGAATGGTCCTGATGAGTCTAAGTCTCTAGCTAGAGCACCTCCTATCCTGATTGGATAGATGCCTACCGCATATGGGTAGATGCCTATCCGGCATTGGATAGATGAAATCTTATGTCCCATATGGACAAATGCCTAACCCGCACGGTTAGATGCTCATCCCGGATGGATGAATGCCTAATCCAAATGGATGGATACCCAAAGTATGCAATTGAATAAAACATAATGATTAATTAAACACACACAAAAAAAAGAATACTCAATTTTATTGAGTTAATTATGGTGGGTTATTACATTATGAGATTGATTCTAACATTACGCAGCAGCGGATAGATGCATATCTTTCACTTCCAAGGCATGCTACCGAGATCAAGTACGATACCTATGAAGAGGTCAAAGAAAAAGTTAAGATGAGCATTGTAGTTCCTAAGGCTACAAGGAAAGCAACCAAAATGATCAAAGAATTAACAGAGAAATTTGGAGAAGGTTCTTCCTCCACTCCTGTCAAGAGCGATCAAGTCATCACTGAGGAGGAATCTGAAGCCCAAGAAGTAGCAATTACATTGAGCACCGATTTGCCAAAAGGCAAAATTTTGAAAAGGAAGAAACATGATACATCACAGGTATCACCTACTCCTCCAGTGAAGCGCCCTAATACTAGATCATCTACAGTGTCACCAAGTAAGAAGCAGAAAAATGTTGCAATGCCTAAGGTAACAAAAACTTATAAGAAGTCTACTCGGAGACTCATTTTGAATAAAGAGTCAAGTGACACCGAATCTGAAGACAAAAATAAATTTCAGATTGTCAAAAGCACAAAGGAAAATGTACATAGTGTTGATAATTTTTGTGCAAATCTAAAACAATATGGTGGATTTGGAGCATTCAGATATGTAAAATATTAATCCAGAACTGATGCAGAAAAGAGGCAAATTGAAGAAGCTGTAATTTGCACACTTCTAAAATTTTGATTAGTCCCATTGGAAGTAACTAATTCTCTTCCAAAACCATTGTACTTACACATTGATAATAGGTGGAAATATGCTATGGACTCGGAAAAGAAGATGAGAGAAAGAAGTCTGGTACATCTCTTTCCAGACATGTCGGTAGATGAGATAAGTGAACATCTAAAAAACTACCAGACAAACTTCCTAGTCAAGCAAAGAGCCTTGAAACTGATGAATGGCCTTTATCTTGAAGTAGAGAAAGAGACAAAAGAAAAATGGCAAGAAATTTTTCGAATCAAGAGTGCTGATGAGCAAGGTGAAGCTGAAATAGTTGATATCACCGAGCAAGATCCTGCTGGTACTATACAACTTGATGAGGATATCATGGACACCGAGGTACAGGAACATGAGATGATAGAAGGGAATGCCTATGCCAAACTGGTATCAAGTGAATCAGTTTTGGAACAAGTCAAGTCCTATCCTCCGGTAACTCAGCATGTTTCAACCGAGACACCTCAGGACACTGAACAAGGCAAAGAGGGTCAACAGTCTACCAAAGGAGAAGCTACTTCTCAGACCACTGGGGAACAGACTTCTCAAGCCCCAACAAGCACTGAAATTGTTGCCATCGAGACCCAAGCAAGGAATCACCGAAGGCTACATCTAAGGCTAAAGAAACTGACAAAAGTGTTGCCTCTACCGAGCAACCTACTGAGGGTGAACAAGCCCCCCAAGCCATTGTATTGGTTCAACCGATGAAAGCCTCATCATCTAAAGAGAAGAAAATGAAGAAGCATAGTTTCAAGCTAGATTTGTCAAAGCCGATTGTGTTGCCAAATGCAGACATTTCAAAACTGAAAGGGCAAGCACTCATTGAATTCGGGGAACTATGCAAAGCCAAATCAGAACAAGAGAGACAAATGGCTATATAGAAGAAAAACAAAGTACTTCAGAAGGTTAAAGAATTATTAACAGAAATGTTACCTGAAGCTACCGTGACAAAAGATGCAACCATCCATATTCAACTGGATGAACTCCTCACTAAAATAGAAGCATCTAGAATAGACACATCTGAATACCTGAGCAAATTGAAGGATAAAGAGCTCACTACCAAAATGATTCAAGAGGTACAGAAAGCCATTGCTATCGGTAAAGTTAAGCTAGCCAGACTCATTGCTGAGTTGTCCCCTCAACTCAAACATATTCTTTATTTATTACAAAAGCTCTGTACATTTTCTTTATTCATTAAAGATATCAAGAATAAAACCAAAGTTATTGAAAAAGAGATCACCGATCCCTCAAATAAATTGACCATTGAGCCCAATTCTATTTAGAATTTCTATACCAAGTTACAATCTCTCATGGCTCAATAGTTGGAACTTCAGAATGAAGAGCACAAAATAAGAATGGATGTCATGACTCTTCAAACCTTATTCATTCCACACTTGTCCTCCGTCCAAGAGCAGATTAACCAAGCTACCTATTTATCCACTCAACAAGAGGGAAGCACTTTAGATGGTCTGATTTCACTGTTAGCTGATATTACAGCTCAGAATTCCCTAATGGACAGTGTCAAGGATGCCCTCTCTACCACTCTCACCGATGCACGTACAAAGTATAAATCCATTTTTGATCAGTTGCCTCCACCAAATGGTAACTAGTTTTGATGTTTGTCAAAAAGGGGGAGTATAGTGTATACAAGAGGAAGTATGTCGAGCAGCTTAGAGTATCTGGGTGTATAGGTAATTTTGAGCAGTGAACACCAAGCAATGAACACAGAGCATTGATCACAGTGCATGCAAAATCAGAGTTATGTACAGTATATTGATAAGGGAAGTATATTTGAGTATACTATTTATTGACAATTGTATATACTGTCAGTTTAGTCAAATTTTGTAAGTATATAGATTTTTGAGTTATGACTTTGAAAGGAGTTTTGTCAAACATTTCAAAACTAATGTCAAAAGGGGAGATTGTTACTATTTACTAAGTTGTCATTAGTTTTATGCCCAAAGTCATCCTATATACTCTATTCGGTTAATACTACCAAAATACTCAGTTGGTAAGCACTAAAGTAGTCAGTTATAGAAGAAAGAAGTCACAGAGTTTATTATACACCGAGCTGTCTACCGAGTAATGTTGTATGTCTACCGAGCAGCAAAGATGGTATACCGAGTTAATATGAACCGAGTGAAATGTGTTACCAGATTCATTGAACCTGGACACATATGTGGAAACGTGTTACAAGATCGAGAAACAGGGAACCATTATCACATAGGAAATTGCACCTTAAGATTTTTTTGTATGATTTTGAGGACATCTATCCAATGAAATAATTTGTATGGTTATTCATTCGATGAATCATGTTTGTAAGATCGAAGCATGAACAAATCACCATCATAAGAGATCTATTTATACAACATGAAATGAGGATCAAAAAGCATGAAGCAAGACATGTGTGATAGATAAGCTGAAAGGCAAAATCATGAGAAAACACAATGTGTTGTGACTGTTACGACTAACAGAAATATTCAGAGGTCACCGAGACAGATTTCAGAGAACAGATAAGGAACAGAGTAAACAGAAGGGTTTAGCAAGTTGATTTATCAATTACCGAGGTATGCTATGAGCAAGGTAATTTCATATTGAGCACATAGAATCTTCTATAACATTTCAGATGTGAAGTTGCAGATATTTTGCAAAGATTTTGATTGTATTATTTTGAGTTGTAAGAGAAACCTTTAACAGGGTGAAAGACTCTAACAAAGTCTATAAAGTGTAAAGCCTTTAACCAGGTACAACATTTAGTATAAGTGTTGTAAAATCCTTTAGCAAGGTAGATCTAAAGATCTTGATACTCCAAACAGGGTAAGCTATCAGAAATATCTAAACATGTAGCTCTAACCAAGAAACCTTTATTATTGCAGTAGTGAAGTTGTGGGTGCCATCCCCACCACAATTTTTCTCTCTAACAAAGAGTTTCTGCGTAACCAAAATATATGTGTTATGGAGTGAAACATGTATGAATGTTATTTATATGTTTTAGCTTTATATTATGTTTCAGCAATATTCAGTTTATGCTTAACAGTAAAGTTTCTGTTGAAGAAGAGTTTTGAAGTACTGATTCACCCCTCCCCTCTCATTACATAAGCTTTCCATATTGGACCTAACAAGTTTACACTATTAGAAAAAGAAAGGGCTAAGTCTTTGATTGAGTTCTCTTTGTTACTTTGTTATCTGTGATGGATTTCACCATGGGTGGGGACATGGTAAGAATTAAGACCGACGCCCACATTGACTTCAAAGTGCACTCCACAATGTGGCATATTAGTAATTTGGGAGGGGTGGCCCAATTTATTGAATGCATAAATGGTTACGATGAAAACCTATCTATCTAGTTTTAAAGGTCTTGGGTTGATAGGAGGGCTATTGTGGGGGTGTCTCATTTGAAATTGGTGAGGAAGTCATGGGGAAAGTGACAGGTCTCTCCAATAGAGGGAGAAAATGGAAGAATCAAAGCTAGGTAACTGACAATGAAAGTTTATCCCAATTCTTGAGTAAAAAGGAGGAACCGATTAAGCTACATGGAGGATTTGCTTGAGCCAAATTATCAGACCCTTAGAGCTAGGTTTTCCAAATGTTAATGAATTTATTTACTTTAGAGGGAGGATTCAAAGTGTATTACTATTACCATCTTCCTTTTCTTAATTATTTCCGTAATCCCTTTCATTTTTCCTGTTAACATCTCTGGAAAGTTTAGTTCATGATGCTCTAGATATGGCCAAAAATCAAGTCCGAAAACCCATACACCTCCACCAAGGCCTTATTTCATATCTATACCTTTTCCTTTGTCCTTCTACACAGCTAATGGTGACAAAAGCTCCTAAAGGACTTGTTCTTGAGTTTTTCTTCTACTTTTGAGTCTTTTCTTTCAGAGCTTCTTCATTCAGCTTGTCAACTAGTTCCTTTCTCTTACCCCTTGATTTTTTCAATTGTTCTTTTAATGTCTCAATGTATTCCTTAATGTCTTTAAAATTTGCTTTTACTTGTTGGTATTCAGCCTATGCATGATCAAGAACCTCAAGAGAAACAACCCTATGTTGTCTAAGACTATCACAATCCATTGATTTACCTTCCCAAATCAACCTCAAGTTGCTAGGCTTCTTCTAAGGAACTAGGCTTTGATAATGATAGTTGGAATCAACCTGGAACACTAAGATGGGGGGGGGAGGGGTGGATCAATGACCTTTAAACCAATTAATGCAAGTAAAGAGAAGTAAAGTGCAGAAACACAAAGCCAAGATTAACAACACCATAACATCGGGATTTTTACGTGGAAACCCAATCAAGGGAAAAACCACGGTGGGATTGAGATCCATAATCATAATATACCTTGTTAGAAGTATAGTAATAGAACATGAGGGGAATGTGCATGCATCTAGACACACTGCTTAGAGATCACTTCTCAGATAACAAATAAGGGCTACAATCCGGAAGGCTCACTACCTTACAAATGATTACAGATAATAATTGGAATGTCTAAATTGATAAACATCTACAAATGCTAAAAATAGTTCAAGTTAAGTACAAAATTCTTTGATATGCAATATTGCTCTGTACTGATAGTTTGCTGAAATCCAGAGCATAAATCCTCCAACCGCACATGTGAAACTATACACAATCACTCATATACACTTCACACATTACCATCGATATCCAAAATGATCAAATAAACCTATCTTATATATCTGCATCACCAATTTTGGTCAGGCCAAAAAATAGCATAACACGCAAATGAAACGTGTACACAAGTCGGCTCAATCTGATAAAAAATAACCCAATGGACCGAAATAAAATATCCACACGCTTACCACATGTCAACTCATCAACCTCAAACACACAAACACTCGCCAAAATTTAGCTGCATAATAATTTCCACACGTTCCCACTGATAACCACTGTCTTTACCAAAAACCAATCTACCAGACCTTACTAACCAACACAATACCTAACAACAGAGGCCACAAATGTGAGGTAAGGTAAATTAAATATCCATAATACATCTTCTAGATCTGTAAATAAAAATGCTTAACCAAAATAATCAGCCAACTAGAATATTGTACACTATACAGGATCCTCTATTCTTCTCACTAGACCTCACATCTTCAATCAATCTTCCAGAATGATGAGAACATGAACTGCGGATGCCAAAACTGATATGAGTTGCCATCAATGACAACATCTCAACATACATGTAGTGTCTCTTTCCAACAACCTAGCTAGGGGTCTTTGTGTTTGGTTTTGGGCATGAAGTGGCTCATCTTTATCTTATGAAGAGCCTTTGCTTGTACATTTGAATTCATGCATATCAAAGTAATTTAAAATATCACTGAAGACAAAATTAGAATAGAGTTTCCTCAAAACATATTATGGGACCTCATTATTGTTGGTGGAAGGATGATAAAAATTGCCCACCACCACTTCCCAAAAAAATTCATTATTCATTGGTGTTGAAACTAATGAATAGGGAACCCCTTGCCATTTATGTGCATGGATGTATTTGCTCATGGATCAATGAAAAATACATACAAATAATATTTCACTATTTTCTTCTCTTTCACTTATTGGTATAACAATTTTTGTGGAATGAAATTTCCATGCTTCCTTTCTTTAATTAAACCACAAGTTTATTTTGCCATTAATAGAATTTATATGAGGGATGGTAGATTACAATGAGGTGGCACGGGCCATCTAATGTGAACTAGTTGCATTTGCATTTTCCAACCTATCAACCATTTCTTGTAGTTTCCCTTTGTTGTTTTTAATTTTACCTATTAGGTTTATTGTGCTTGGAGATGATGTTGAGGAAAGAATAGAGGATTTTGTTGAAGGTTTTGTTCTCCTCACTCTTCATCATGGTTTTCATCAATTGGTGAAGTAGGGTTTAAAGGATTTACAACTATTAAAAATTATATAGTATTGGATTAAAATAACTATAAATTTGATATTTTATTCAATTTATATAGTTAAAATTGTTAGCAATGTGTGTTCAATGTTGTCATTTATGTCAACTTAATATGTGTGGATTGTTTCTTGACATGTAAAGATCTGAAAATGAACGTTCATATGTTGTTATGATGTATTGTGGTTATACTAAATGAGTATGTGGTATTTCTAGAAGAGGAAAGTAGTGGAAGCTAAAATATGCATGAAAGCATATTTGAAGTCTTTTTTGGAGAATGCTCCAAATTTATCCGCTTTGAAGATGATTACTTGAAGTTCTAGATTTAATGTCTATGTTCTATGTATATTGACTATTATATTTTCAGGTGCTAGCAATTCAAGTGTTGAAGTTAGTTGTTACCATTTGCTGATAGTGAGGTTGTCTATCAAGACTGGTCCAAAGAATTCTCCACATTGCTCTACTATGTTGATTCAAGTGTTGCAAATTGGAGGACATATTCATATTGTTTGTGTTGTGTTTCAATTCAAAATTCAAGTGTTGGTGTGTTTTGCAATTGAAGTTATGTTGTTCTATTATTCATATTATTTGGATCATACTCTTTTTCCCTAGATATGTTTTGGAGGTTGAGATAAGCTATTGTTATAGGTCTTACCATGGTTTGTGAATATTTGCATTAGGTAATTTGCATTAGATAATATTTTTGGGCTGATTGGTTAACATGCTTTATTGTTTATCTACACATTTCATTTGATGACTGACTTTGGAGTATGTTTTGTTGTGTGCATCTCATTGTAATTGACTTAAGAAGACATTTTGTGATGTATTTGGGTCCTTTTTATCTCCTGGAGTGAAATGCATTTAGCACAGTTGCTCATGGTGGCCAACTTTGTGTAAATTATGTTTATTATGTTTGTGGCTGACCTAGTTGAGTGTTTTGGGGAATTGGGTGGTATAAATAGATGTGCGGATGTGTGAATTGGTGAGTAGAATGATTGGGAGTGTTGTGTAAGCATACATGAGGAAAGAAGAAGTGTGAATATCAATTTGATGAGATTTAGTGTGACAAAGTTTTGAGGCAATGAGTGTGTGAGCTATGTTTGTCATGATCTTGGTTGCTTAAATTAGAGGTTCAAGGAGTATTTCATGATTAGGAGATATTGTTTATTTCACTTCATCATTCTTCTATACATGTTGAAAGATAGTGAGTCCTTTTGACAACTTGTGCATATCTATATCTTGGCCTTGAATCATGCGTGTCAACTTGCAAGTCCATTGTATCTTTCCCTAAGGTTGTGAACCTTAGCTTGCAGTCTAAATTGGGAGTAGTGAGCTTCCTTAGCCTTATCCCTATTACATTGTATTTATTTATTAATATAGTGAGTTTGATTCTTACTATGGTTTTTCCCATATTGAGTTTTCCATGTAAAACAAATATTGTTCATGTGTTTGGTGTTTTTTGCTTCATTATTCATTGGTGTTTAGTTGGTTAAATATAATTCATAAGTGCTTGTGATTGGAAAAGTTTAATGATTTTCTCAAGATTGTTCACCCCCCTTCTCAGTCTTGTGGTGTGTTCAACAAAAGCCTTAAAAAACCTACCTCCTTGACCTTATGGATGTCATGGTGACATTGTGATGGTAAGACTCAAAGATGTGTTCATATTATATTTTATTCACATTTGGTTGCTACAAAAATAGGGGGTTATGCTCAATTGACCTTTACCTCTATTACTTTTTTATTTTTTTATGATTTTTATAATATTCTTTACAATGAGCTCATATTATAACATGCTCACATTACGGTCTATTCTCGATCTCTATTAAGCCATAATGCAAACATGTTATACCTTGGATGGAGCGAGAAGTGGTTATGGCCACTTCTTGGTTTCACATATCCGTCCACACACCTAGTAGTTATTTTCGTTCTAACTATTGGCATTTCAATAGAAGGAGATTGTTGATATTCATTAAGGTTATTGAGAAGGTTGTTGAATATTAATGATATAACTGAAAACGGATGATAACTATCTTTATAATATTATTTTGTCATTGATGTCAAGAAATTGATTTTCTGATTCAGTATGATGTTGCCATATCTTAAGAAGTATGTTTTGATGAGTATTAAGTTGTCGGTAAAAGACACAAAAAGAATGTGATAAGAAAGGGGAGAAATAAGTTATTCAATGGGCAACTATTACCGAGTTAGACAATGGTGAGATCATGATGTTTAGATTGTTTTGATATCCTACATATGTTGTTGATTGTAAGGTTAATACTATACTATGTCACCGACTAAAGAACCTAGTCGGTAAACCCTAAGGAACCTAGTCAGTAAACCCTAAGGTTATCGATATCGGTTAATGAAGGCAGAAGGTCTACCGAGTAAAGTTTAGTATTTACCGAGTTGCAACCGAGTTATGACAGATCGCATTGGATGGATAAAAGCATTATTTAATGAAGGATGCTGATGAGTTGGAGATGTATAAATGATTGTTATGTCGTGCATGAAGTTTGTTAAGGATCTATGGCAATAGAAGATCGGCAGGAAGATCTACAACGCAGATTGAGCTGCAATAACCTTGTGCAAGTTCCAAGAAAGGAATGCAAGTCCCTAGGCAAGGTAAAACGTTTTCAGATTGAAAGATGCATTGAACCTAGTCAAGGTTGAAGATCTAATGGCTAAGATTGATCATGGGAAATGTGATCAAGGAGATTCAGCGATTAGCAAATTGTTTATAAATAATACATTGTTGATGAACAATGTATACGGGCAATTGTAAGCACAAGGATGCTACATAGTGATTACTAAGAACAGAAGCTTGAAGACCTGTTTGAATAACAGAGTAAGGAGCCCAGCAGAGGGACAAGATAAGTCCTATGACAAGATATTTTTGAGCAAATAAGAATCTGCTTTAGCATTTTAGATGTAAAGTTGCAGATATATTTTTATTACTGTTATTTTGTAAGTGACAGAAAATCTCTTAACCGAGTGGACTTAACAGTCTTATTTGTAAACCCTCTAGCAAGGTAACATTCTAAATGAGTGTTTGAAATCCTTTAACAATGTCACTTCTAACAAAGTGAAGATCCTAACAAATCTGAGGGAAATACCTTAACCGGGTCACATCTAGCAATGTGTTTGTACTCTTTAACAGGATTTGCTTTTAACTGAGCATACTCTAGAAGAGTATATTTCTTAGTGGGTCCGAAATCCCACAGTGGTTTTTCCCTATTTGGGTTTCCACATTAAATCTGGTGTTATATGTGTTATGATGATTATGTGTTTATGAGTTTGCATGTTTAGCAATTTTTGGTCATATTGTTGAAGTATAAGTTACTGAGGTTGAATCTGTTGATTTTATGGAAGATTAAGTTTGTATGATTCACCCCCCCCCCCTCTCATCTTGTTAGCTATTGACATCAGAACTTTACACAAACATCTAATAAAGTATTTATTTAATTAAATTTAACAATTCTAATTTTCTAGGAATATGGGTTGGGAAGTAACAACAATATTGCACAATGGCTCTCCTGTTCCCTCTGGTTTGAATTTCCCCTCTTCATCTAGCTTGCCTCCTCCCATCTTTGCTCGCTTGGGTGCTTCAGCTCCTGACCACTTGGACCCTTCTTCGGCTCCCTTGATTGTTGTGGTAGCGGTGGAATCTACACACCTAGCTAGTGAGTTTGCTTCCTCCCCTTTTGTAGCCATTTCACTTGTTCAACACCGTCCTCCCATGGGTTCTTCTCTGGCCCATGGTATGGTGGATTCCTCTAGAAAGGATGCTTCGAACGTTGCCCTGCCCATGCCCCTGCTTGCTAGTAAGCACAATTTTTCTCATGTGGCTCATTCTAATGTTTCCTCCAAGGGTGTTCATCTTCTCCTTTGCTCACAGTCCTCCCTTGTGGTTGTTTGTGGGCAGGATGTTGTGGACAATATAGGGTTCTATCAACACTGTGTCATGGTGTGCATATTCTCTGGGCTCTATCCCTCCCATCCAGACCTACATTGCTGGGTAAGTGACTCTTAGAAACCCTTGGTTGCTTGTAATATTGAGCTATGCCCGTGTGCTAAAGGATTTTTCATTGCCTCCTTTACTTCTTCAGCTGATTGGGATTTGATTATAGGAAAGTTGTGGGCTTGGGGTGTCCACCCTCTCTTAGTCAAACCTTGGAGCACTTCCTTCAACCCCCTCACTGAACCTGTCAATGTGTGTCCTATGCGAGTCTATCTCTCAAACCTCCCCCTGCACTTTTGGGAACAATCTCGCTATGAGGCCATTGGCAAGTCTTTTGGTTACTTCTTGATGGTGGATGATGACACTTCCTCAATGGGCAACTCCACATTCACCCATATTTTGGTCGACATTGACATTGCTTCTCCTCTCCTTTCAGATGTGGTGCTCATGGTTGGTGACAGACCTTTGATGCAACCGCTGGACTTTGAAGATCTTCCCTTCTACTGCCAAAGTGCTTCTCTATAGGATATTTGGCTATGAACTACTCTAATGCTCATCGCAAGGGGGTTGTGACCTAGTGGAAGGATGCTACACTTGATCATTTAACGATGTATGCTTTAGAGGAGCTTCCAAATGGATTGGGTGAAGAGTCAACAACTATCCCTTTCGGCATTCCTTTAGACACTGAGACCACACAACCTTGTTTTGCGGCCTTTCAAAAACCTGCTACAGCTTCTCCACAACCTCTGGAAGCTACTTATGTTGCAGCTAGAGAGGCCCGTACTTCTACAACTCCTGTGTTGCTTGGTGTTGATCTTATTGATACTTTTCATAGGGACCCCCCTATGAATGATTCCCCCTTACCAATCTAGGGGATATCATTGCATGGACAGCTGTTCATCACAAGCGGAAGGGGAGGTCCCCCCCTTCCCCAAATCCTCCCCAATCAACATGTGCATGTTTCTACTCCTTGATTTGGGTCAGTTTTGTTTGTAGTTTTGCAGGCCCTTTGTTTGCCTGCCTAACTGGATCTGTATTTTTGGGCTATTAATAGTCTTCGACTATGTTTAAGGGTTGATGCCCTAGTCAACGTTGCTTTGTAATAAAAAACAATTATAATTTTCTAACACATTTTATCTCCCTAAATCAATTGACATATTTATTTTCCACATGCAACAAAATAATGCAAAAAACTCTTTTCACTAAGACATGAAATAATAAAACTTTTTCATACATGTAAGGATTTCTTTTGCAAGCATGAAAAACACATATTTTGAAACTAACTTAAATACTATACAAATAAAGTAAAATAAACACACACAAAGAAACCACTCACTTCATGAGTTTATTAAAAACACAAATTAAGAAATTGCCACAAGTTTGGGTTTGTGTTATATGAGGATTCATGTGATTTATTCTATAATTTGAACCAAGTGAGACAAAAGTTAAGAAAAAGTGATTTATCCAAGGTGGTTGTCTCTAAGTAAACACCATTAGGGAAACATATACTTGCACATTTAGGTGAAATATTAGGTGCACTTATGTGTTATATAAGGATAGTCAAAGCATAGCATAAACACCCAACATGATATAATATCTAATAAAATAATATTAATAACTATGACAATTGAAAACTATATTAAGCCGCATGATCCAAAGGACAATATAAAATCAATAAAATGGGATCAATTGCATCTTTTCAAAATTCAAGTGTTGGTGTGCTTCGCAAGTTAAGTTATGTTGTTATGTTGTTCATCTTATTTGGATTATACTCTTTTGGCTTGGATATGCTTTGGATGTTGAGATAAGCTATTGTAATGGTTCTTACCATGGCATGTGAAGATTTGCATTGGATAATATTTTTGGACCGACTGGTTAAAATTCTTTAATATTTATCTACACATTTCATTTGATGTTTGACTTTGGAGGATGTGTTGTTATGTGCAGCTCATTGGATTTGACTTAGGAAGACATTTTGTTATGTATTTGGGTCCTCTTTATAGATCTTGGAGTGGAATGCATTTAGCACAGTTGTTCATGATGGCCAACTTTGTTTAAATTATGTTTATTCTGTTTGTGGCTAACCTAGTTAAGTGTTTTGGTGAATCAGGTGATATAAATAGATGTGCGGATGTGTGAATAGGGGTGTGGGTTGGTTGAGAGTGTTGTGTAAGCATACATGAGGAAAGAAGAAGTGTGAATATGAGTCTTTGATGATCTTTTATGATCATATCTTTCAATGTGACAAAGTTTTGAGGCAACAAAATGTGTGAGTTGTATTTTCCATGATGTTGGTTGCTTGAACCATAGGTTCAAGTACTATTTCATCACCAAAAGACCTTGTTCATTTAAATTCATCATTCCTCTATAGGTCTATCAAAAGACAATGAGTCCTTTTGATAGCTTGTGCATATCAATATCTTTCCCTGGAATAATGTATCTGAGCTTACAGGTCCATTGTATCTTGTCCTAAGGTTGTATGCCTTAGCTTGCAATTCTAAATCAGAAGCAGTGAGCTTCCTTGGCCTTTTCCCCAAAATATTGAATTTAGTTATTCATATAGTGATTTTGATTCTCACCGTGGTTTTCCCCATATTTCATTTTCCATGAAAAAAACCTGGTGTTCATATGTCTGGTGCATGTTGCTTTGAATTGTTCATTGATGTTATAGTTGGTTAAAGGTAATTGATAAGTGTTTTTGATTAAAAAAGTTTAATGATTTTCTCAAGACTCTTCACCGTCCTCTCAATCTTGTGGGGTTTTCAACAAAAACCCTAAAAAACCTTCCCCCTTGACCTTGTGGATGTAATGGTGGCATTGTGTTGGTAAGACTCAAAGATGTGTTCATATTATAATTTTCTCATATTTGGTTGAGCTATAAAAAATAGGGGGTTATGCTCAATTGAGCTTTACCTCTATTATTTTTTTATTTTTCTATGATTGTCGTAACATAATTTACAATGTGCTCATGTTATAGCATGCTCACATAATGGTCTATTCTCAATCACTATTAAGGCATAATGAAAACATGTTATACCTTGGATGGACCAAGAAGTGGTTGTGGCCACTTTTTGGTTCCTTGTCTTTGTGCACACGCCCATTAGTTATTTTCATTCAAACAAATAATAAAGTATTTATTTAATTAAATTTTAAAAATTCTAATTTTCTACACATTATATCTCCCTAAGTATATTGACAAATTTCTTTTCCACATGCAACAAAATAATGAAAAAAACTTTTTTCACTGTCATGAAATAATAAAAAAATTTCATACGTGTAAGGATTTTTTTGCAAACATGAAAAACGGATATTTTCAAACTATCTTAAATACTATGCAAACAAGGTAAAATAAACACACACAAAGGAACCACTCACTTCATGAGTTCATTAATAACAAAAATTAAAAAATTTCCACATGTTTGGGTTTGTGATATATGAGGATATGTGAGTATTCATGTGATTTAATCTATAATTTGAATCGAGTGAGACAAAAGTTAAGAAAATGTGGTTTATCATAGGTGGTCGTCTCTAAGTAAACCACCATTAGGGAAACATATACTTGCACACTTAGGTGAAATATTAGGTGCACTGATGTGTTATATAAGGATAGTCAAAGCATATCATAAACACCCAACACGATATAATATCTAATAAAATAATATTGATAACTACGACAATTGAAAATCATCTTAAGCCACATGACCCAAAGCATAATATAAAAGCAATAATAATCACAATCATAATGTCGAACTAAATAATGCAATTAAATCACATATAATAGATATAGCGAAACAATGAGGTACAAATGCTACCTTAGTCTGAATTTAAGAAGTTGCAATGTGTGCATCCCACAATGCTAATCTACCACTAGCTCCAAATACAACACATCACTAATAAAATATATCGATGACAATACAAAACATCATTGATAAATACATACCAATACAACCAAAGCAAATCAAACAAAAATACAAGACATACACCTAAGCATTACATTTTCCTTAGTCATCTAACATGTATTCATTTGACATGTTTTGAAGTTATATGATATTTTAATAGGATTCAATTGCATAATTTTTTAGTCATTTTTAATCAACCCATATTTCAAAGAATTTTCCTTAATCCTTGGTCATACCAAGACATCATTTTCATGT
Source organism: Cryptomeria japonica (assembly GCF_030272615.1). Classification (NCBI taxonomy): domain Eukaryota; kingdom Viridiplantae; phylum Streptophyta; class Pinopsida; order Cupressales; family Cupressaceae; genus Cryptomeria; species Cryptomeria japonica. Next base: position 745,958,661 of record NC_081407.1, on the reverse strand, counting down.
AAAATATAGGACGTGCCTACATTCTCCACCTATTTGATTTGTGTCTCATTTGCGATTAATTGGATACCCCTTAACTTTTTAGAGATTTTTTCTCTAAATATCTAGTATGAATGTGCTGATCTTGTAAATAACTAATCAGTACATAATTTTTTGATGTGAATTGGGAGTTGTGAATATTTACTTCCATGATATGTTCTCTTAATATCTTGTATGAATGTCTTGATATTGTAAATAACCGAGCATTACATAATCTTCTTGATATGAATTGTGAATTGCGTTTATTAACTTTCATAATTGTGAAGACCCATAACATCTTAATTGAACTTATGATGAAATCAAATGCATTCTACATAATTTAAATACCTCAAACAAAAAGATAACTTCAACACGTTTTATTAAAAATAAACAAAAGCTCATTCATATAACTACATAATTTCAAATTAAAACAAAAACTTCCACTCTCTTTCATATAAAAGAGAAGATCCAATAATTATACATTTGAATGATTCTAACAAAAAAGATCACCCTGCACATCATTCCTTATCCAAAAGACAATCTCTAATTTAAATGACTTGTCGTAATCTCATATATAAAAACAAAAATACCATAATCTATATAATCCAACAATTTCCATCCAAAAATCACTAAAAATTATAAACCCTAGAACATGGCTTCATCCTGCTCCTGTGAAGTGACAGTTGATCACGTTGATTGCATTATAAGGAAGAAAACGAAAGCCTCTAAAAGTTTTAAATGGAACTACTGTTGGCAATTTTGCAATGGCAGTCGTAACTGTTAACATCACACGTACAATAATACCCAAGCTAAAAACACGGAACCGGTCAGTTGACCATTCAAACATGTCAAATTACCTTCTCATGGTGGCTATATCTGGCTTTCAATCAAACCGGTCCAGGCTAATGTGGTAGAGGTATTGAGGTTAATTATTTTTCTTAATCATTTTCAGCATAAGCATATCGTCTCGTTTCCTTTCTTTCTCCTTGCTTCCTTTGAATTTGGGCTTAGAGAACATTAAAAGAGTGTCAAGCTCTGTATCCTATGTGAGGGCCTTATTTTGTTGATTATGGCGCATTTTGAAACCATGTCCTTCCATGCTCAAACTAAGAGACCTACAACCTACAAGTGGATGTTAAACCCACACTCTAGATATTTCTTCTGAGTCAGAGATTGAGGTTGAGGAGTTTGAAGATGATGAGGAGTGGAGGGTCAAGGGAGAAGCTAATAACTTTTCTAATCCTCCTTCAAAGGATGATAAAGGAAAGAGGGTTAAGTCTTAAAAAAGAGAACCAGAGCTCAAATATCATGGTCCAATGGTTTGCAAATGGGAGAAGATGACTCTACTAATAATTTGATTTGTATCAATGTTCAGAAAGGCAAAAACAAAAAATCATGAATGTCAAATGTCCTATCTATGTAAGTCATATATAATATTATATTGTCTACATATGGATGTGTCTTATTCTTTGTCTTACATATGCTTATTGAGCATGCTTAGACCCATAATCATAGATAGATCCATAATTTTATCAAAGGTGAGATGATCATCGAGACCTAGGAGCCTCACCCTTGTCACCCTATGCAAAAATCACGATGTGTTGCAACAAGTTCTTAGTGAGGGAGCTTGTGGATTATAAATTCTCCATTTCAACACCAAATCCTTTACAACAGAAGAGATTGTGACATGTTTAATGTCTTGCCTAGCTAGGGGTTTTCATGCTTGGTTTTGGGCACAAAGTGTGCTCCCTCTTTATCTTATGCAGAGCCTTTTCCTCTATATTTGTAATTTAGAATCTCATTGAGGATAAAATCACAATAGAATTTCCTCAAAAAAATTATGAAACCTCATTTTTGTTGCATAAAAGATGATAAAACATTGTTCACCACCTCTTCCAAAAAAAATCCCTTAACCAATGAATAGGGAACCTTTTGCAACTTGTGTGCATGGATGCATTGGCTCATGGGTCAATGAAAAATACACACAAATCATATTACACTATTTTCTTCTCTTTCACTTGTTGGTATGACAATTTTGTGGAATCAAATTTCCATGATTCCTTTCTCTCATTGAACCACATATTTATTTATCCACTCATAGAATCTTTATGAGGGATGATAGATTCCAATGAGGCGGCAAGGGTTGTATTTGGATTTTTCAACCTATCAAATAATGCTTGTAGTTTCCTTTTGTTGTTTTTAATTTTACCTATTAGTTTTTCTTGTGTTTGAGGAGGATGTTGATGAATAGATAGAGGAGGTTGTTGTAGCATTTCACTAAGGTTTTCATCAGTTGGTAAACTAGGGTTTGAAAAAAATTCAATGGTTAAAAATCATTAAAGCATTAAATTAATTAATTGTAAATTTGATATTTTATTCAGTTTTTATTGTAATTAAAAAACTAAAAGAACCACCTCCTTGACTTTGTGGATGTTGTGGCAAAACTATTTTGGTAGCTTGATGAGCTCAAAAATGTGTTCCATATTATTCTTTGCTCATATTTGGTTGTTTGAAAAATAGGGGTTCAGGCTCAAATGAGCTTGATCTCTATTATTTTTTCTTTTTTTATTATAATCATAACTCATTTTATAATGTGCTCTTGTTATAACACATTCATGTTATGGTTTGGTAGTAATCATAGTATGCTCAATAGTTATCAAGCCATTATGCAAACATGTTATACCTTGAATGGAATTGAAAAATGGTTGTGGCTACTTTTTTATTCCCCAACTTTGTGCACACACCCATTAGTTATTTGCTTTCAAACAACGAAAAAGTCATATATTTAATTAAAATTTATAAATTATAGATATCTAACACATTTTATTTCCCTGAATCAATTAACCTACTTAAGATTTCTTTTCCATGTGCAATAAAATGATGCAAAAAAACACTTTTCACTAAGGCATGAAATAATAAGACTTTTTTTATGTGTAAGGATTTATCTGCAAACATGAAGAGAAAATATTTTGAAATTAATTTAAATACAATGAAAATAAGATAAAATGAACATGCTTGCAAAGGAAACCACTCACTTCATGGGTTTATTAACAACACAAATTCTTTATATTTTCAAGAATTTGGGTCTACGTTATATGGGGATTCACATGATTACAAAGGGTAAGAAAATACAATTTATCAAAGATGGTCGTCTCTAAGTAATGATCATTGGGGAAACACATACTTGAACACTTAGGTGAAATATTAGGCGTACTTATGTGTTATATAAGGATAGCCAAAGCATAGAGTAAACATCCAACATGATATAACATTTAATAGAATAATATTAATAACTACATCAATTGAAAATCACCCTGAACCACATGATCCAATGCACAATGTAAAAATAAATAATAATCAAAATCATAATATTAAAAGTTAAATAACATAATCAAATCATATATAATAGATATAGTGTTCAAAACAATGATGTTAAAACACTACAATAGTTTGAACATAAAAAGTCGCAATGAATGCATCCCACAATACATAATCAAACACTAGCTCCTAGTACAACACATCGTCGATAAAATTTATCGATTGGAATACAAAACATCATTGATAAATATACCAATAAAACTAAAGCAAATCAAACAAAAATACAAGACACATACACCTAAGGATTACATTTCCCATAATCATCTAGCATGTATTTATTTGACATGCTTCAAATTTATACAATATTTTATTGGGATTCCATTGCATAGTTTTTGAGTCAATCTTTATTCAATACTCAGGCTTAAGACATGGAAGGAGTCAGTTGGTCATTCAAATTGTTATCAGAAGAGGGAGATCTTTTAACTCCATTTTTGAGCATTAGAGTCAATTCAATCACTTGTCATTATGGTGTACTGCTAAATCACTTACAGCTGAGGATGGGTACGTAGTGGAGAACTGTAAAGAAGGGGAACAATAAATGATACTTTTTATGACACAAATAAAAGATGCAGCCCAATGTGTTTAGGCATCACATGTCTCAATTTAAAAATGATACATTGATGAATGTATGCCAATTTCCAATAGGCCATTTGATTTAGGAGGATTCATTGAACAAGACATTTGTGGTAAGACTTTAATGCATAAGAGCATACAAAAGATTCATATATGTTTTAGTAAACATGCACCAATCAATTTACAGATTCTATCAAATCTTTGGTAGGGTCTAATACAACATCTAGTGAAACTACAATTCTCAACTTGTAAGTATTCTCATCACATGCTTAGAGATAAGTTCACTTCCATAGTAAACATACCTCAATAAATCAACTTACAAATTCTAACAAAGCTTTGGTAAGGTCTAATACAACATCTAGTGAAATTACAATTCCCAACTTGTAAGCATGCTCACTATACTGAACTCAAATTATGGTTTTGCAATCTTCATATATAAAATTATCAAAACAATAAGCAAGTTGGCATCCACAAGGCTCATGGTACACCAAGTCATGCAAACTCATCAAGGACATGTCATTAATTAGTTACACAACCCAACCGTTGCGGGAGGAGAAAACAAATCAAGGAAGTTGTTCCATTTCTCAAGGAAATGATTCAATTTTCTAACAACTTTTGACTTCCATGTCATGAATATTTAGAAACTACATGCACATGAATTTGTTACATAATTTCAATCAATAAGTATTTTATCATCACTCTATAATCAAAAGTGAATAGGTAGAATATTAAAAACAACGAAAAAATTCCTCAATGATATAGTATATATGGAATATATAACTAAATAAATGCATTCTTTGTTTCTAAGTTTTGTATCTCTTTATCTTTTGTTGTATTATTCTATTAGTAAGATTCTACATACAATATAATCTATCTAGATTCATATTTGGAAAGTTGTCGACTATGATCATAACCCTACACCCCAACTTGAACACAATTAGAATACCCAAAAATTAGCATTAAACTCTCACATTATTTTCCAACCCAAGTCAAGATGGCCAAACTAGTACATAAAAATATTCATAGAGTGATGAAGAGCAGGACAACATATGCACTCATGGATTAGTGAAAGTTCCTACTCAGCTAATTTATTGAGATTTTGAATGGGTGACTTCTTTAGCTCCCTCATGAAGTAGAGTTGTGAGAAGTATACTTCTCCCTAGGTTTTAGGTAAAATGAGAGCTAGTAATGTTCAAGTGTAAGATTTATACAAATTTAATTAATAATCAAATTGATGAGATAGAATATCACCTTGCAACAAATGATTTCACTAATTATGAAAAGATAAATATTTACCTCTTGAAGGAATCCTCGATTGTCAAGAAGTGCTAAAAATCACACATACATTGGAAAGAGGAAAAAATAAATGAAAAATTTCAAACCAGCTTGTGAGATATTCTTAAAATTATTTAAGAAAAAGTGTTTTTTTAAAGATGTGCATGTTGCCCACTATATGCAATGGTCAGAGTTATAGCAATTGTGTGAACAATAGTCTAAGATAATGCTATTAAAAGGTATTAAATGTATTGACATTTTGATTTAGTTAATGAAAAATTGATTGCCTATGAGACTTTTCAATTCAAGTTTCACATTATTGAGTAATATAATAGATCATAGTTTATAGTTAAGAATGTTGGTATATAGTTTATAGTTAAGAATGTTGGCTTGGGGTAGTATTTAATTTGTATTCTAGGATGATAGTCTTTAGAATAATAAAAATATTTTAGGCAACTCTTAACCTTATTAAATTATGTTATCTTACTTGGACATTTGGTTCAACAAGTTAAATGATTTATGGGGCCTTGATTATCTTATGCATGTTTGGTTGAAAAGTTTGCAAAGGATTTGTCCTAATAGTATTGAGCCTAATAAGCCTTTTTTAGGTGGATTATTTTGTTTAACAAGCTAACTATAAGTGTAATCATGCTAATTCAATAGTTTAAATTTTAGACGGAAGAAAGGGTGGCACCTCTTGCATAATAAGCTAATTGTTAGGGGGTGATGACTAACAAGATGTCATGGATGCTCAGCTCATGGTACAACAAACCACGGTGGACTAAAGGGTGGGGTCCCCTCTATAGTGAAGGGGTTGTAGTGATGAGGTGGATAGTTCATGCATGGTTTACTCGTGTGGCCACCCTAGAGGGTCACTTTATGATGTCAGGAAGTTATCATTTTTCATGCAACCATGTCGTTGAAATGACTCATAAGAGAAAAAAAATACTCTTTTAATGGTTGTTTTAAGTGTTGCTATTCTTCATTCTTGGGAATCCCAACATAATCTTTCACTTGGTACTAAGGGAAAGGGTTGGCATGCATGATGTTTATTGTGATCAATTAACAATAATTACATCATCATTGGAAAGTATTTAACCATCATAATTAATTTCAAGGCTTCAAAGTTTTTTTAATCGACTAAGTTTACACTATTAGAAAAAGAAAGGGCTAAGTCTCTGATTTGAGTTATCTTTGTTACTTTGTTATCTATGATGGATTTCACCATGGGTGGGGACATGGTAAGAATCAAGCCCAACACCCACATTGAGTTCAAAGTGCACCCCACAATGTGGCATATTAGTAATTAGGGAGGGGTGGCCCAATTTATTGAATACATAAATGGTTACTACGAGAACCTATCTATCTAGTTTTAAAGGTATTGGGTTGATAGGGGGGTTATTGTGGGGGGTGTCTCATTTGAAATTGGTGAGGAAGTCATGGGAAAGTGACACTATGACTTCTACATTAGTAAAACTAATGTTCTTGAAAGCTTCATATGAAAAATTACTTATAATCTATACTACAAGGATATCCATCTTGATGAATGTGCATTTTCATAGTTTCCCTCAACTTATGATTTATTTTACATGCTAAGATTGATTTGGACATAATTTTAAGATATTCTAATAACATCATTTAATTGTGTTTCCCTTCTTTGTTCTTAACTTTAAGAACATTGGATACAAAGTGGCTAGACATGCATGACATAATGCTTAGCCTACTACTTTTTGATCCAAAGTATGAACATACATAGATGATCTAAAATATAATTCATGACACATACGTAAGTATAATGTAAATGCATATTAGATTCACTACTTTTGGTGAAAAGGTTTTAGATTAGCTTTTGGGCACAAAGGACTATTTGTATAGGGAAAACCTTTGTTTGCTCATTTACATTGAATTTTAGCATGATCATTTTTATTTGTTCTCATTCAATTTATCTTTTATCTTCCTTGTGAATGACAACATATAGATTTTGACCATAATCATGGCTTCCCTTGGCTTCATCAATTACTCACCATTGAGGACATTGATTGGACCAACCAATATGTTGTAATAAGTGTTATAGAATACAACAATAAGTGAGGAAAGGAACTCAATTTTTTTTGATCCATTATTTATTACTCATCTATTGGAAACACCTACAATATTGGTAACAGATGAATTCACTAATTATGTTGAGTTGTTCAACCATGTCAAACAACATACCAAATGTGCTGAAAAGATATGCTTCTATAAAAAATGACCTTTGTTTCTATATCACTATAAAGCTCCTTGGGATTTATAGTCAATTGCAAATTTTCTTATTACCAACAATGGGCACACTAAATAGATACCTTTATATATTTATTATAGCTTAAACATCCACAATTTCACCATGATTTCCATTTGGTGAGAAAATGTTGACTCTAACCTATTCTCTCACCATGTAGTGCTCAAATACATTACCAAATATGTTGCAAAGGCTAAATGTTGATCAAATAACTATCACCATATGGTTAATTGCATCTTAGGATGTGTTGACTATAAAAACCCTATTTCATATACATTTCATTAGTTCCTATTAGAGAGAATGTGTCATGTGCCTCTCTATGATGATGAGAATGTTGTAAATTTAACATTTATAGTTGTGTGCATGGATCAACCCTTGTTATTGTAGTCACCAACATTAATTGAAGCAACAAAAAAATGGACATTTGTTGCATCTCACACAAATAATGAGTGGAGGAAGTGTGTAGCTCCAAAAATTACTCTTGTGACACCTTGCTTCACAAATAATCAAATGATTCTAAGTCCTTTTGTTGGAGTTTAATCCTATTTTTAAATCACTCCACACCATTTTCATTAATATTAGGTCATCTAGAAATGATATTGTGGGGCTCTAGAATATAATAAAGGACACTTACAATCCATGACATTTTGATCACACACTTGTTGATTTTGCCACCCCTTCTGATGATGAAATCCCTCTTGATAAATGCAATGAATTCAATGTAAATGACTCTAAATAGTGGCATCTTCTATCTTGCCTCTACCTAATTATTTTGATTGACTTCAATAGACTTAACACATGCTTGAATGCCATGCTTTGTAAACAACCAAAATTGGATCACCTTTACCATCCCCCTACTTATAGGTCTTAGTATTTGATTTAGACACCTTTTAGTCGAAATGCTAACCAACCCACAACTATGAACATATGATCCTTCACCCAACCAATATATTAGTTGGAAAATACATTATATTTAATATTATTTATCTCATTTGTAAGGATTGGATTGAAATCCCCCTTCAAATTATTCTACATGATTATATAGACACTACAAAATTATAGTTGATTCATTATATTAGACGTCCACTTTCAATAGATACCCCTTCATCTGACTCATTGTCGTTGCTAGCTTTGTCAAATGTTGCAACATTCAACACCAATGCATCTACAATCATGCTAACCTTTGTATTCTATTAAAAGATTAATCCTCTTGAGGTAGAAGTACTTGGAACATTTCATGAGATCATGCAAGTCATTCAATAGATTCTAATTGATGAAATGAGTTTCAACGGGCCTAGGTTGTTGGCTTGCAATAACATCTTCTTGCATGAAGCCTTTCCCATAGGTAATAAATTTCCTTTCAGTAATTGATCCATTATACTCGATGTTAATTTGGGTCAATTATCATTTCTCATAGACATTCCTATGTATGCTAGGACATTGCATGAGACAACAATATGCTATAATTTTAGCATTGTTACATTAAATGATATCTTTCATAAAGAAATGTGATGAACCATTTTAGCTTCAATTTTATATCCTCTTTCTTGATATTAAAAATATTATACCACTCTCTAATACTTTCTTTAGTGAAGATAAACATGTTGCATTCTAGTCCTCTAACATTTATTTCTAACAAATGAATTAGTTGTTGTACATAATAAACATATGCTAAATTCCTTAGAGGTGTCAATTACATGACATAATATAGACCAACTGAACGAGGGATCCTCTTTAAATATCAATGATGAGCAACGAGTTATGCTCTCATGTATTGACCAACGAGTTATGCTCACTTCAAGTTTATGGATTGTTCCAAATCTTGTCATTGGAGCACTAGGGGAAATTATTTCTATCATCTACAAAAGTGATGGAAAACAAGTAGATCTTTTAATTATTTTTGTTGTCAAGTTTGAAAATTATGTGGGCCAACCTTGGGGTGTGCATGACCCACACCTTGTGCCAATCGTTCTAGTTGTTGAAAGAAGTTGACCCCCAACTTTCACTCAAATGGTGTGGGTTTTAACAATGTGTAAGTCCTAAGGTCTTACACTTGAAAGAGCATCATCTGACATAAGAGGCATTGATCATCAAGGTCTCACATTTACCCCAATCTTCTAGGTGTAGAATTTAATGCATCTACATATAACCCCAACTTTAACTAGTAGCAATATACCCACATACAATATAGTGCATATATTTCCCTCAAGAAGGACACAAACAATCTATATACAATATCAACCTCAAATAATTAAAAAATTCAATCAACAATGTACTTCATCCCTTGTGCATAATAATTTTCATCACCTAATTTTTTTATATTTCTTTACAACTTTCTACTCAATCGAAAATTATACTCATTACAAATAACTATTGACATACATATGACATATTAAATATCTTTTGGTAAAAAAAAATTGAAATTAAACCTAATCCCTTCGTACCTGAAGTTGACTCATAGATATATGTCAAACTCGGAGAATAATAAAGAGATAATAAAGACAGACCAAACTATCCTTCCAAACTAAAAACCACCACAATGATCAACCTCCAGAGCCTCTTAGATTTAAAAGTCTCCCTTAAAGAGATGGTTAAGGGGACCACAATACTTGTTTCCTTAAATGACCTTAAGAATCTTAAGGAAAAGTTTCCAACATGAGGGGCACACTTTGATTGTCTTTAGATTGTTAAGAGATTTTTTTTTATTAAAAAAAGGTACATAAACAACAAAACTAATGTGGGGCAGAAGGAGTTAAAAGAGGGACACACCACAACAAAACTAATGTGGGGCAGAAAGAGTTAAAAGGGGGGACACACCGTATAAGTAACTTTCCAAAATGAAAGCCTAGTGCGTAGGAAACAAGGCAAATTATTTGATTATTACCGTTTTCCGTTCTTGTGATAATTCCGTTTAGTTTGTCCGCGTGATGACGTGGATCGATAACAATGTGTGATTGGTTGTGATTATAATCTGATAATGGGTTTCCCTATTTGGGGTTTTGATTGTAAGAGGATAGTTATTCATGACAACACATTTTGCTGATTTGTGGTTGATATTTTTATGTTCTAGTTATACATTATTGTCCAACATTATTACTATTTGACATTTGAATGTTCTAGTTATCTACTATTTTGTCTATATTAATATCTGAAGTTATTATTGTTATTTTTTCTTTTTACTATTGTTAAATTAGTTATGAGATTTTATTATCGATAAGGAAGTTGATTGTAGGTTATAATGATGCTTTAAGTATCGTAGTTGCATCCATACATAAATTTTAAGGGCAACCTAATTCATATTTTGTTGTTATGCTTCTAGTGCATCCAATTATAATAATTATAAGCTTAGTAAAAAGATTATAATTAGAATAATGAACAACTCTTTATAGAGCATCAAAACTAGGTAAACACTAATCTATCCTAGTTTCAATTTAAATATATATTTTAGTTGGCATAAGTTGTCAACAGTCCATTTCATATAAGTTTGCTTTTGGATTTGTTGTGTATATTTTTTTAATTGATATTTGGATCACTAGTCCATTTCATATAAGATTGCTTTTGGATTTGTTGTGCATATTTTTTTAATTGACATTTGGATCACATTTAGTGATCCATCATTAGAAGAGGAAATGAAAGAGTAGAATGCAACCATGACCTTAAAAAAAGACACAAGAACAAGAAAGAGAATTAAAGAATATGACCCGAGGAATAGTGGGAAGGTAAAGAGGAAAAGGAGAAAATAATATGAAAAAATACATACAAAATACAATAAAAATATTATATACTTAAAAATTATAGCCACGAGAAAATATAAGAACAAGAACATGCAAGTAAGTAAATATAATGTTTGAATATAAATATGAATATCAAATATATTTTCAAGTATATATAAAATATATAACTATGTGACAACTATAAGATATATAAGAGTTTTTTTTTAATTTTTTATTGAATAATGCATTAATAAAAAAGAGAAAGATACAAAGATAAAGCGTAGCCAAAAGACTACCAATAAGACTAGAGATCTAAAACTAGAACTTCATTACATCATAACCAAATAGCTGAATGTAGCAGCTATAGATGAATTGGAGTATATGATATATAAATATGAAAATAGAAGAGAGAATAAATCTAAGTGACAAATTTTGAGTAAAATATAAGATGATATGTATATAAAAGCATGCAAGCCTATACATGCACAAATGCTTCAAAAGTATAAAACACATTTTTAATTTTAATTAATTTACCTCAATTAGTTTATCATATTCAATTCCTTTATATATCTCAAATTCTATTCTTTTATTATACAAAAATATGTTTTTAGAGACATGTTTTATTTTCTTTATGATATTAATATGAATTTGAAAAGCTACAAAAATATAATCTTTGAACCTTCAAATTATGGAAAGGTAATTGCTTAGGAGAGAGAGTTTGAAAGAGCTTGGAGTGGATGTTAAAACTTGGGGCAATTGTAGTTAGGGGTTTGAATGAAGGATGCCTTAGACAACACCGCCCTTATAATAAATGAAATGCTCATGCAAATTGCTACATAATTAGATAATAAATGAGGACAACACAAAAAGGGCACATAATATCATTTCTTATTTCAATTTCAAATAGAAAGATTACAATAGATTCCAAATGAGAGTCAACAATAAAATACTTAGAGACCACATATAAGTCACAAGTTGCAATTACTTCCTTCAAGCTCAACTATGCTAACAATGAAGAACCTTCCCTACCATCCAAGTTGACCTTCAAAATGACATTGACCTAGATAGATAAAGGCAAAAAAATTAGTTATACAAGTTGAATAGTTTATTTTCCTTTTGCTACTAGTCTCACTCAACACGTGGGTGATGTTACATCTTTTCACTTCATCATAAGTGCATACTTGAATGTCAAAATTTATGCAAGATGTTACAAGGCAAGTAAGCACCTCATCACACAAGTTATTCTATTACATAGAGTTACACATGGTTAAGCTTATATGCAAGAATTTTATTTGTAAGAATTCTTTGTTTTGCCCATTTGTGCCTTACACAAGCTCCACTTTTATGCAAATATTAAATCTTTATTTGACACTATATTATTGCCTATACACTAGATTTGTGCAAGCCACTTATTTTTATTAGTCTTATTTTTTGTTGATGAGGTTTGCTCATGTTCTTGAAAGCTCCTACTTCAAATACCTTAGGTAAGAAAATAAATTTACCATGAACTCTTTCTCAAGCATATTTCATTTGATTTGCTATAAATTTGTCATACTTATGAATTCATATGTACTCAACTATATCACATCTTCAACTCCAAAATCCTTCCATTCAACCAAATATTCCTTATATTAATTCTTGCACATACTATTAACTTTGATATCTATTACTTACTCAATCTCCTTGCACACCTTCTTAAATAATTATTATCTTCATTGTATTTCTCTATAACTTATGCTATCATTTTCAATTATCCCTCAATGTAAGGGTACAATTTTGTGATACTAAAGATAGGTGATATATTTGTTCCTTTTGGAAACTCTATTTTGTACTGCATTTTTACCAAATTTTTACAAGACTTAACATAGTCCAATTATCTTCAATGCCAATTTATTATTCATTCCTTTGGGAACCTTTCCTTGCACAAGTGTGCAAAGGACATGCCTCAAACCTTAAATTACAATTTTATTCTTTTCTAATCTCCATGTTGTTTTTATTACATATTAGTTTTCTACAACTATATGCAAACTTTTTTCTGCACATCACACATATACTTTACAAAATACTTTTCCCTTTCTCCCTTCACTCGGTAGATATCACAAAATTTAGGAACACCTCTTAGAATCGAACCATATTTTTTTTAATGGGTCTTTCTAGTTCTTTTGTTTTGTGAGTTATTATATGAAAATTGCACTTATACTGAGTTTGAGTCCCTAAGTTCGAGTTTTTCTCTCCTTAAACATCACAAAAAGTTAAGTACTAAGGCTCTTATTATCCACCTTTGATTAATCATCCATTTGAGGAAGATCCTTTGAACTAAATTGTAATTATGTTCATTTTTTTCCACAATATCCTCCATAAGTGTTCCATCAACTTGGTACCTCTATTAAATGCAATGTCAAGCGGAAATCCAAGTAGCCTCATTATATACTTTAAAAATAAACTTACTACTTATATTGTGTCATTGGTCCATTTATAATCCCAAAAAAGTACCATTTTGAAAACCATATCAAATATAATTAAACAATAATCCTAGACCTTATGCATTCTATGTAATCCAAGAACAAAGTTCATCTTCACATGCTTCCATGGCCTCTTAGATTTGATAAGGGTTAATACAAACCTAGGTTCTAACTTTAGCCTTTCTCCATTTGACAAATTCTACACCTTTGTATTAGTGTTTTTTGCACATTTGTAGACATGCATGACCAAAAAGAGGGGTTAGGATAAAAGAATTGGTTTATGATTGCAATTCCTTAAATTATTTGACAAAAAATATTGTAAATGTAAACAATGATGATGTAATCAATTACCCAATGATATGTAATGATAGCAATGATGCAATTGATTAAGAAAATTATTACACTTCATAAGATATTTTCCAAAAGTATTTAGATTTATGCAATTCATTGTTCAAGCAATTAGTATTTAGTTTAAGGCATGTTTAAGTAAACTAATATCATAGTATAGTTTTTTAAGGAAGCATCACCTTTCAATAAATTTGATATGTTATCATAGTGATCCTTCTAGAGAAAAAATTACTTTCAGGTAATTTGATTTATTTTCATTACTCTTTAAGTTATTTGAATTATTATCATAGTTTTGAATTCAAAGCAAATAGTTCTTTACATTTATTATTTTGAAGCAAATACTATTTTTCAAGTACACTTATTTATTTTTAAATTTTCAAAATATTGATAGTGAATAGATTTATTTCATAGTTAGAAAACTAAACAAGAGGAGGTGAAACCAAAAACTTAGCAATGTTCAGTATCTGTAGTGTCTTTGGGTCACACTTACAGGTAAAGTCATCATGTTGAACTACTGCACTTAACACCTAAAAAAGTTGCAACAACGACGTTTGTGGCATCATCCCTATAAATTGATAGGGAGGAATAAGGGTCATTTGGAAGTTAAAATCCAAGGGGTAGGTAATCCTCTTTGGATTGATAACCTAAAATGATAAATTCTTAATGAACTAATATTTGTTCAATTAAACTTTTGAAAACCCCATTAGGCTTTCGTTGTGTGTGATGAATTTGGAAATTATTTAGCTTGGTAAAAATTCCATGGATGATAATGGGTCAAGGGTGACGTAAATAACAAGAAATATGACTTAGTTGTTTTAGGCCATAAGTAGAAGGTCACCTTGAACCTTTTTTCTATAAGATCTACCATCGTGGGTGGCAACCACAAAGAAAAATTTTGGGACATTGACCCTAGAAAGGGTTGCGTACCTACCAAATAATTTATATTAAACATAGATAAAAACTAGAACTAGATATTTTACACCTTGATCCCACACTGAAACGGGTATGCAGGTAGTCTAGGGAAGGAATTGTCCCTAGTACTCAAGCGTTCAGGGATAAGGATTAGGATTTGGTTAAGGATTCAAGTTGTTAGATTTTGAAGATCCATAGTTCTTTAATAAATTGGTCTAGATAATACCAATTGAAAAATTAAATTAATTCAATGCATACTCGGAAGGAATCTCATATGGATTCACTTAACTTCCCAAGGCTTTAGGTCGAATTTCGAGGTGAAACTCAAGTTTATTCATATAATAATTTTCATTTAATCCTAAGGACGGCGGCCTCCCTGCACGCTTAGTAGGGGAGTAAAGTCTTTAGAGAGTAACTCGGGACCCAGATGGTCCCGATGAGTCTAAGTCTCTGGCCAGAGCATTTCTTATTCTTTATGAATAGATGCCTACTTGTTTGGGTAGATGCATATCCTGAATTGGATAGATGAAATTCCTGCCTCGTATGGACATATGCCTAACCTGTATGGTTAGACACCTACTTCGAATGGATGGATTCCTATCTCATTTGGATAGAAGTACTTGAGTATGCAATTGAACTAAAGATAAGTAAAAAATAAAAAATAAAAAATAAAATTAATGAGAATTTTTGGGTTAAGTGGGTCATTACATACTTGATATAGATATTACAAGTTTTCTTTGTGAGTTCTATATTGTATGCCTGGAGGAAACATTTGAGTATTTTTATCTCCTCTTTGATGAGAAACCCATAATATTTTATCCCATCATCATTATATTTGGATTATTTTTTTTATTCATATGTACATGGTCTTGGTTTGTCACCTTCTTCTTTCATTGATCTTGGGCCTAATTTGTGTTAGGATTTAGGTGCCATCAACCTTGCAAATCCTTTATTTTTTATTATCCTAATATCTTTTACAATTTATCCATAAGAGGTCAAAGTGTTTAACCAGTAGTGGTGAGAGAGACCATGTAAAGGCAAAGTTACTTTTGATGTTTGTCTTCGGGGAAAAGGACAAAATAGCTAGGTGAACCCTTTTGGAAGCTTCTCTTTTGAGGTGGTTGGACACTTGTAAGGGGTTGTACTTGAGCATCTATGATAGTTATGATAGTCATTATTGATTCTATGACAATATTTATGACAAAATCCTTATGAAGGTGCCCATGTATGAGAGATCCTATATGTAGCTTCAAAATTCATACACACAAAACTCTAGCATAGTATTATCATGTTGGATATCCTTGTGATTTTTCCATCTCCTAATTTCTGATCCATTCCACTTCCATACATCACTTTAGCCTAGAATCGAACCTAGGCTTTTCTTCCATAGGCATCAAATACTTGCACATAAGACCAAATATACCTCACATGGGGAAACCCATACACTCCCAAATTTCTTAGTTCCACTATAATGAATGCTTAAATATTCCATTTAATAAGGTTTTCATTGATGCAATTTACCCATAACACAAGTCAATTTTGTCTTCCCCCAAAAGTTCTACCATAAAACTCTTAGTATTGGAGACATATATTATGAATCTACTTTAGGTAGAGTGAGGCATACAAATTAGGAAAACATAATCTATAAGTTATAGATTGTTTGGAAGAGGGGATAGAAGCTTTTAACACTTATAGAAGCAAACATGTATGCTAGATACCTAGACCTAAGTGTCTCATGAATCAAAGTTATGAGAATCAACTAGGTTTTCCTAGGGAAATCTTGTAGCCTTCCTAAATTCATACTTTCAATACCAATTTCTTGATTATACATTTTTTAATATCCCTATTCTTAATTTACTTTTTTATTTTAGTTCATCTCAAGTTGATGTTGCACTCTTAAATTTTGCCACATTTTGATAAGATTTTGAATATTTTTATCACTTGTTGTTGCACTTAATAAAAAATTAAGTTTTTAATATAGTGGACATAACTAGAAAATTATAAATAAACACTAGGAAGATTGAAAATTTCTCGTGTATTAGAAACAATGGTTGTCACTCAGGTTGACCTAATATTATGCAATAACAACAAAAATATTATTATCTTTTGATTGTTAGTGCATAATATTAGATCAACTTGAGTGATTATCATTTGAGGTGAGAAGTTTCAAACACCTTGGTGGAAAGATTTAAAATGGTATCTAGATACAACATTTCATAATTACATATTATGCAAGGGATACACTTGTATCTCTCCACACTTTCATATAACTTTAAATTGAATCTCAAATGACTTCTTTAGTCTTCTCTAGATCCTTGACATCATATATTTTAAAAATTTGATTAGCTATCCTTGAGCTCAAGCTTTACTATTTTGCCTAAAGTATTATCCATCAAGGCCTTCTTGTTGTATAGTGTGGTAAATTGTGTCCCTTTATAATTTTGCATTGTTTGACACCTACTTTAGTGTGCTTTCTCCTAGGTCATTTAAGCCTATTTGGGCCCTAGTCTAGCATAAATCTTCATTGTTAATCTTGTAATTTAATTGTCATGAAAAATACTAAAATTAGGACCAAATATAACATCAAAAACCCCCACACTTGTTACTTACTTTTCGAGGCCAAGTATTTTGGTGGGACTGGGGGACCCAACTTCATTGTCCCACCAAAATTTGTTGAAATTGTTTCCATTACAAGTGTTGGCCTTTACCATTCAAAATTTGGTCTCAATTTTGGTAATTAATCACTTTTTTATTATCAAAACACCTTGTGATCCCTATACAAATTACATCTTTCATCATTCACAAGGTCTAATTGATTCTAAGACCATTCAAGCATCCTAATTCTAAGTTATGACACATTGAGCAACAAACTGCAACACTGCATTCAAGTATGATTCTATTTTGATTATGTTTGGTTATCAAGTTATTGCAACAACACTTGCAGGACTCGTCTAAAGAGAATTGCATCACCACCTTTAGGTGAAACTCCACAAGATGGTTTCATATCTAACGTATAATCATTTCATTTCAATATTTCTATTATTGTTTAGCCTCTATCCTCCCTAAGAAAATATCTCTTTTACATCAATCGTAGATGTTGTGAAGGTGGGAACACCAACATGGGCTTTGACTTAGGGAATCCCCTATACAGAATAACCATTCTTCCTCATTTTCATGTGTGAAGGTTTAGATTTGATAACAAAAAGTGTTATAGACGAGCATAACAGACAATGGCGAATAGTCCTAGATTTCAAATAGGTAGAAACACCAAGATGAGGGTGCTCAACACCCGTTCTTGAAACATTTTGGTTGGACTTTAATTGGGAGACAAAACTACAAGAAATCCTAATTGCATTCTTGCCTCTTTTTGTTAGTCTAGACACCCTCATACTACGGTGCCTAGTACACCAGTTTGACACTTTTAAGATTAATTTTTGGTACTACATTCCTTTTTGTGTCCTAATGTAGAGAAAGGGTAGGAATGATGTCAACCGACAACTTAGAAGGGTATATGGGGCATCACACCACACACTTCCTTCATAAACCATCACTAGTCCTTGTAGCCCTCCTAATAGGTCTATTTGTCCATAAATTTTTAAGAATGCATGATCATGAGAATAAAAACATATATTCAGATACCCATTTAGCCCTTATTAAACATATCTCAAAATGAGATAGTTTTCCTTAGTATGGATAGGGTAAAAAATTGACTTTTACAGTTGGAATTAGGCCTAACTAGGCTTATAGGCTTATGGGCAACTTGGGGTTGGTCTCCCAAATGATACCAAAAGGTTGTTCAAGAATATATCTGGTTTGGTAAGGGTTAATAAATACTCCTTAACATTCCACAATGGTTCCACACTTCCTTGTATGGATACAATGCACATTTAGTCCTCTACACAAATGTTTCAAACTATCATGTCATAATCTGAAAATAATAGTCAATAAAAAATCACAAAAATGAATGAATCACACCCTCACCTTTGGAAAAATTGTCGATAACATAATTACATAAATTTTCACCAATTTTTAGCATTTTTGGACGATTAAAATAAGAGATATGGATTTCTAAAGCTTGTTGGAAACCCTAGGCAAGGTTTTGGGCTACAGTCACCAAAAATACAATAACTTCATTATTACTCGGTCAAATTTCATCAAACTAACACCATTTGAAATTTAATTCAATTATCTAACTATTCCATGCATGTGCAAGTCCATAACAGGACGTACTGGGTTGTACAACACATTTTTGCAGACTGTTATCTTCACCAAAAACTGTCATATTGGGTAGCCTTCACCAAAATGACCATATCTCACACAAAAATCAATGAAATTTAATGGAAAAAAAAAGGAATTGAAAACTAGAAATAAATATCTTTCCATCCATATATTATGGTCCTTGAGATGAGGCCATAACAGGCCGTACAATGGAGTATTTTAGATTGCAAATAATGTAAAACTTCATAAAACAATGTAAAAATGCTTTAAGAACAAGTTATTCTTTTATTCCATTTTCCAACTCCAAATTCGCATGGGGAGGCTTACTTATTCCTCCACAAATATTTCTCACCCTCCAACTGACCATAACTAACTTTTAACAATTGACAATAACAATAACACAATTGTTATTGACAACATTGACAACTAATAAACAACTTTTGCAACTTTTGTCCTAATGACACAAAAACTTCACAAATGACCCAAATGATTAGAAATGGTCCAAAATGACCTTATTCCATGTATAAACATCAATTGAAGAAAAAATATCAATTTTTACCTATTGAACCTAGCCTGGACCTAGGGTGCTCTTGCACCATGTCCTATTTTCATATTTGATCTACTATGTTAGTTTTTTGTTCAGTAATTTACTATTATTACTAGAAGTCATAATTTTCCAGTCATTAAACCTAGATCTTAAACACAAACTCTATAATATAAAGTCCATTGCAATAAAGGAACATAAACCCAAGTGCTCAGTTCTCATGTTGGGACTATAGCTGAACCTATTTGTGTTCCAATGCTATGTTATGAAGATTTGAAATTTTAGTTTGCATCCATAGGCCTGATCTCATTTTTACATATCATGTTGATATCAAGCTCACTCAACTTAATGTTATCAATCGTCATTGTCCACTTTGTGGATAACCAAAGACCTTCAAGATTTCTTCTAGTTTTGTCTTAGAGACTAGGCTACTTGGAAGTGGTTTCATGATTTCTTTAGGCCTTTTAGGCCTAGACCTTTTTCATGAAAAATGATTGTTTTGGGAGATTGGCATGGATTTTTCATTATATTTATCCAAATTTGACATGTTTTTAGGGTAAAAACTCTTTTTAGCAGGATAGCCAAAAAATTAATAATATTGTTTGGTTGTTCCAATGATATTCATATTTCACTTTATACTAAGGCGATGATTTGTTCCAATGTTCTCATATAGATTTAGGTACAAGTAAATATAGTTACACTGAAGGGGGCCCATTTATAGGTTCTTTTGGATCAATAAAGTGTTTATTCATGTACAATTGCTAGATTTCCATTAATCCACCTTCTAAAAGGAGTCACTCTCCTCCTTGTGTCTATTGACATGGATGTAGTAAAATTGGTCATGGTCACTTTCCATGATATTTTTCTTAGCAACCTCAAAGAAGAGTTAAAGACCAAGATGTCGACAGGTGTTCTCAGCCATCTTACTTGTAATGCCCGCAAAAATACCCTAGAGAAATAAACCAAAATCTACTAATAAAAAGAGATAAATTTTTTCATTTAAGATAACCATTACAACTACGCTATTACTAGTATTTATTAATGTAACATTAATACCATTATTCATCAATGCATCATTAACTATATACATGAATACATAAATCAACAAGGACATAACCATAGAATCATATCACGCAAGAGGAATAACCATTTAACCATTAACATAACTCTATATAAAATCATACAATGTAAATCCATTCCCTAGGGTATCTCAATGTCACTCCTTGACAAAATCTTAACACGTCACATATTAATCTTAGAACATCATATTCTATTATCCATCTATTCATTTATTTTCCATACAACTATGATAAATCCTTAACACATATGCATAACTTAGTCACATAGCATACTCTTTAGATTCTTTTAGAAACTACCAAATCAAATACTCCTAATATCCATTCTTTTGTTCATCATAAAAGCATCAAAGATTACATAACCATTCTCTTCAATAAGACTAGATTATCCTTTAAGTTTCATTACATATCTCTAAGATAACCAGCTTATTTACCTAAGCAACATAATCCATTTCACCTAGATAATTTTCATTCTTTAAACAAGAATTATAACAACAACCACTATTCTTCCATCTTAATTTCCATAAGATTATACATACAATTCCATCCTACAATTTCAATACAATACAAATGTATAAATACTAACTCTACCTTTTCTACATAGAACTCATAATATAACATCACATAATAAATACCCAATACATCAATGAATGTACAATGAGAACTCCTCCTAAACTACTACATCATATTCCCTTTTCAATTACATCAACAAATACATAAAGATACATAACTTAGGGGCACATAATCTCTTCTACAAATACAAATCATCATGATACAATGTTTTTTATTCTAAGTACATAGAAATCAGCTCCAAAGAATATCCATATAATGAAGAATCCAAGAATCCAATCCATGCACGTTAGCATCCAAGAAGAACTAGAATATCCCAATGAAAGAAGGCATCAAATCATCTGACCATGTGGAACCAAATAGGAACCACTCCCCATGCTAGGAGATGACATAAGGTTCCAACCCACACTCAAGACCTAAGCTGACACCTAAAAACCATAGGATACAATATGACATCACAAGACTCCAACATAAGAATACAACAACCAAATCATATCACATGGCTAAATCAAAGTAACCAAACTTCCAGAGGCATAATTAACAAATCAAGGCATATGGATAATGGAAACATGTAGGGCAAGAGTGTCATCACATGTTATCCTCACAAAAGAAGGGCCCAAGCCTCACCCTGATAGACATGTGGAAGCATCTCAACCTTGGAGCCATTCAAGGGAGATTGGTTTACCGCTCCAACAGTCTTTCCAAGCTCATCCTGAGTGCCTACGCTTCTAGGGCTATGAGGTGGGGCCACAAAACCAATTATTATCTTTCTTAGTGAATTCCTAGATACCCAAACCCACTAATCAATTATTAAGATTATCACTTGTAATTACAAGAAATATCTTCATGTGATTCCAACAAGTCGAGACCCCCTCCTAGAGGCCTAATGCTCAAGACCCTGGTCCACACATGCAAGAGCCCACTCTCCCAACCATGGACCATAACCATAGGGTAAAACACAACAAAATACAACACAATAACAACATGAAGCTCAACATGGAAAGAATCCAAAATTCATTACAAAACTAATACAACTGAATCACAAAGATAGCCATCAACATACAACCAAGAGCCACTTAACAGGGATCAAGCCATAAGCTCATAATGACAAAATGCAACACTAAAGAGAGCCTCAAGAATGCAAAATACATATAAATAGGGGAAATACATGAATCCAATAACATAGAATGACCCTCCACAGCGAGGCACAACATAACCTCTCGCTGGAGCTACAATTAACCATCCTCGATAGCAAGGAATCTCTCAACTTGTTGGAGCAACATATCAAAACCTCAATGGACAAGCACAAAACCACTTGTCAGAGCCCAAATGGATTCACACACATCATAAATGAATGGCACAGTGCCGCAAAACTATCAAACATAAAAAAAACAAGCCTCTGGAATGAAGATTAAGCAGAGAAAACAACTCAGGGACTCAAAAACCAACCCAAAAATCTGCTGACACTACTTTGGCACTATTGTGGCCCAGAGTAGCACTATCATTCTCTGTTTTAGGGCTATTGTAATAGGGGACCAACTCACAAAAAAATGGGATACAAAGATACTCAAATTTGCCCATATTCGGGCACGAGCCTTACAATGGCATAAATACGACCCAAAAGTCACTAAAAGCCAATAAGAAACCAAAACAGATCCTTGTTAAGGCCAACAATACAACACATCCAAGAATTCCAACATATATCGATAATAACTTGCACAGAAAAGATTACAGACATAACCACTCCAGATCTAATCAAACCAAATGGACATAAGACTGTAAGGTATGCAACAATATATAAACCTCACAAAACCAACCGTTACCACAATGCATCAACATATCAACATACACAAATGCCCTTTTCTGGCAATACAACACACAGATTCATAAAATCACATATAAATATTTTTCCCAAAATATTATGCCCAATTACTGATAATAGAATAATCATTCATTCCCAAATCCCCCCAAACAATCTTTTAGTAGTCACGAAGAAAACATCTCTTCTCAAAAATCAAAATGCAAGAATGAAAAAAGATCTCCAACTTGGAAGTAGAGTGATGGTAATGCAATCGTAAAAGAGAAAAAATCCAAACCAACAAGCTTTCCAAAATCCAACCCAACCAAACAATTTTCACTCCAAGCAATTCTAAAATCCAAAAGTCACAGAAAGATATCCAGAAGCACACCACAAAAATGCTCACAAAGACAACAAACAAAATCTCATTCAAAACTACAAAAGAATATCCGCCAATCAAAATATTCCAATAAAATATATTCTATACCAACCCCCCTACCAAAATCAAGGTAAGAATATAAAATAATATTATTTACTTACCCTCAAATCTCAACCAATAAAATAATAGGGTAGGTATAAACATAATATTTAATTACTCAATTAGTAACAAGAGAATGTAATAATAATAATAATAAATTAAAGCCCAATAAAATAAATAAAAGACAATATAAATAAATGCTCCAATTAAATATAAAAGCACAAATAATATAAATAAACAAACAAACAATTAAATAATATTATCCTCACAATCACAACTCCCAAGAGGGCCAATCATAACAAGGGGTAGGTACATGAATAATAACAAATAAATAAAACAACAATACAATTAAATAAATAAATAATCAAAACAATAAATAATTAGATAAACAATAAATAAATAAATAATTAATAAAGAAGATAGATAAATAAATGTACGGACAGGCATAAATACCCATCCAGTAATTAAACTAAATAAATAAATAAATAATAATACAACAAATCAAAAGCTCAAATAATAAATCAAAACCAATATAAATAAATAATAAATAACCAATAAATAGATGAGCCAAAAATAAATAAACAAATAATTAAATGTACAGATACGTATAAATGCTCTAGCCAATATAATTTAAACTCAATACTATAAATATCCCCCACATACATATAAAATAATCAAATAAATAATAAATAAATAAATGGATGTACCAATAAGCATAAATGCTCATCTAATATAATTCCACCAATTAAATCATTTATTTTTTATCGATAAAAGGCCTAAGCCAAAGAATTTTTATTAATTAAAAGGTAATTACAGTTACCCCTCCATTCAGTGTGGGCACCGGTAGGAAAGAAGGGAGGAAAGAAAAACCTATGGTCTAGCCCAGATCCATTAATGGATCAGAAAATATACAAGATTAAAGTTACAGTAATGAAGATGATGAAAGTCACATTGGACCCATGTCTCGGATGGTCTTGAAGAGGGCAAGTAAAATCCTCCGCAAATACTTTGAGCAGCAAACTACCCTTCTCTATGGGTGACCCCCTCTCTTGTGAGCGACAGCCCTATCTTTACCTGTAATGATTGAGTGAACCAGGCCCTAGCCCCTAAGCTGCACAAAATACTCATGACATCTTTCAACATGATGTTAGAACAAAGAACAGAGATCAAACTTCTTAAATAGACTTCCCAACTGATCATACCTGTCACGATCATCACCGTGTTAAATCATGAAATCTCAAGACGTTAGTCACAAATAAATTTTCGAAACATAAAATGTGACATAGCTCAAAAACCACCAAAAAGGATTATTGGATAAGCTCAATATTCAGAGCAGTCCTCCATAACAAATTCTGCATAGAAACAGGGTGAGTTGCCATCCATCATAGAATTATGCAAACACAGAGCCTTCCATGCCATAAATATTTAAATGGAATAACTACTAAATGGAATTGCTTGAGGGAAATGAAAATTCCAAAAAGACCCAGATCCTCTTGAATTAACGAACATTTAAAGTTCACAGATGAGTTGATTCTGCGGATAGCCAAGGTGAAGCTGAATTTAACTGAGTATGAATCTTAGTATATATATATAAGTCTAAATATTTATATAAATCTGAGTAAAACGTGCAAATGTTTATGAATATATATGAACATATATACATATATCTATATTTAAATATGAGTATATAGATATATGTCTATATATATTCAGTATTGTAGATCTATATTGCGGCCAAAAAAAGGGCTTTGAAGCTTGAAATTAACGAAATCCAGTTATTCATAGAGAAGTAGATGTAGCGTAACAAAAACATATTTATAAAGCCCCAGAACATAGATAACGTGACTAAGTATAAACATCCAGTTCTATAAAGTCTGTAACGTTTGAAAAGGAGGCAAGCTTAAAAGGAGTTCATTGAAGACAAAAAGCATATCCCCAAAAAAGATCAACTTAAACATTAAGAACCCGACATTCTAAAAACCAAGAGGCTTGCCATCCAGAAGGGGCCTCATCCTTTCTTGTCTTGCTTGTGAGGAAGCCTCGAGCCAGAATTCTCTGGCTTGGCTGCTTGAGGGTCTTCAGTGGAGGGAGGGATTGACACGTTATCCGGGATAACCATGATATTCTCCGCCTCCAAATAGTTAATCAACCATTTCTCTCTAGGAGGTTTTTTTACTTGTAGAATCCATTAGAGGAAGAGGAAGTTTCTACTTCTCATAGGGTGATAGGCTTCAAAAGCCGCGGGGTCCTCAATCATCAAGATGGGGAATCAGAGTACTGGGTTGTTCTTTCTGATAAGAATATCATAATCTCGGGGTTTAGGAACCATAAGTTCCTCATCTATGTTGATCACTACCCTTTCTAGTTTGCCCATGATGTCTTTTTTGAAGACCTTCTTGCATAGCTTCACCACTATATCCCTATCTTTCTCTAAATGCATAGCAATGGCTAGAAACATTGCTTCAATGTCAGGGTTTACTCTAGTCCGATCCTCATTCATGATGAAGTTCTTCCCTAGAGTTTTCATCACCGTTCCTATGATCAATAGGTTCTGTTGGGCAAGAATGTCTTTCATTCTTTCTTCCTTAATTTCACCAACAAAGGCCATTTGGCATTTTAGCCCAAGAATCCTGAGAGGGGTATCCATCGCAGCTCAAATGAGAAATGATAAGGGAAACCATCTTGGCATTCTAAATAGAGCTTGCAAGTTAATGCTTCATGATGAGAAGCTGAGCTAGTCATAGATCAAAGGGTCATGATGCAAGGAATGCGATCTTCGAGGATCAAGGTATTAATTACCACCACCTTTAGCCTTCAAGTTAAGGGTACTTCACCTTTCAAATCACTAAGGAAGCATTACTTTGGCTTTACTAGTGAGCTGTCATGAAGATTTGCTCGAGGAGGGGAGGCTGACGTATGATGTCCGGCTTGAGATAATTCTTACGACTGTTGGGGCTTTGCTAAGTTTAGCTTATCTCTAGAAAAATGGTGGAGAGGATAGCTAGGTAAATTTTAATCCTAGTAGAAAGCAATATCTATATGAATAGTAATACCTATATATCCATACCGACATATTTCTGAGGAGCAGAATATGCATACATGTTTATATACTTATGCCTATTCCTATATGGTATTGCCTCCTACTAGTCTTAAAACTTATCATTTCAATGTCGATTAATCAGAAAAGGATATCTGTCATAATTCTATATGAAGCTCGGTCGAAGAATGACTTTATACTGGAGTCTTCAAGAAATTTGGAATAAATGAGACCTA